>NW_020447864.1:879803-1070450 GCF_003343035.1 Apteryx rowi
GGCGGCGGGAGGCGGGGCCAGGCCAGGTGCGGCGGGGCCGGGGCCGCCGGGGCGGGGGGCTCCGCTGCGCCTGGCGCGGACGGGCTGAGCGCGTCGTCAACGCGAAGGGCTGTTCCGTGAAAAAAGGCAGGAAAAAACGGTGTTGCTAGTCCTGCCCTCCACCACACCCTCTTCAACCTTTTTTATTTTAATCTGACTTTATCCAGGCTTGGGTATGTTGGTAGCCTTCATACTGCTCGTGACGTCTAGGTTTTATTAGTTTTTAATAATAGTAAATGCAATTACCCATTTATAACGTGAATTTGCAGAGTTGCACGTTAAATCAGAGCTCACTTTCTTAAAAAAAATCAGCAGCATAGATCAATCCTGTCAGTAATTTAATGCATAAGTTTTCGAGAACTTAGTTGCCTAGCAAAGGGATGCTCTGAATTTGCTACTCTTACAGGTTCCTATTGCTGTCCTTACCTATTTAGTTTGCACCAACTAGTAAGAAGAAATCTTTGCTAAATCAGGTATATCTGGTGTGATTCTGCGCCTGAACCTGGAAGAAGAAAGAATTCAAAACTTAACAGATATAGAAGTCCCAACATTGAACTGAGAACTGGGGAAAAGATTTCAGATTGGTCTGTTAGATGCTACTGGAATACAAATAAGTTAATAAATTAAATATTAATGATGTATGTTTATTTCAAATAAGTCACAGCATCAGACTGATGCTTTGGGAAGGTAACTATTCACAGCGTTCATCAATGCTGTGAAGTCCTGGAATCGTGAAATCCCTCAGTGTGTGAATTGCCAGGATAGCACTTACATCTCCACAGCTAACTCCAGGCAGAAAGAACTTGGGATGGGGATTTGGTTGGCTGAAGCCTGAGAAAATATTTCCTTCAAGTTTTCTAAGCTGAGAGAAAACACAGATTGAAAAACTACTCCCAGGGAGGAGAGAAAGAACATATATTTCAGGCTGCGAAAAGAGATGATTCCCAAGCCTTTCAAGCTGGCTGAAACCCTAATGTCTGCTTCAGATGATACACTTTATGTTGCTTGTAGAGGTTAACTTTTATTATCCCATTTAAAAACAAAACAAACAAACCCCCAAATCCACATTTTTTTCTACAGTAACAAAGCATTTCTGCAACAGACGTTTCCAAGGACTTAGGGAATGGCTGGAAGGAGTGAAAAACAGAGGGAAATTCTAATTGTAGAAGCCTGTTCAGACACAGTCACATGGCTTAGAGCAAAGAAGAGACTCCATGACTCAAAGGAAATCAGTTAGCCCCTAGATTTAAAGGATTCAAAACCATGTCTAAAGATTGTCTCAAAGGGATAAAGATAATGAGACAGGGAAAAGTATACTTACTTTGTCTCAGTCTGTGTATTTTTTGTGCTAAGTAAAGATAAACTACACGTAGATAAGTAACTTCTGTAAAACCTACATTTCTGTAACCCGCAGCTATCACATGTCCATGAAGACAGCAGACAGCTAGGAAGCCAGGAAAATCAACAATTGGCTATGAAGCTTTATTCTCATGAAAGGGTATGAGAGAACTGTGCCCAGGCATGGTTATACCTCACAGGAAGATTTTACTTGGAACCCAACATTTGATCCCATGAGGAAGTGCCAAGAGGTTGGCTTTACCTCTTGCCACCTGAACACAATGAATGTTACAGCTGCTCTCAATAAAACAACAAAAACATGGGGCAACTGAGCAAAATATCATCTAGCCTCCCTCAGGCCAGGGAAGAGAAACCTTTAATAAAAGGAAAGAACCTCTTCCACCTAGGTAGAATCACCAACTTGCCCTAGGTACACCTATTTCACATACATATCTTTAATGCTTTCTATTATTTCTGGACCAGGCTTATTATTTAAATCTGCCAGCCAGGACTTCTGCTCCCAAGATGACTCCCAGCACCTGTGCACAGAAGCGGGCCAGCTGTTTTCACAAGAGTTTAATAGGCTCTTATGCAAGAGCCTTAGCAGGGCTATGTGTCTGACATGTATCACTGGAATAATCCTGCTTTGCAGATATAATCCGAAATTACTTGTTAGATATGATACACTGGTATTATGTACTTGGATGTTTACGGAGGGAAAAAAATTATCAGTTGGAAAACAGGTGGATCTCAACATTTAATTTATTTTTAGATACTTTTAGATAAATCTGTCATACTGAGGACACACTGAACTGTTTTCCTGATCTTCACATATAATCTAAGTAAATAATAAGACAAAAGGGAAAGTGACTTTTTTTTTTTTTTTAAATCACAGTTACTCTTTAAGAGGAATATGGAAGGGAAAGAATGTGAGAGGAATGAAGACAAGAGAAAAGATGAGTAAGTTTAATTTACTCAAGAGGATTACCTATAAACAGTAAACTCTATAAAGGCATATTTTCATTATGCCCATTAAGAAACTATTATCTAATTTCAGAAGACTGAACAAATCCTGTTATCTTAAATCACTGTAAAAACAGAGGGCATTTTCCTAGAGATTTCCTAGAGAATATTTGTCCAATAAATCCAAATCTTTTGGGGAAATATTGATGAAAGTTGTCCCTAAAACATTAGTTGTTTTTTGTCATTATATTTATTAGCAGATTGTTAATACTAAAATTTAAATTAATCTTTTGTATCAGTGTTAACAGAACAGTTTTCAAAGCAGGGAGCCGAGTGAAGCATTAAAATGACACATTGCATTGTGCTGGGGAAGGCGATAGGAAAATTTGACTGCACTATCCAAATCTGAAAGGAGCTGAGGTCCTTTCAGTTTGAAAAATACGATATGATGACTTGAGAAAGCTTTGTACAACTTAAGAGCTTTGTTTGCTAATGCAGACTCCTTTTGTAGCTGAAGGACTGCAAATGGTATTTAAAATGCAGGGCTTATGTAACTTTTCTTTTGTACCTTTATGTCTAGGTTGGACCAAACCTCTCAGCRGTATTAACAAGAAGTTACCTTGCAGTGCAGAGGTCCTTATTGTGCTGTTCTGACCTTGATGCATTATTAATACACCTTACCATCTTCTGAGAGCAAAAACGTGCACCTTGAAAAAGCTCAGTGTCTCTTTTCATAACCTGCCTGGATAATCCTTTTCCATGAAAACAGCATAACTGGTGATTTGCCAAGGGAAATTCCTGCAGATGAGAGGCCATGCCTTCACAAAGCCTCGGCCTCTGCTGCTCGGCCGAAAGATGTGACCTCTGGCCTTGGTGCCTGCAGAAAGAAACATCTCTGTCCCACATGAGACTGATGCCTTGTGTCTGTCAAGCTTTCTAAAGAGAAAAATGTTTAATGGAGAAGCTGCATGTTTTTTATCATGGTATCTGCTGGATAACAGACAGTTTCCTAAGCCTTCTTTAAAGGCGGTAGCCTGAAGAACTTTTTCAGTTTTTCAGTGCAAGTTGAGCACACTGTGCTTCTCCATGACCAGTAACTACTGGCCTTTGTTTTTATAAACACTGTCTGTATTTATAAAGTTTGTATACAGAATAGAGCTATTCAATGCTCTAGAACAACAGCAGTACAAATAGATAATTAAACTCCGAGTGAAATTTAATTCCCTTCTTGCATATGTATTTTTGAAGCTACAAGGTCCATAGTTGCTGTGACTTGGAGAGTTTAAAAGTGTTTCATAAACTCAGGATTTATGTTAAGAATTGAGGGAGCTGTTGTCCTGTACAGTGACTCTCCAGGAGGTGCCCATGTACCTGAAAGATTGTTAACTGTTCACTCTCATGCCTTGTAACTGTAGTTTATAGTAACAGTATGTGAAGGAGTTTTGGCTCATTCTTTTTCTTTACAAAGCCAAGAGACTGTCTGTAAAGATCTTTCCAAGCTGAACAAACGCTATCATAGCTCAGGTGAGGACCAGCACCCATGAAGTTATTCAGAGAAATCATTTGGAAGTTTAGGAAATGAAGCAGAAGAGTTGTAGCACTGAATCACTGAATGTGGATGGTGTCTGGAGAATTTTTAACTCATACAGATACCTACCTAACTGACATAAAAGTTCAGCTAAGCTGAATCCTTCTGTGCATTTCCTGGCAAAAAGYGGCTCCTAGTAACATTACGCAAATGAGTGCTATAAGCAAATAAGCCACTATAGTGATTATAGACACATTGATGTTTAGAAGGGAGGTCCTCTTGTCTTGGCGCTACATATACATTGGTATCTTTGGAGAAACTAACTTATCTGAATCATATTTTGAAACATAGATTTTGGAAAGTAGGTTATTTAAGCATTTTAGTAATATTCTATATCTTACAGCATTCTGTATCACAATATTGCTCCAGCAAAGAGATGTATGACAGATTAATGTACAAAACTTCTAAATGTGTAGTGCGCTAGGAAGTAGAGGAGTTTCTTGCAGTTACTGATCATAGTACACATTTATGCATTAAATCTCATTATTTTTATTTTATGCTTATAAGTACTAATGGTTCTGTTACTAGTTACCTACCTACATGGAGAATGTGATCAGTACATGAAATGTCTCATAGTAGCTATATAATGTTGGAATCAAAACCAACCAGTTTTCTATAATGTGAAGTACAGCACTGTAGATGCAGATTCAGAATGAATGAGCATAAGTTGTTGGTAGTCTGCAGTTCCAGACTTAAAGGCCTGGTTCTATGTAAAAGTACAAAAAGAACAAGTAGTGCTTGAGCAAAACAGACAGCTCAGTTCTTCAGCTGTCAGATAGTATGGGTTGTACTCTTTGGGCAACATATTTTTTGATGACAGAAAAAAATGAATACAAAGTTTTTTTTGTTTTTTTTTTTTAACTAATGTTTGGTAAATTGCATAATGAAATGGACTAGCTGTGTCTACTTTTGTGTCTCGCTGCCTTGTGGAATTTATTCTATATAATGATTGCAAGGAGGGAATGATTTAGATAGATAATTAATTTCAATACAAAGCTTACATTCTCTTGTAAAGAAGAAATTGCTTTAAATCTTTTCCATAAAATGTCTTTGAAAGAGGCATATGGTCCTATATTGATTAATCTCTGTACCTGATCCAGACATTCCTATATTTAGACATCTTAGAAGTATAGAAAGTCTAAAGGTTGTTGGCAATCATATAAGAAATAAGCAACTTTTTTTTATTATTTTATTAAATTCTGGAGAATTTCTTACCGTTATTCCCTAATACAAAATTTTCTAATTAAAACTCACCTTTTCAAGTAGGCTTTGTTAAGAACAGTATTTTGGGCAGGCTGCTAAGATGGACAAAATGAAGAGGAAAGATGGTAGCACATAGGAAATAATGGTAAGAAATATTTTGTTTTGCATTTGACTTCTCTTCTTATTTTTCACAAGAAGGAAGTATCCAGCTATGAATCACAGAACAAGGGAGGGAAAGGATAAAGTCAAATTATTATTTATTAATTAAAAAGACAGAATTATTACTTGCCTCTCTCCCTCTTCTTTGAGGGAATTATTTGGAAAACAGTCCATTCAGTATCTTCTCACCAAGGGAAAATTTGATATGGAAAAGAAAAACTGCCTTGTACAGTTTGAAATATATTTGTGTGATGATCATAATGCTGGTCTGTCCAAAGAGGCACATGTCACTTCTGTCTATTCTGCTGCAAGATGTCTGGTAGAAAGGACCTGGACCTGGACTCCCTCAGGAAAAGGCTTCCCAAATGCTGAGACAAGCATTTAGTAGCCTGTCTGCAACATCTGACAGGTTCTAGGGACAAATATCCTCTGAAAGAGGTACAGTATATGTCTGTTCAGAAGGAGATGATAATTTAGTCTATCATTCAGAACCAAGGATTAAAAAAATATTGCTTGGGTGAATGAGTGAGATGGGGAGCTGATTCCCTGGGTTTCCCATGTGCTCTCATGGCTATGACTAGAGAAAAAGGGTACCATTTTGATAATATTGTCTAGATTGTATATACACATGCTAAATCCTTTCTGCAGAAAGAATGGCCATTTATATTACACTGAACGCTAAAGCTATTCTTTTCACATGAATTCCCCTTTGTGTGCTCATGTGCCCAGAAAGAAGGAGATCACAATCTTTTAATCAGTGTCTTTTGAGTCCAAAGCTCTTTCCTTCATAAACATCCTGAAAAAAGAGAAGATGACCCTAACCATCATTCAGTTCCATCATTATACTGGAGCCTGCTCATAAGTCATCTGAAGCTGCAGGGAAGAAGGGCAATTTGCAGGATCCTTCTGTACAGAACACTTTTCTGAACTGCACTTTCTGTAAGGCAAATAGTCCTTCTACCTTTGAGTATCTGTTCACAGAAATCCCACTTTGGCGATTAGCCAGCAGACAGCTACTTCAGGAAATGAAAATTAGGAGTTTTACTTAGCTAACCTCTTGAAGGACCACTTGACTAATCAAAATATTAAACAAACACTGATAGGAAGGATTACTGATTAGTGAATGTATGCAGGAAACTACAGAGAGTTTTCTGTTAAGACATACTGCCAAGATTCCTTCCCCAAAGAAAGTCTAGGACATGGGCTGAGGGTGGGAAAGGGCAGAGAGAAACTGCTTTTGCTTTGCAGTGTTGTTTTGTCCTAGAATGCTAAAAGGGTGATGTTTTCCTAATATCCAGATTGTGAAGTCATATTTCCCTGGAGCTGAATGAGGCTTATTGGAAAATGCTGATAAATAATGTATTAATCAAGGTAAATAGTGGAATCAACTTTAAGGCTAAATTTTGGGTGAGATCTCAGTCACAAACCCTATTTATGAAAAATTATTAAATAATTTTGCTAAAGGTTGAACCTCACCTATCTGAACTGAGTGCTACCAAGAATGACATCTTGGTTAATAATAAAGAACACAACAGTATAAGGCCATTTGGTGGGTCTATTAGCAAGATAAGGATTAAGTTAAAGGCCCCCCCAAAACAGGCTTTCTAACTGGCCAACCACAACCACTAATCCTTTTAAACATTTGGGAATGTGAAGATAGTGCAAGTTAGATAAGTCAGTTATTGCATTCCTGGATATCAATTAATTACTCATCATCTAACTAATGGATACCCTGGTTGAGTCCTACCTATATTAAATAGTTGGTTCAGTAAGTCAGAGACTGTTCAGATACACCCCAAAGACTTTAATAGCATATTTATAATAATTCAGCAATTTTAACAGAAGAGGCATAAAAGTAAATCATACATATGATCAGTTGTTCATTTCCCTGTCCTACTCTCTGTTTGTATATAAAGAATTATGTGGTGTTTCTATTTCCAAAGTCTGTTTCTGGATTGGACTTTTATAGGGGACTGCTGCTAGGTGAAGGGGGGAAAAAAAAAAAAAGTGTTCCTGAATTTCTGAGCACTAATCTAGGCCTGTTTCTTTTGTGCTCTGAAGGCAGGATTACTCACCGCAAAAGGCATCTCTTTCACCTTTTATACAACCATATGTGTCTCAGGAATACCTTGCTCGTATGGTGTGAACACATGTAACATATAACAGAGTTTGGTTTAGTATGCGCAGTGTCTGCATGAGGAGTGTAAAATCAGAGGTTTCTGAATAAATTTGGTCAAGACTTGTCATAACTCTGTAATTACACTCCGGTACTAAAAAAGCTGCAGAAACTTCAGTATACTTAAAATTGCAGCTTGCACATTCTATAAATTTGATTTTTACTACTTGTGTCAACAGAAGGATACCTAAAGCTGCTAAATGTTCTTCCAAACTATCTAAAAATAACAAATTAGTCTAAAATATTAAGAATGGATATATTCAGTGAATGGGGGGATAACTGAACAGTCCAAGAAAACTGTAGATCTTGCTACTAAAATATTTCCTGTTAAATGTGAATATTCTGAATCTCCGCTGAAGAAATTTCATTTAAAACCAACTAACTATAATCAAGATGCAGAAACAGAGGGTCTGAACGAAGAAGATGATTCTATGACATTAATAGATCTTTTAAAAGTTTAGCTGAAATATAAAATTCTCTCGGAAGAATTTCATTCCAGTCAGTGGTTTTGCGAGATTTAGCAACCCAACCAGAAACAAATCCCTCTTCCTCACTTACATACTCTTTTCTGTTAATGCTACCCATTGTTATATAAAAAGGTCATCATACAGCCCTGCTCCGAAGTTATCATGAATCATCATCTAAGAACACACACTTCCATGAAAAGTGGGTCTCTTGACATATCTGGCAGATCAAAGAACCCAAATTAATTTGTCTGCTCTAAAGCAATGGAAAAGATTGTGCTTTACCTTGTTTCTCCTGCTTGACCCRACCTCTGAAAATTAGAGGAAAGGGGTGGGAAAATGCATGCAGGTGACAGTTCCACTGAGCAAGAAAAGAGTCTAATATGGATATGGAGGGCACTATGGATGTGCCCTCTTTCTAAGCTAATTCTGGATGCACTTCTACATATTCTCACACACAGATATTCATGAGTTAGGCCCTTGCTTTCAGAGAGACTAGCTGTACGCCATATTTCAAGTATTTCTTCTTTTAAGAGGATCTGTTACATATTTGTGTTCTCCAGACATGGCATTCTCCTGTTTGTCTATTCAGGCACGATTATATTGTCTTACAGCCTGAATAGCAGGGTTCTGAATTGCAGATGGACATAAAAAGGCTCATGAAGTAATTTGTTCAGTAACATGGAAAAACTGTATCAAAGTTCATTTAGGAATTTTGGATGTCTGTTACAACATACTGGATGTATAGAGCATTCATGGGACTGACAGATCTTGAATTGAGAACTATTCCTATACATTAGGCCAACTGGGAGAAATGATTTGTAGTGAGGCTTAGTAGAAAAAGACCCAAACAATTAATTGCATATCCTTAGCTGTCTGAAGAGCTGACTGTCACCAAATTAAGTGTAAGGATTTGCTATCCCACGGACAGCATTAGGACAGAGAAATACTTTGTGAATATTCTTAAAGCATGCAGAGACAAAAAAGGGCCTTCTGAATAGATACTAGATTGTTGATGTCACAAAACATAGATTATTTCCATAAATTAGCTGGAAAGATATATGGAAATAAATAGCCAATGTAAACTAGAAGCAATGAACAATGGTATTGGGAACTGAACAGAAGTAAGAAATGCTGTCAGGAATCTGGTGCAGTATATGAACTAGTTGAGATCAACGATATACACTACTCATCTCTCTTTTTGATATTAGACAGTATAGAAGATAAAATCCCCTTTGGTGTAAGTTACATCATACATTATTAACTTGTGTCTTCCTTTGTATTTTCCCATATAGACTTTCATTTATAAATGTGGACATGCACATCTTCCTTTTGTGGAGACATTCACAGGGTTACACATAGCTTCCACACAATAATTAAGAATAAAGGCAAGATCAGAAAAGAAACTTCAGGCATGAATGAGCTAAATTACTGTGCYATGTTTTGGATATGAAACTAGAATTCTTTGTACTCTAAACAAGAATTTCATCTTTTCTTCCAAAGGCCACTCAAATGTCTTTTAGGAGATATTTACAAATACTAATAAATGCATTGGGGTAAAGAGGTTGTTGTCAAGATTTTTAAATTTCTGAGTAAACTGCTTTCATCATTTGTTTGGATTACTTGGACCAAAATGTCTTACAGTTTCACAGTCAGTTTTTTTATGCTCTGTGCAGATGTAGTTCTGTGTTACGACTTTTAACTTTCCAATTTATGCTTATCTCACACCTTAACTGCTTGGTTGTATTTGGATCTAACTAAGTCTACAGAGGAGATGATAGGGACGAAACTTTATTTAATCGTGTTTGGAACTCTTCCTTTTCATTACTTTGGTAACCACTTTGTATCTGTGTATTGTAATTTCCTATATGCCATTGCCTTCCCCTGCCATGGGAACCTCCAACAGAAAGCAGTAGCATTCTGAGAAATCCCATTAGATGCCCAAGGACTTCACCAATTAGTAGCTGCACTTTTCCACAGCAGGTGCATTTGATCACTCTTAAACTGCAGAAGGAAGAACACAGCCCAGTCACAGGGAGCAAGTTAAAAACTTTGTAGTCATATAAAGGTATTTGATGAAAGAACAAATTTTATGCAGATTATTAAAGAGCAGGTGTAGACTGCATATCTTCTTTAGTATTAAGTGCATAGAATTAGTTTAATACTAATTATCTATGGATAATTCATGGATGCTTATCAGGAAATAATGTTGTGATAGGCACTCCAAGGATTCTCGCCTCTGTTTTAGAGAAGATGGGATGCAGGAAGGGAAATAACTGTAGTTGTAGATAATTTGGCTCTCTATTCTAATTATGAAAGCATCCAAATTAACCAGCTGGCACTGTTCTACTTCTGCAGCTATGTTCCTACACAGCTAAACTGGACAGAGAATAGACTCATCTCTGTCAGATAATCCAAAGAAAACATGCCCGGTACAGGTTTGCTTCATCTATACAGTTTAAAACCAAGGAGTGAACCCTGAAAAAAACCTCAAGCAAAAATTATGGATCAAAATGCTCTTCTGTTTTAAATGTAAAGTTTCCTGCAAAGAAAATCACATATGTATCATGCAGAATCCAGGAATACTTTCAAAACATTTATCTGAGAGAAGGTAAATTTTCTAATGTATTTATATAGTCTTCTGTTGTCATCATATTTCACTGTAATACACATTAAAAGCTGTATATGAGAAAAGACTTGGAAAAAGCTAAGTTTTGCTCATTTAAAGTTTAACAATGTTTCACTTCACATTAATGGCATTATTTAAACCAATATTTATTTTTTTATGCAATGTAATGGAAACATCAAAGAGTACAATTAGTGAATTTATTTTTGAAAACTTTATTTTAAAACTATGACCAAATAGCCAAAGCAACTGAGTTTACTGGAGACAGAGAAAAAATTCTGTAAGCCAACACTGAAAGATCTAATATAATGACCAATAGCCAGAAAAGAAAAGCAATAGAATTACACATGTATTTAGTTACATGTGCCATATATTCTGCATTTCTATTACGGTTGAAAAACAAGGCTTACTTGATGTCACACAGGAGAGCCACTCCTCTCAATATCCAATGGTCTGCAGATATTATCGTCCTTAAATAGATCACAGTAATATAGGTCAGATCTGTCCTCCTGGGTTTCTTGTAAATAGGACAAACATAGAATTTGTAATCCTTAGGACTGGTTGTATTAACAGCAAATATATGCACCACAGGGAGCTGGACAAAAAGAATCTTTGGTGTAGATTCAATGAGTTTACCATTTCGTCTGTCCCAGCCAGCTCCTTCCAAGTAGAGCCCATAAATATACAATCCTTCCTGTGCGGAGAGTAAGCAGATACATTATGCAAAAGACAACATCTGCTTTATAAAATGAATAATTGGCTTAAGCCATTAAAATGAATACATATTTTATATTAGAAGTATCTGACACTGAGTCTTTCCAATCTATTTATTTTTAAATTATAATATCCTCCTGTTTCAGAATACAATGCTACTGAAATGGGTGGCAAAGTTGTTCAATAAGCCCCTTAAACAGACTACTGTATGCAATTTCCTCTGAAGTTTACAATATATTCAGTAAGTACACATATATTATTCCATAGATGAAGAACATTTAGAGAGGTAGCTTTGTCCCATTTTTTTTTAGAAAGCAGGACAGATGCATAAGTTCCAAAAATCAAGAGATGGTATAAAGTGTTTTTAATAGAATATTTTTATAAATGCAAAAGAAAAAGGGAAAATCTTCATCCTTTTTGTTATTTAACTTCTAAACTGAATAAAAACAGTGAGTTGAAAACAATATTAACTTTTCCTCTAGCAATACAAAGTGACTGAATAATGCAAAATATAAATTAAATACTGAAATTAATACTGAAGCATCTTTGTGCATCATACATACAGAAGCAGGTACTGTGATTTCCTCTTTGATTTGCT
This sequence comes from Apteryx rowi, assembly GCF_003343035.1. NCBI lineage: Eukaryota > Metazoa > Chordata > Aves > Apterygiformes > Apterygidae > Apteryx > Apteryx rowi. The sequence continues at coordinate 891,672 of NW_020447864.1, forward strand.
TTAGCACTTCATTATGTATTGTAACTGTATCTAAAGCCCAGCCTTTATGTGCTCGCGTTGCTTCTTGTCTCATGGCTGTCAGGAATCCTTGAGAAATTAAGTCACAGATTATCACATCTCATCTCATACAAGGAAGAAGATCTAGCTCAATTATCTGCATGGGTCTGCACTACAGACTGCATTACAAACATATTCACAGTTCTTCTGAAATTGAGCATGTTGGCTAATGACAGTCAAATTTGCTTTGGGGCCAAAAATAGGAACAAAAGACAAAACTGGCATACGATGCATTATACTAAGAAAAATATTTTTAAATGGAACATAAAGTAACATACTTTTGTTAACTGAACAGTTCAGTAGCTAAAAAAAAGTTCAGGATCCTGGCTTACCTTTTATCATTAGGCAGCAAACCACAGGATGTATGGTAGATTTGTGCTCGAGAAAGGAATTTGAAGGCAGACAAGATACCAGTTATGTGAGTTGATATTTACATACAGAAAGCTTAGGAAAAGGCAATTTTTTTAAATGAAAGCAATAGAAAAAATAAAAGAAATTACATTGATAAGAAACAGAATATGTGTCTGCATGCGATAGAAAATAACTACGTGTAGGGAAAGGGAATCTAAACAATGAAGTGCCTTTGAAGGATGAAAAACCTGTATTTTGTTAGTAGAGAAAAGTGATTCCTAGACAGAAATGGAGGTAGAGGATGACATGATCAAAGCAGTGAGCTAGGTGATTTTTGGAGTGTTGTTTTGAATAGACATTACAGACGCAGGTTTGTAATAACAAAGGTTTGAGAGGTAAAGGGCTGAATAGTATAAGCACAAGATGAAAAATAACTGGGCAGCAAAGGATGTGTTATAAAGGAACAAGCCATTAAAAAAAAAAAAAAAGAAAAGAAAGAAAGAAACACTGCTACAGAAACAATCAGGTATTTGCCATCAGTGTCTCAGAGGATGACAATGTAGCCACCAAGAAAATAACAGCTGCTGTTTTATGCTGCTGGATGAAAAGTGCTACTTGGAACTGTCAAAAATAGATTGAAGGGAAAGGAGAAAAGTTAACAGTAGTGAAGTGCATACTTGAGAGTTATGACCATAAAGACCTAAAGATGAAATGGCATCAGTTACTCCTTGATAGGACATAAAGGAAAAGAAGAACAGGGCTTTGCTGGCTGTCCACTTATGCATATTCACTCTGGAGAAACCACCAAATGAGATACTGACACGGAGGGTAATCATGAAAGTATGCGGTCATGCAGTGAAGGACAGCATTTCAAGATATAAAAAGTGGTTTAATGTGCTGAGAGCCAACTAGAAGTTAAGATACTTGTCACAGTTAAAATATTTATATGCAATGTAAATATAATTAATGTAGTATTTGAAATGAACATAGGACTAAACAAAACAAAATGTATTAACTTCCTCAAATACTATATATTCTGATACAAATAAAGCAATCTGATCTAGGCTTCTAAATATAATTAAAAATTAATTACATCTCTACAACATTAAATTAAATTTGCTCTTTCATAAGCATGTTCATTTCAAATACCTTCTCTACTACATGGAATTTTGGATCATGACAAACATGTTCATTCTCCCCTAATAATGATAATTTATAGAAGACAAACATTGATAACTGCCAAAAAAGGACAATGGGTTTTAAATGCAATTATTGATGATACTCTATAGTACTATAAATAGATTTTTCCACTAAACTGATAAAATGTATTCCCTGTGTTTCAACATTATAATGCATTTGTCAGTACTATGATAGATTCAGAGCTTTATTCACTAGTGCAATCAGTCTGGATTTTCCTGCAGTGGCAGCACAAGGTAGTCCAATTTCTGATTTGCCTCAGTCCTGTCAATTTTTAAACTTTACTGCATGGTTTGCTTTACTCACTATTTTCTGGTGAGCAGTACTATTAACACAGTAACTAATACTTACCCAACACCAGCCCATAGTGCACTCTGTGCTTAGCTGACTACTTTCTCCAGGTACCGGAACAGTTTTATGGAACACAGAAGTGGAAGCAATCATCAAGCTCAAGACCTTCTGTATCTCAGCTTTGTCTGCTTTTAGGCTAAATAATTTGTTTGGTCAAAAGAATCCGGTCCATTATCTTCTTTTAGACCACTGTTAGTGCTGCTCTTGAGTCATGAGAGATGAATATGCTGCCAAAGTCTGACACTACACTTAGCAGCTGCGTCATTTATGATACAAATGGAATGATGCTTTGACTGGCTTCTCAGCACCAGATTTTAACAATAATTTGGAATTMTCCCATGTTTATTTGATGTACTCCAGTCACCTTAACTGTTTCTGAGAGTGACTCTAAAAATGACTTGGATAGTAGTAGTTTTTACAGTCCTGGTCATAGAGAGGTTAGTAAGAATAGCAACATCACAAACTGAAGATAACTTATAAATATTCAAGGATTTTAAAGATTAATCCTAATGAAAAATTTCATAGCTGTTACATGAGATAATTTTGCCACGAGAATTATGTATGGGCAGTTATTTAGGCTAGATGCAATTTCTCTAGGAACATGCATCTAATAAGTTAATGATTTTTGTTACTCCTGGAGATGGTTATCATTCATTTTCCTTCCTCCCTATAAAATGATAAATACACGAAGCTATAACAGATAGTGATAGATTATGTTTACTTGTACTTCTCAGTATATTCTTGATGAATTTGAACAAACTACTCATTAAATATTCTGGAAAATGGAAACATTGTGAAAACTATATGTTGATGATTCTCTGTGGAAGATAGATAATTGCCATAAATTCTGGCATAGTTGTATGCTGCTACTGTACAGTATATAGACAATATAATAGATTATAGATTAAATCTTTGGATTAAAGCTCTTACATACTTGCAACTTGCAGGGACTAGATATCTAATTCTATTGGAACTAAAAAAGCAGGCTGAAACCACAGGAAAAGCAGGAAAAGTGTATTTTCTTTAGATGCTGTATCATTATCATTTGCAACAATATGTCAACAAGCTAGAACCTTTTATCTGTTAACTAATTTTTTCTCATTTTTGGAATATAAAAACTGTATTCCTGGGTCAAACCAAAAGACAGGCATCCTGTCTCTCACACTAGACAAAAGAGGATGCTTAAGGAAGTAATATAACAAGCAAAATTATATATAAATCCTTTGCCATTTATGTCCTTCCAAATTCTGGCAATCAGGAGCTTAGGGACCCCTCAACCTGAAGGTTAAGTTTGGACAGTCATGTTTATAGCTACCATTGGACCTGTTTCCCATGACTTTATCTAATCTCTTTTTGGAACCCATTTATCATTTTGGCTTCTCTAACATATTCTGACAGTGATGAAAACATTTTTGTAAGTATAATATTAAATTAGATATGTAGTGAAAACCCTTAAATTATGATTAAATACAATACATTATTACCTAAGTCCTTTCAGTACCCTACCTTGTGGATTGAAGAATCCAGTCATCCAAAACACATTTGGTCTTCCTTCAAATATCCATGTAGACAACTGACTATTTCTTTCCAAAAGTTCAGTAAACCAGAAGCCAAGTGTTGAAGAATCCCAAGATACTCTCTTCCATATTTGAGGAATTCGAGCATTATACATATTATCAAGAGCATCTCTCAAATTCTGGAATGAAATTACAATATATGAACTGAAACAACCAAGATGATAGTTTAAAAGAGAGTATTTTGTATATAGTAAATATGCTTGTACTTGCCTCACTCATAATAATAGTTCCTTCTATGGCTAGCTTAAGATCATTCAGACTGTTTCGGAGTATTGTGATGACCTTTTGCATTCGGTCGATTTCTTGCCGAAGAAAAATATTCATAGAGTTAAGTTGTCCCATTTTAATTAAACGAGCTTTTACCTAAAATACAGGAGTCCAGAAGAAGCAATTTAGTAAAATCTGAAATATTGAAATACTGTTGTCATATATGACAGCTTAATTTTTTTGTATTGAGAGAAGCAAATAGTATGCCTGTACTTTGAATTATCCAGCTAACATTTACAGCTTTAAAACTATTGCAGTTTTAATTTTTTTTTTGTCTGCATGATCTGATGACACTACCCAATTACTCGTGGGTGTGCTCAAATGGGACTTCACCCAAAAGGCCTGGAAGACTGCTGCCAAATAAAGTCAAGACATTTTTTGTAACTTTGCATGCACCTTTGGAAGTCCAGTCAGTCTCCATGACACATCTCCATGATCAATTGTTAGATGTTTTGTTTTGAAATAAAAAGACCTCATTTCTATTCACATTAATTGAGAAAAGGTGTCGGCTGCTTGCTTGAATCTGCCACTAAGTATAGAACCTTTATTATAAAGAATTATAAAACAGTTCTGTGATTTTTTGGAACTTGTTATATGAAAACTCCACAGAGAGAGAATAGTAAGAAAAAGCTAAGATTAGCTTGCCTCATGAGGTATGTAATCAGGCGGAAGTTTGTCCAACATGTCTTCAGCCAAACGATAAACAATGGCTTCACGAGTTTCTCCAACTCCTCCACCACTTTCTTTAGGCTGAATATTAGTAATAGTATCTAGAACATCAGCTGCTGTGTTACTTTGATATCTGAAAGGATAAGAAGTATGCTAGAAATTATATAGGATTTTTTAACAGATAAACTGTTGCTTTGTAGAACACAAATTGAATATTGAGAAAAAAACATACTGTGTCCCCCAATACATTTGAAACTCAGAATAAGTAGCCTTTTTTTTTGCTTCCAGCACCAAACTGAACCCACTGATCGCGAACAATGTCTGGCTTTTGTGATGGTAAAGAGAAGAACGTTAACTGCCCTCTACCCAACCTGTTACACACTTGCTGCTTTTCTAGTTCACAGCTAAGAGGAGGTAGTTCCTCACACTGTTTCTCAATCTTTGAGAAAGTGAAGCAGCGGAAAAACCTATCATATGAATTTTAGGAATTTTGAGSAAAGGGGAAAAATGACATATGCCTGATAAAGACCTCTAACCAACTATTTGCTGGAAGAAGCAATGAAGGTGCTGTAACCAGAAAGAATATTTCTCTGCAAGCTGCCCCTTTATTAATTAGAAAATTCATTCTGCCTTGAGATAGTTCAGGATTAATGGTAAAAGCTGCCAGATTTACAACACTGGAGATTAAAATCCTCTATTCCGTACTATAGCACGGGCACTGCTAATGTAAATTTATGCTCTGAGTCAGTATAAAGAAATGAATAAATTAATATGGCATTTAAGATAGTAGACAATGTCAGTCCCTCAACACAAGCAGAATTATAGGAGTACTCTTGTTACAATGCTTTCTAGTGGCATAGATCTATGAGAAGCAGTAAGAAAGAAAACATACATTGTATGTGTTAGTGTTAGGGCTGGCATGGCCTACTTTCACCTTATGGAATCGGCTACATGAGGAACATATTGTCTTAGTCTGACTCAGAACATAAATTTATACTGACTCAAAGTGTAATTTTACATGTCAGTTTTACTTATTGACCTTCATATGACACCTATCTTTGCCTATTACTTTGTCATACATAATTATGTAAGAAATGAAACCAAAGATTGTGCCACAGGGTAGAAGCATGTGAACTCCTAAAGCAGTTAAACTTTAGAGCTAAAATCATAACACTACAGAAACTAGATACTGCAGCATTTCAACATAAACTGTTTTTGAATGCAATTATAAAGACTATAAATCAGAAAATGTAAGAAATCATTTTCTGGTGGTTTGCTTCTTAGAGGATATCATTCCAGCTTCTGAACACAAGAATGGTGGGGCTCATAGTTTTTAATAACACTCAACTTTAAACTCAAAACTCTCAACCTTTTTTCTCATTTATGGCCCTATTTGAAGAATGACAGATTTATGCAAGACAACATACTAGCAGAAATTTTGGATGAAATTAATTTTCTCTTGAAGTCATGGCTTCATTCCTAACTTGGATGACCTTCTGCTGGTTGTAACCCTTACTTTGGGTCAGGCTGATCTAGCAACTATTGGTAATATAGATGTGAACCTTCCCCTCCATACCATAAGTACTGTTCTTCCAAAAGTGCAGTCAGTTTATTCTATATGGAAGGAGTMGGTCCTCTGATTACATCAATTAATATACAAAATATTACAGAATTATAAAAATGCACTTTCTCCAAATCAAAACGAAAATAGAAACAATTTGAAAAGAAGGCAATATGCAGACTTTGGGGAGAAGCAGGTGACTGAGAACACTTTCTGAAAGATAATCTCAAAGGAGCAGAATCAAAGTAAGCAACTTTCTTTTCTTTAATGATATAAGCCAGGGATCTTCTGGAAAGAAGGAATGATCAGCTGAATAATGTAAAAAGCAGCAAACATGAATAATAACAGCAGTCTGAACAAGAAGACTTTTCTTATAAATAAAAATAGAAAGAGCAAAAAGAGGCATCTTAATATGCACATAATTAAAAAATAATCATCTTGGAAGAAGTGAGAATAAAACAGAAACAAGAAGTTTCATTCATGCAACAGTGGGCCACAGTGAATATAAGACACTCTGAAACAAATTTTTTCTGGGCTTTGGAAAAAGCTAACTTTGCTTTACATTGGAAATGAAATGTTGAAGTACAGGTGCAAACAATAATAAAAAAAGATTGCACAAGTTTGCAGAGGAAGTACCATGTCACCACAAAAGAGATCACATATACATAATGGGATTACTCTGATTACATTTAGACATCTAAATGTAGATGTCTATATAACAGCTGGTTGTCTGGATTGTCTTTATAGGCAATGCAAAAAGGCATGATTCAGTTCATCTATTTTAGATGTCTGCTTTGCAATGAGAGAAATTTCACTTTATAAAGATCTATTTCTCTCTATCAAAACAAAGAAAGTTTTGGGTAGCTGCAAAGGAAGCTAAAGTCACATTAAATGAATCCCATGTCAGTTTTGCCTACAAGTGAATATAAGATGAAACAGTTGTACCAGTTTAGGTATGTTCTTCCCTGAAACAGTATTGTATAGCAAATTGTGTCATAAGAAGAAAAAAGGAAGGAATTTTCTATGGATTTTAATCTGCTCCAAAATGTATATTAAGGATATTTTCTTATAGAGTTTGGTCTCACCAAACTATCATAGTTTGATAGCTGGAGTCTCTCCTATCAGGAGTTTTCTATATTAGAATTTAAAATTAAGAATAAATACTGTTCGAAAGAAACATACCTCAGCTTTGTGTAGGAAAAAGCAATATCCCATTGCAGCATGGTATTCAAAACAGTTAAACCTTAACATCAACCAAGGGACCACTGGAGATTCTGCTGGGTTCAGTCAGCTAATAACAGCTTGCAATATCTGCTAATTTTACATAAATTCAGCTAGATTTAAGGCCTCTGTATGGAACCAATTGGAGTTGGGGTTTTGACAGAAAATTGTCAGAATATTCCTTGCCTACTCTGGTACCTGTTAACTGTTGCAGAGCCTGTGGTTCATATGGTAAGTTAAAATCAATTGCAGTAACTTCAGATGTTAATCCCAAGTGGATGAAAGTACTGACATTCAATGAAGTCTTATGGTTGGAATCAACGGTTTGAGTTTTTGGCTGAACTGGAAACAGTCCTACTAATCTTGACCAGTGTGTGTGTGTGGCAATGGGGGATAAGGTCTTTCTTGGCCTCAGTAGTAGTAACATGGAGAGGTCCTGGCTGTCTCAGGGTTCCATTTCTAGATGTTAGCCTTCTGCATACTCTGAGATGACTTGATGGAGAATTTGAATGCAACTTTTTGTATTGTATAGGATGATAATCCATTCAGCCTGGAGGTCAAAGATGAAATTCAGGCAGACAGTACCTGTGCATGGTTGCCTATAACAGCCCGTGATGGCACATGGAGCTGCTTAACAGTTTTTCCCATACATAAAGAAACAGTTACAAAGTAGAATCTTCAAGAGAAAGACTAAAGTATCAGGAGTATGCTGATGTACAAAAGTGGAAGAAAAATCAGTGCCAGAGAGAAACGAAAGAGCTGTTCGTACTCACTAACACTCCTCCAACACTGTCAGTTGCAAGTCTCCTATAAATGAGTCTTCCTAAAAGCCTAATTGCTTTTAGACCACCAGAGTGGTCTCTCTTTAGGATGTTGTTTAGTTCTGAAGTAAATCATAGCTCATTCTTCAACCAGATCTGGAAGGAAGATCTTGCAAGTATCAGAGAACAATTTAAAAGAAAACAGAAAAAAAGATGGCAAATCTACTCTTGGATTCTCATCTTCTAAAGTATATATTTACAATGGTATGTGCTAGGCAGAGTTGACAATAACTTGTGTTCCATTCTCACAGGATCTTTATGATACTGGGATTTTGATATGGTATCAGCCTCTCAAATTTGAGACTGAAAAATTACTGTTTTGTCCAAAAATGCTAGGAGATATTAAGTTTCCAAAACAGTCAGGCATTTGAAGGTGGATTGCAGATGTCATTGCAAGGCCACTCTCAATCATCTTTGAAAGGATGTGGAGAACAGAAGAGGTGCCTGAGACCTGGAAGAAAGCTAATGTCACTCCAGTCTTCAGAAAGGGCAAGGAGGAGGACTCAGGGAACTACAGGCCAGTCAATCTCACCTCCATCCCTGGAAAGGTGATAAAGCAGCTAATCCTGGATACCATTTCCAAGCATATGAAAGATAAGAAGGTGATCAGGAGTAGTCAGCATGGAATCACAAAGGAGAAAATCATGCTTAACCAACCTGAGAGCCTTCCATGATGGAATGACTGGCTAGATAGATGAGGGGAGAGCACTAGATGTTGTCTACCTTGATTTCAGCAAGGCTTTTGACACTGTCTCCCATCCTCATTAGCAAGCTGATGAAGTATGGGCTAGTTGAGCAGCCAGTGAGGTGGACTAAGAACTGGCTGAATGGCAGAAGTCAGAGAGTTGTGATCAGTGGTGCAAAGTCTAGTGGAGGCCTGTAGCTAGCAGTGTACCCTGGGGTCAACACTGGGTCCAATCCTATTCAATTTATTCATCAATGACCTGGGTAAAGGGACAGAGTGCACCCTCAGCAACTTTGCTGATGATACAAAACTGCAAGCAGTGGCTGACACACCAGAGGGCTGTGCTGCCATTCAGACGGACCTTGACAGGCTGGAGAGATGGGCAGAGAGGAACCTCATGGAGTTCAATAAAGGAAAGTGCAGAGTCCTGAACCTAGGGAGGAATAACCCCAGGCACCAGGACAGGCTGGGGGCTGACCTGCTGAAAAGCAGCTCTGTAGAGAAGGACCTGAGAGTCCTGGTGGACAACAGGCTGACCATGAGTCAGCAACATGCTCTTACGGCAAAGAAGGCCACAAGAATGGTATCCTGGGTTGCATTAGGAAGAGCGTTGCCAGCAGGTCAAGGGAGGCAATCCTTCCCCTTTACTCAGCACAGGTGAGGTCCAGTTCTAGGCTCCCAGTATGAGAGAGAGGTGGAGCTACTGGAGCAAGTCCATCAAAGGGCTACTAAGATGATTAAGGGACTGGAGCATCTCTCATATGAGGAAAAGCTGAGAGAGGTGGGACTTTCAGCCTAGAGAAGAGACAACTGAGTGAGGGAGGATCTTAGCAATGCGTATAAGTATCTGAAGGGAGGGTGTAGAGAGGATGGGGCCAGACTCTTTTCAGTGGTGTTCAGTGATAGGACAAGAGGCAGTGGGCACAAACTGAAACACAGGAAGTTCCGTCTGAACATAAGGAAAAGCTTTTTTAGTGTAAGGGTGACTGAGCACTGGAACAGGTTGCCCAAAGAGGTTGTGGAGTCTCCTTCCCTGGAGATATTCAAAAGGTCTCTGGATAGGTTTTAGGGCAATGTGCTCCACGTGACCCTGCTTGAGCAGGGGCTTGGATTGGATGACCTCCAGAGGTCCCTTCCAACCTCAACCATTCTGCGATTCTGTGAATAACATTTGTTTTGTTTAAAAATGCAAATAACTGTGGTAAGAAATGACAAATATGGACACACTAAAAATGCAATAATTCATGGCAGAATTATTAAGAACTTCAGTGAAAAAAATATGATGGTTAATATCTTTCAGAGAATATATAATATTAGAAGGAAATAAAACCAATCTGTAACACACATTATTTGGAATGAAAAAGTGAATTAAGTCAAAGAAAAAATTTTAAATGGAGTTAGTACTCGGGGAAGCTGAAAAGCATTTCTTGAATAATGGAAATGGCAGAACTGATGGCAACAAAATATTGCAGTTACATCCAAAGGCATGCTGTAAATCAACTGAAAATCCACAGAATCATTTAACGAAAAAGTGCACAGACCAAAAAATACACTATTTGGAACAGCAGAAAGCAAACATTAGAAACTTTCTCTAGCCGGACTGTATAGAACTTTGTATAATATGTTAATATAAAAGTTTTAAGATGCTTTCAAGTTAAAAAAGGATTCTAAAACCATGACGAGTAAGTAAAAAGAATTTTGACTGCTTTAAAAGAACATGTAAAATATAACTGAAGATATTCCATTCATAAGCATGTACATGTACTTCAAGTGTTTCCATTTCAATAGTAGAATTCACATGAAACCTAGATTTCCTTGGAAAAATATACTTTTACCCAAATATTTTATAGAGGTTTAATTGTTTCCAAATAGTAAAAGTAAGGGTCGTTGGCATCAATATATTGAGACCTACTTACGTAATATCGGCATTGGGATGAAGACCAAAGACCTCTGGGCTGTCCATGGCAGGGAGTGACTGAATGTATTCAAAATACTGTTCCAGTGTCTTGCACAATGGAATTTTATATCCAGCGTAAAAACAGAAAGTGCTGTCTAACATCCTTTCATTAAACCACAGCTGTGCAAAATCCAGAGAGAAAAACACAAAATCACTTTGCTACTTGGAGTTTTTAATCTTGTTTTCACTCTTGCAGAAACAGGATTCTCATTTTAGCTACTACCTCTACTTTTACTTGAATACATGAGTAAATCATTAAAAGTTATGTCTTCTAAATTTGAGTTCCAGTTATGTCTTTTTAATGGTTTCTGCTCCGCACTGAAGAGAAATCAAGGGGAAGGACCTCACTGGCAAAGAATGATATTTTGAAAAAATTAATTTTACTCTGAATGTCTCATAAGTCAGTGAAGAAGTGCACATTCAGCAGAAAGAACGTCTTCTGATTTTTGTGCTACAGCTGCCAATAAAAATGACAATTTATTTTCAAGGTCTCTCACCCTTGCAAAGCAATTAAGAAGACGCTTATCGAAGTCATCTGTGACTCGGCCTCCATATTGTACTTCTCCAATCATGTAGCATACTGTGCTCCATGATACACCCTGGATGCAAAGAAAATGAAAGGTTGTAGTTATAATACATTACAAGAAGGTATCCAGCCTGTAATTTGAATATTATCTACACCTCAGGAAACTCTGAAATGCAAGCTGAAAAGATCATTGTTGGAACTAAAAAATACTTGATTTCAAATGGATTTTCTGAGCTCAGCTCTACAATTTTAAACTAGAGTTGGGCTTGATTCTGCTATTAGAAATATCCCTTGGTATTTCTTAGGTGACCTGAAATCACTCTCAGCTGCTACTGCCTCTTTTCTTTTTTTTTTTCCAGTTTCTCATCTTTCTATACTGGCAATGCTTTACTTTGCAAGGAATGGCCACTCTATTACATTATTCCCTGCTAGTAGTAGAAGCCCAACTGGCAGCCTAAGTGCAGTTTGATTGGCTTTGTTAAAACCTCATACTTTAGCTCCCTTTCCAAAACAGGTATTGTATGGAGTTGTTAATATTTTAGATATGGCGCTGAAAAAAACAAGATCAAATTCTGAAGTTCTTAACTCTTACACTTTTTTTTAGTATGAATGATAATGCACACAAAATATTTCAGCTTGATTGTCTTACAGAGAATTTGAAACTTTGATCATTGCAAGATGCACTGAAAAAATAGTGATGAATGGACTATTACAATATAAAGACATGAAGAAAAAACAATTACAGATTCTATATAAAGCAATTAAATATATTGTATACAAGCTTTAGTATTCACCTTCTTGATGTCACATTCATCTAGGTGATTCTGTATAAACTGAACACTGGCTGTAAAGTCTGCTGAGTTAAATTCATAGGGAATATTCCAACCCAAAGGGCCAAATTTGCGTCGCTCCTTAGGAATTGAAAACAAATATATCTATGAAACACCATATTATTTTGTTTCATTGTTAAAGTTTAATTGGAAGAAAAAATTGAACTGAAGAAAAACAGCCTAGAAAACAGCTATGTGCCTCATATACATCAGTAACAATCAAAATGTTCCTAAAGAACACCATGAGGGGAAAACACAGAGAGAAAAAGCAAAAGCATAATTTATTGCAGTATCATTTATTGCTACCTTTACTAATCAATGTATTAGACTCAGGTCTGAAATGTCTCGTGTCCATGTAGATGATCAGGATGTTCAGATTTTTATATTAAGCAATTATTTTAAAGAATTACTGAACCTCTGCAGTTTAAGCACACTCACCAACTCTAACTAGGCTCTACTTTTACTAATGACAGTTTTGATTTTTCAAATGCATGTACTAATGCTCACTTATCTTCTACATTAGTACTTCTAATAAGGGGCTTCTACATTGCCCCTTTTGTCTTCATTGTTTCAGTGTAATGTTTTAATATGCATGGTTGCCTGTCTACCTCCACTATACTTCCACAGATCCTGAGCGATTAATGATTCAAATTTATTGTTTCATACATATATGTAAATAAAATTATAACACTAGTAGCAACAGAAAAATAGTTGACCATAAAAATATGAGGATATAATCTCTAGCCCAAAAGACATTTCAAACACCCAACAGTTTTACATGCCTCACAACTATATTTTAACCATCTCAGTTAACTCCTTGCTCAATGAAAATTTTTCAGAGTGAAGAACAAATCAAGAATTAAATAGTGCTGACATTTATTAAACAAATAAGCAGGGCAATACTGACATTTTAAAATTGACTAAGTGACAACATATTTATTAGAATTTTAAATAACCAGGTCAACAATGATTGGCAGAAATCCTACCAGAGAATCTACAGAGAAAAAAACTTAACATTTAGGTACCTAGCTAATGTTCAGAAATAGTCAGGTACCTAGCTACAATATTTAAAAATAATTAGAATTGTAAAAAAATCCTTCTATTTTTCCAAAATCTGATATTGTGTATAAGTAGATTAGCCAGCATTAACCAATAATACATTGCAGAAAGGTATAACAATTTGCTGCCAAATTCTTTGAATTACTGTATAAGCTCTATTTATCATGGCAATCTTGTCACCAAAGGATATTAGAAATTGGTCAGTTCACAGGCAGGGCAATGTATATATTGTTTGGTGATTGACATTCCATAAATAAATTTTCTGAATAGATGAATAGCTATAATATTTTTTAAAAGTACTGATGGTTGAATAAGCTCAGGTCTTCCAGTTCCCCAAGTACAGTATATTCACATAAGGCAGTACACAGCACAACATTCTCACTATTTATAAAAAGTAGAAGGAGTAAAAGATGCAGAAGATTGTATCTTAATAGTGACCTCTGATAAATTGCCTCTTTCACCACTTTTGCTACATTGCAAACACCAGCATCTCAGAAGACCCAAAGTTTTTAACATTTTTCTAAACTATTTTGAGACCCTTGATTAAAAGAAGGCATATTCAGAGAGCTCAAAAATCTTGGCATTTATTGTACTCTCAAGACGTCAGTATCTTTGAAGTACTAAATACGGACACAGCCTTGCTCATATTGAAGTTAATGTGGAAAACTCATATTGACACAGATAAAAGTAAGATAAAAACAAGGCTTTAGTGATGGAATTTTACTTAATTTTAGCCACCTAGAAAGTAGACAGATACTCTAAGCCAGGCATCTAGATTTCCTTTAAAATCAATGGACAGAAAGAGAGATATATCTCCAGAGAATGATTCACTCTGTTATAGAGAGGAACCTAAGACAGATAAACTGATTTTCTATTTGGGGATGCTTATCTATTTCTACTAACTACAGAGAGAGCTGACTTGCTTACACTGGATGACTAACCTTTAGAAAACTAAAATTAGATGAGAAAAATTCTTAGTCTAAATGTTCATAGAATTAAATTTGTGTAAAATTTAAAAGGCAATTAACAGAATAATGTAGCTTGAAATAGAGATTATAGAAATTAGAGGCTCCAGCCCTGCAACATGGTGCTACAATAAATAGCAGAATGGGTATTTTCTATCAGGAACCCCTGTTAAAGTGACTTCATGTATTATAACATCAATTGTAAACCTTATAAGAAATACCTGAACAGTAGAATGAAGGAAAGCTACAGTGTAAAGCAAAGGCTTCCACATAGGCATACTGCTAACATCTAGAAGATCCTGATTAATTCCTGAAAATGTTCTTTTCAAACCAGCACGCACACCTTGGGGAGGTTCATTTGTGAACTTTATAGCAATCTGTCATGTAAAAAAGATAAAGGATTTGGATTTATTTACTGAAGCAAAAACAGCAACATACTAAAATGTCACAATTATTAGTTATAAACACAAGATACAATGTAAGTAGTTGAAACGTAGACATAAAGTTGAAATGCAATTAACTATTAACTGCATAAAAGGAGCACATATTAGATCAGTCCAGAAAGCCCTATGATATACATTAAGATGCTGAACATGGAACTTGTTCACCCTACTGACACAGCAAGGTTCTGCCATCTGAGATGTCCAAGGATCTGAGGATTTTCATCAATAATCTGTATTTAGCCATGCATTTCAGAAGGCACCATATAGTTCTTTATCCCTAATTCAATGACTGGATGGTGGAAGACAACTACACAGAGTAGATTGTAAGAACTCTCCAAACCACTCTGTTGTATTTCTGTTCCCAAGACTTCACAGGAAATACATAGAAATCTTGCCTCTCCTCAGATCAGATGTTCACAGTTGCTACTCTGGACTCTGTGGCTATGACTCCATTAGTAAATTGAGAATGTTCCTGGACACTCTAGTAAATCCTAGATTTATCTGAAAAGAATTGATTTGTTCTCCCTCCCTGCCTTAAGTCACACGCATCTAGGCTAGTATTTCTCTTCATATCCTAGATATGAGGAATAGTATTTATTTTTATTAAAAGAGAATGGGAAACACTAGGAAGACTCACACTATTTCTACAGGAAAGAGCTCTTTGAACACAGCAGTTTCAACCCACAACTATTATTCTAGATACTAACTTGCTTTATTTCTAGGTACCAACTTGACTGGCTGTTGAGAGTGCCAGGAACCATCCTGACTTAAATACACTTCATAAGAGTTGAGGCAGCTTTCTTGGTACTGATGAAAAACGTCTTCTGAAGATCTACCGAACAACCATTTATACTTTACCCAATGAAAAACAGGTTACTTCACAGTAGTTGACGTTCTTTGAGATATACTGTCCATATGCTGTACCCCTTATCTCTTACTTCAGATAGGAAAACCTAGGAGAGTCTAAGATGAGTTGTAGGCATTACCTTGTACATAGAGCACTTGGCTGGGCAAAAAAGAATATAGGCAAAGACCGATAGTTTTGATTCAAGTGTTTGTGTGAACAGAACTAGTGTGAATGCATAGATGCGTAATGCATCTTAGAGGACTTCCAGCACTGGTAAGTAACCTTCGTGTCTGCAGTGTCATTTGCATTCTAGGGCAAGCACAGTTTTTTCCTGAGAGTTTTTTCCCCCCCCAATTATTTCACTTCCATGTACACACTTAATCTGAATAACTGTAATGATGTTAGGTACCTGAACTAAACAGTTGAACAAACCTGTAGCAGTGTAATTGGGAATTTAGGATGTGGTTCAGTAGTTATCCAAACTCGAAATGTCTCATCTGGTATCTCAGCAGTAAGAAGCATTTCCAGTAGTTCATCCATGAAATCTAGTCCAAGATGACAATTCTGAAGTAACACCCAACCTCCCTGAATAAAAATACCAACTATTACTGTTCAGAAATCAGTACAAGTTGTTCATAATGTCAAAAACAACTGTTTTTGAGCTCTTGGTCTGTTCTGTTCCTGAGTACTTAATATCATTTGATTTGGTATTTGGTTTTGTCACAGTTAAAGCAAATAGCAAAAGTAAATGTGAAAGTTATTTCGACATCCTGCAGTTCACAATGCAAATAAAACAATCACAGCCAATGTTCTAAGTAAAGTATCAGTGCTACCTAGTGGCAAAAAGAAGTTATTCCTGTCCTCTTCTTTCCAACAAAACAACAGTGATTAGCAATCCTATCATCAGTTGCAGAAGAATGTAAGAGTGGAAAAGTAATAGCTGAAACCTAAGAAATACTTTTTCTTTTTTAACTTATGTGTAAATAATATAATCTTAGGGTAGTGTAGAGAGGTTGTAACAAGACTCTAAAACTTTTTAATTGTAATTAGTAGTTTATCCAAAATAAATGCATTTGTATGAAATTCAACCTCCTGCATATTAATTTCAATCTTATTCAGCTCTCAAGTTGCATGAAGCTCTATTTTGATTATTATCTCTCTGCACTTCTGCTTATGAATTTAAATTCAATCAGTTGTTGTAGCATCACTTTAGAAGCCTGGTGAATCAGAAGCCTGATACTAAAATTGGACATTATTTAATCATTTCTAAACAGTGATGCGTGGATTTCATTACTGCTTGTAATTTCATATTGGCAATTCTGGTTAAGCTCATTTATAAAGAAATAAATAACATTTTATAAAAAAATCTAATTGAAATATTTCTGGTGAACTGAGGGGCATTAAAAATAAATAAAAAATGAAGAGTTTTTTTTCTTTCTTCTGTGGGGATCTATTTCTTCAATTGATTTGTCACATTTCCAAAATGAATCAGGCTCAATTTTTGAAAATTATCTACGCGTATCACAGTACAGCAGTTTTAATCATATTATATACTCTTATCCAGAGGCAGAAAAACCCGCAGATGTTTATCTTCATATTCACTGATTTTATTTTGTTCTTTCAAATCTGATGTTCACTTATTTCTCCCTCTGTAAAATGTGTGTACCACCAAGGCATGTGGTTTAGAAACTGTTGCTAGTAGCTCTACTGGAGTGCTGTTCTGAGTATCCTTGTGTTTTCAACTAAGAGCAGAGGAAGGTAGAGATGCCCCAGTTCTCACCATTCCAATAACTTGGAGCTGATGATGACCATTCTAGAGATATTGACACAGAGAAATATGAAAGAAGTATATGTATCTTTATACATTTTAAAGAATGACACCTGCTATAAAAATTCTTTTTTCTGTTTTCCCAAAATTATGCATGTATATATTCCAGTACTGGTGCTTTCCAAATCAGCTGTCACAACATTTGGTAGGACTTGAGAGGTTACTGGGACACAATAAAGAGAACTTCCATGGCAAAGGTTGCATTAGCTAGAGAACCTTGGATTATACTGTAATGTCTAGAAAAGGTACACAATAAAGGCCATATACAAGTATTACGTATGTCCATAATAGGAAACACAAATGAAGCAGACTGTACTATGGTCAGATGAACAAATAGTATCTTCAAGGGATTTTTTTTGTCTCAAATGAAGATATCTCACAGATAGGATGCAATACAATTGGAATTGACACTGCCTGACCTTTTCTTTTTTCTGCATGACAGATAGGAAAACCTAAAAAGCCTCTGAAACACTTCAGTCTATCAGTTTAAGAGGACAGGACTCTTCAGGAAATTCTGAAGAATGAAGCATTTCCTCTTCTCATTGTGATTGAACATTACAGAGTACAGTGACAGAAGACCTATTTAGTTCAGATGGAAGTCTGAAATAATCTTGATCATGAATCTGCAACAGTCTCAAAATAACAGTGTTCCTATGGGATGTTCTGTACTCTGATCTCACTTTCACAGTTCGTGCTTCTGAAACTCTAATGGTTGATAACAGCCAAAGGAGTAAAATGGAAGTTGCGAGGAGACAAGCTTAAAAACCCATAATGGATCTGTGTCTTTAAATTTTTATCCAACTTCTGATAAATACTCCCACTGGAGGTATAAAACCACATACTGCGTAAGGTATAAGTAATATGCCTACTAAGCAAACCTTTCAGTGAGCACAAGTCAGTTCAGAATTCTTTAGATGCTGAAAAATATTACAAGTGGTAAGGACTAACAGTTGGTTAAGACCATATGAAAAATATTTTTCATTTGTCAATGTAGTTCTTTTGTTTTCTATTAATAAAGACATTCTAGTCCTTCAGTCTGCTGAAATAACACCTGATGTTTTGAGTTTACCTTCAACTGTGTCTGTATGCCTTCATTTGGAAAACCGTCCACAACTCTTTCAAGTGTCTTGCTGATTAGACAGTACTATCTTTACACTGTAACTTTTATGCTGTAGTCGAGGTTTCAATTATCCTCTTTTTGGAACTGCTGCTTAGACTTCTCATGTTTTTACTGTTTCAGAATGTCATCTGACATAACATAAAACACTGCAACCTTTAAAAAAGTTCTCAAATATTTTTTGGAAATTCTTAGATAACCTTGAGACTCAAAGAGGCCCTGTCATCAGCACAGATGCGAGGAAAATGTGAGGTGGTATTAAGAGATGTAAGGAAGTTCTTCCTCTGGCACATCCTTATGTGTCTAGAGCTTTAAGCTGTGTTTGTATTCACCATATTATTTAATAGAAACTATGCAACTTCTAGGTAGCTCACAGAAGAGAAAAAAAAACGTTCAGTACAGAAGTGGGAGGTGCAATTTCTGCAGGACAGAATAAGGACACTATGTCCTTTCACTCTTGCATAACAGCATAGAGATAAGAAAGAATATGCTACCTCTGAAATGCTGCTCAACAATACTGCTGGCAGAATTATTGACTTGGACTCTGTTGGCACATGCATATCCTGCAGTGGAATGCTTTTAGTTTCAGGCACAAGGACATTTTTTTACTCTTAGATATGCCTGATGGCAGGTGAAAATGCAAAATATTCAAGATTGGATGCAAAAACAGAAGCAAAAGAATACTAAAACATCAGCTTGTATTTACATGTTTTTCCCTACCTGATGTATTGACATTTGAGTGAATTTGCGTGCATGAACTTCTTGTCCTTGACCCATAGAGATGGTCCTACATTCTACAATAGAAAGGAAAGTATATTAATAATAAACTTACATTTTTGAGAAAAGAGAAAGTAAAATTCCAATTCAGCCCCCCAAAATAGGGGTAAAATACATCAAAATTAAGTGCAATTTTTATACAAAGATATATAATTATTAAATTAGAATCCCTTCAGTATCATATTACTATTACTATATACTACTATATATAAATTTTCTAAACATTGAAACTTTGTAAATAGCATTAAAATATACATCCTTAATGTTTACAATGTTTTCAGAAGTGAATGACTTTCACTAATGTTATTATTGTCTATAGGAATTTGTGCCAAATTATAATGAAGTCACTGTATTTGAAATATAAACTCAGATTTTTCTTTAAGTGTAGGAATACAACAAGCCACTTAAATTAGCACAATCTGTAGTTGYAAAATTACAATTGTGAACATATTAATGTGAATAATATCATAAATATATGGATCTACTTTGTTTAGATATCCAAATCAGTTTGTATGCACAATATTCAAAATTTCCATAAAATGTAGACATAAAAGATTACTTTCTAACAAAAATTACTTACAAGATTTACATTTATATATTCTGGATTTTAAGTAGATTGCTGATTATTTTGTTTTCTGCAATTAAGAAGATTTTAAACAAGAGAATAGTATTCTCAACATGTCAGAAAAGTAAATACTGTCTCTCTTTCAATTCATGACTTGGAAAGATGATAATAAGTTATAAAAATACTGAAAACACGTTACTGCCCAACTGCATACAGAATGATCCTCAGTATGATGTCATTTGTTAAATATTACTTTTGTAACCTCTAAGACCATGCTTCAGAAACAAATAATAGTACAACAGGACATAAAAAATACTTTTCAGAAAAAAATCTCTTAAGTTACATTATCCTTCTGTATCTTGAACAGCTCATGACAGTAAATAATTATTTTCATACCCAGTTTAAGCTTCCTAGCCAATGAATCAATCTGAATAGTTGGGTCAGATCCCATAGACAAGAAACAGATGAGAGGTGTTCGTTTGTCACTTTCCTCCCAAGTTTTTTCTAAATTCAAAATGACTGGTTCTGTGTATTTCTCATCCAAGGAATCTGCAATGTATTTCCTGGCTTGGTAAACAGTGCGGTCTGGACACCAAGACCTAGGAATAGAAATATATAATCAAGATACAAATTCAGCGCCTTTTCCTGTTGCAAAACCAGGTTTAAATAAAAAGCTTTTATTTAATTAAGTAGAAATTTTTGCTTCATAAGATAAAAACATTTGTATGTTTGTCTTTACACATGCAGTAAAACACAGAACTCATACTCTTCCCTCTGCTTATGATTATTGAATACTTTTCAGCTGCTTACAACTTTGCCATACATAAAGCATTTGCACCAAAATTTTCTATTTAGGATACCTAAATTGAGGCTTTTTTAATTTTAAACAGAGCTTTTGCATCTGAGAATGGAAGTAGGGAAACATAAGATTGTTTTGGCACTTCAATAAAATTCTACAGATGTTTCATTGAGTTTCTAGTATCTCAGTGTTTTAGGGCAGAGACTCAACCCTTTTGCACTGTACTGCATTTGTGCCAGGGATGTGTCTTCATTGTCCCCATTGAAAAAACCCACACCTGGCCAAAAGATATGACTATAAAAAACTTCAAATAACAGGCTTATTAGAGACTTAGTATGTTGCCCAAGGCACTGTACTTAGACATTTCTAAAATTGGTCATTTAAAAAGAAACAAGCAAAAAAAAATTTTTGAAAACTATCTGAATGGTTTTACATTTTCAGTGGCTTTTTACATGAGGCTGCAATGCGTCATAGTTCACAGTCTCCATTTGTAATGACATAAAAGCAAAGCTAGAAAATATTTTCTAGAAACAACATTTTTAGACTCTTCAGAGAATAGCTCTGAAGTGAATGAAAGTTAAATAATATCTCATGCCATACAGAAACCAATTACAATTATGTTATTATGATAATAGCATATTGATAGATGGATATATTTGGTGCAACAATGTATGTTGTTCCCCAACATTTCTGAAGATGCTCACCTGATAAGTAAAAGTTTGTGACAGGTATCAAGTGAATCATTATATCCATCAGGTATAACTTCTTCCTCCGGAGCATCTTTATCAAACCAGCTTTTCCATCCCTTTTCATTACGAGCAACCTAAATTTATGATATTAATATATGCATAAATACACTTCAGCTACAATAAAATCCTTTCGGAAATGTATATTTTAATGAAATTCTGCCATTATAATAGAATATATTACAAGTAACATTACGAGACTAGAGCATCTTAAGACATATGCCATGTGAGTTGTCATTAACATATTAAAATTAGAAATTTTGGTATTAAGATGCAGGCTTTTAAGCTAATCAGTTACCCAGGGAGGATTCTGCTCCCAACTGCATGCAGCTAGTTTAGAAAAATCATTAATTAGAAGGAATATTCTATATTACAAGAAAAATACATTGTGAATGATTTATTCCTTCTAATCACAAAGCACTAAGAGACAACAGAAAAATCTTCCTGTCCCAGTGCAGTTCAGACGGCCAAAGAATTGCAAATTGAAAATGACAGGCTCTAGTAAGACTTTGACTTAAGAAAGAATAAATCTGACCACAACTATGATCATTCTTTAGGCTTCTTTTAGAACCTATGACCTAATAATAAATCAATAAGGGATAATGCCAGAGAGTGCATAGCGAAAATTGCTGTGCAGTTGAGTCTTTAACGGAGTAACTGAGAAGAGTCAGCTACAACAGTATTTACAGATCACTGGAAAGAAAGCAAGGAACATATTGATACCATCTGTTCCAAAATACAGTTCCATATGCATATTATAAACTAAGGAGCTCTATCTGCTTGACTGACATGGTTTCAAACAGAGAGACTATCAGAACAATCTACATATAGTATGGACTGGGAGAGAAGTTGGAAACAAACAAACAGGGACCTCTTCCAATCTCAAACTTCCCATCATTTCAGGTTCAGAAACAACACCTAATGGCCCTTTGTAAACTACAACGCAAATCTGAGAAAAAATAACTTTATAAGCAAACAACTCAATTCTACATAATCTGACACTAACCTGAGCAGATGCTAGGAGAATACTCAGAGGAAGTACCTTCTCAAAGCATTCTCTATAGGCCACAGCCGGGGATAGGGTGTTGGGCTCAAGGGACTTTTAGCTGACTCAGTAAGATCATTCTTAAGTTTTTATTACATATTTATTTACTATCATCTTTCCTTCACCCACAGCTGGAATTAGTAATAGGGTGAAAAGAAACTGGGTCATCTACATGTTTAAAGAAGAAAATTTCTTTTATGCTAAGTATAAATTAAACAAAGCTAGGAATTTGGTACTGAAGGACCTCACTTTTAGAGAAGAGAAAAATCTGTAACTGCTAAGAAAAATAGAAAGACATGGGCATCCTTGAGAACTGGGCATACCATTTTCAAACATTTTTCTTATTTTAGATTGTATTCTCTTTGCATGTAAGTGAATAATGATACTGATGTATTTCATATGATGAGCCAAATAAACAGAACAGCATATATAGTGTATGAATATATATAAAAAAGATATAATTACCATATTTGTATTTTTTACCTAGAATTTAGTTGGCACTCTCCCAGATTCCATCTCCATCTAATAGTAAACTCACCTGTCACATTCTATTTTACAACTTGTAAATATATGGAAATTTTAAGATAGCACTTAAAGACTATTTAACAAAAGGCCTTTCTGAGTACCGTTGTTGTCTAAGTGTTTCAGAGTCTAGAATTGTGTCTGCGCTAGTTCTGGAAGATCTTATAGCTGAACAATTACAATCTACACATTAAAAAGAAAAATACAAAATTGATAACCCTATGGTTACACTGAAATAATGTGGCAAGTGTGCTAAGTGTCATGCTTTTTTGGGTCCTGGTCCTCTGACAGCCCAGAGTGGAGACCTCACTAAAATTTCCCCACATTTCTTCTAATTCATGTGTCCTGTTTTGAAACCTCCAGAAATCAAAGAGACAAGGAACGGGAAGGTACGTATCCAAGTATGGATCTCATTTTGATACACAGTTGGGAAGCAGACAGGAGCACGCCCAGCTACCCCAGTTTAGAAATAGTCTCCTCTGTTACCCTGCAGGGCACCAAACACCTTCTGCATCCAGGTTGCATGATTAACAAGTAGTGCTCAGCAAATACAGAAAAAGAAATGTTTAGGGAGTATTTCAACTTACAACATCATGATAATTATAGCAAACTAAAGAAAATAATTGTGATTAACATGTCACAAGCTTAAGTGCACATAAGTTCATGTATGTTGCGGTAAAATAAATTGTATTTTTATAGCTAACTCATCATAACTGAGTAAAATGTTAAGCTTTGAATGGAAATGAGTATTTAAAAACAAACAGCAAACAATCTATTCTAAAAGTCTATCAGACTCAAGACATAAAACAGCATAATTTATAACCTGACACTCATAGATTCACTTTCTGTGCCTTTTTGGTGCCTCCACTTTTTATCCTTTCTCCTCCTTATTTCCCTCTGTCCCCCTTTCACTGACTTCCTTTTTCACTATTTCTTTGCTCCTGTTCTCTTTTCAATCTACGTCAATGACCATAATACAAAAAAGCAGATACAGAAAAGAACGTAGAGCAAATAAGTATATTCCCATTCTCACTACCTAACTTTGCTTATTTCTATGTTTTTTGTCTATCCTCTTTCTGGTTTTGTCCTTAACTACATCATTCATTTGCATTCCAAATGTAAAATATGGAAGCAGAATTATCATTGGGAAACTAGCCATTAACATGATACAAATACATAATTACATTAAGTATCACCTGATTCATAATTTCTGCAAACTGTGGAAGCTTGCTCAATTCCACTAGGTTTAGCCATGTCATGTCAAGAATCCACCGGAATGGTTTGGGTGGGCAAGCTTTTAGATCCAGTGCTGCACCTCCTGCAGGTAAAAACACTCTGATGAAATACATAAAACATTCCAGAGGTTGAGATAACTTTGATACTTCTTTTTAAATTATGTTTTCTGGCTCATGTCATTTTCCCTTGGTACTGATTTCACGCTTGTGTCCTTAGTATTTATTTCATAGGATCATCAGATAATTTAGTTTGGAAGGGATCTCCAGAGGGCTCTAGTCCAACCTGCTCAAAGCAGGACCAGCTATGAGATTAGATCAGGGCTCTATCCAGTCTGGTCTTCAAAACCTCCAAAGATCAAGACTGCACAACCTTTCTAGGCAATCTGCTCCAATGCTTGACTGTCCTCATGGTAAAAAAGTTTCCCCTTACATATAGTCTGAACCTCTCTTCTTCCTGCTTATGTCCACTGTCTCTCATCTTCCCACCATGCACCACTGTGAAGGGTCTGGCTCCATTTTCTTGATGGCCTTCACATAGGTGTTGGAAGGCTGCTATTGGGGCTTTCTGTTCTCTAGACTGAACAAGCCCAGTTCCCTCAGCCTCTCACCCTAGGGCATCTGCTCCACATAGTTTGTTTTTTAAGTTTATACAACGATACCAATTATTTTTGGAGCATGGAAAATTCTTTGAATAACCTCCTCTCCTTTAAGTGTGTTGATAATATATTAAATATTATTTTGTATTTATCTGAAGACAAAATATTCCTGTGAAGAATGTCTCCATGACACACTATTTTTTTCCCCCACTATTCATAAAAAGAAAAGAAAATCAGAAGAAAATTTTGGGTACTCAACTGCAAACTTCTACCTCTTCTCTAATGAAAAGTACTATTGTAACATCTGAAGAATGGTACAAATATTAACAAAGTAATCCACTGGGACCATTGGGAAAAAAAAAAAAAAACAGAAAAGAAAAACTCTAGAATGATGGAAGAAAGATCAATCCTAAAGGGCACAAGCAGTGTTAAACAGCAGTTATAAGCCCGTACAGACAGTAGATACATGTCTTTCACATCCTCTGACACGTAATTGAAGAGGTAGCACAATTTCTTACATAAAGCACAAATTTTGTTATTTATGAAATTATTGGGAGGACATTATATATAGTATTTTTGATACAGCAGAAGAATTGAATCTTACTTTAAAGTTTTGACAAATTAGAGGAAAGCATTTATAATGCTATGCTACACATTCTTTCTGATTTGGCTGAAGTCTATTCTGCTACAGATCTTGCAAAGAAAGGTTTGATTCTTTGAGATGCTTTCCTGCAGGCTTCCAGGATGCAAGGATTTTATTTATGTTATCAATGATGATTTTTAGGAACCAGCAGCCTTGCTTTTTTAAAGGAATGAGATAAATAAGCACATGATTCAGAAAAACTAAATATTTTCCTAGTTATCCGAATATTCTCAATTAGAAACACAAGAATTACCTTGCTGGATCAGGACAATATTCTGTCAATGGGAACAATTAACTTCAAAAGAAAATGCACAGAGTAGGTAGTAAACAGAATTTAAGAAAGTTTTTGCTTTTAGGGAAATTTTTCTTTTAAATCTTAATTTTTAGAGGAAGGCTTATTCAATGAAGAATGAGAATTCCAAAAGTATAAATCAGTTTCTCATTGTAATGCTTGACATTCTTGCTGTTAATACACATTTTTAATCTCTTGTTTAATCCTGCTAAGTTCTTATAGTTAGTGGCTTGTTATGTTAGTGACTTCAAGTTAATTATGTAATGTGTGAAAAAGTATTTACTTTCATTAGTTTTCATTTTGCCATAGAAAGGCATATGTGAAAGGTTCCAGCATCTAGAAAAAAATTGTGAGGCTTTCCTCCACATATGGATCCATTTAGATATAATCAAGAAACAGAATTACATATGCTTAATATATCATTTAAATGTTTTATTGAGCTATTGAAGGACCTATTAAAGGGCAAAGTTGTGTTCAAGAATGTGAAGTTTCTACATACAAATCTAAATTATTTCTGTCATGCAAAAATGTAAAGCTACTTCATGTGCTTTTATTCCAAAGTTTTTCTCTTGTTGCCCTTTCTCTCCTTCGCTATTCCCCAGAGATGACAAGCTTCAGTAACCTCAGACAAAGAAGGAGCTGCTTCATGAAATCTGGAGGTGAAAATAATGATTTTCCTGCATTTCCAGGAACTAGTTTAACTTTCCTTCAAGTACCGTTTTACTGATGTCTTTGGCAGTAGGGTATATACTTTGAAATTACTGTCTGGGATCCACATATGTGGATCAGAACTTCCTTTCAGTCTCTGCAAACTGAAATAATGGAAATCAGAGAGGATAACCAAAAAATGTTTACACAAATCTGTAATCCAATGGATTATTATTATTATAGGCCATATTATACTATTTTCCATAATCACACCTTTTGTAAATTCAATACAATAATCCAACTGGAATAGTTTTGCAAATTACTGCATTCTCTGAGAGAAGCACTTTGGCCAAAGAGATATTTTTAATAATAACACGTAATCATTAATTGTGCATAAAGTAACACAGCAATATTTCTGGCTTTGATTTAAGTCTACAAAGCTGAAGACCTTTTGCAATTCCTCTGTAACATGCTCTCTTATATTTATGGAGTTTCTCACTCAAAGCTACATTCTACTAGAGAAGATTATATTTTTCTCTTGCATTAATCTCTCACTTCCTACTGACAAAGGACATACTCAAGTTTCAGATAGCTACGAAATTTTCAATCAGCTCCTTAGGTTTTCTTTTATCTTTTTGATTTTGTTTCTTTCTATATTTGTTTCTTTCTAAATAAAAATTCTGTGGCAGTCTCATGGGAGAAAACTAGAAAAAAATCCATATGCAAATTTTTTGGATGAAGGATATTTTCCTAAAATTCTGGGACCTACTTTCTCTGTTTTGCAAAATAGGTTACCTTCAAGCTATAACATTAAAATATTCAGGAAGGGCCTAGTGTTTCACTTTAATGAAAAACTGTAAACAGAATGAAATTCAATTTATGCACTTCAGCAGGATGAAAGATTTAGAGTTGATAACCTCCTGAGACTAGCTGAATAATGAGTTCTAGGGACTTTTTCATTTCAAATAGTAATGTGTATTTCATTGAGACATCCTTTGATAATATGGCTGATGAAATGCCATGAAAGCTCTCCTCCTGGAAAGAAAAAGGAAAAGAAGAGGAAGAGAGATTTATTTTTCAAATAAATTGTTACTTCAGCTGCTTGAAGATGTTTGGTATCACTGGCATTCATTTTGCACTAAGAACTGTTCATCCAAGGAGGAAAACTGGAATAATTTATTCATTACAGAAGATACCTAAGAGTGCAGGACACCTTGGCAAGGCATCTGCCCCTTTACCATTTAATATCATGTGAATAATTACAGAAAATCTATTATCACTTTGGTGTCATTTTATACACCAGAAGAATTTCTCACCATCAAATCAACCGTGGGAAACTGTAATCTTATGTTCTAGATAAAATATAAGAGTACTTTCAGCAATTTTTATTACAGATTCTCATCAATAGAAAGGGGTAAGACATGACTTTCTGCCTCAAATGTATATTTTCCTCTGGCAAAACAAGAATCTATGGCTGAGAAGGCATGAGACACAGTTCCTTGTCTAATGCTTTATAAAAGCAGACAAGTTGAGTTTGAAAGAGTTTCCAAGCATGCCCTGCCTCACATGGGTAATAATGTGGTAGCTGGATACCATTCTCAAAGGATAAACCAATTATCACAAACTGGCAGGCATAAAAGAAAGGAAATTTAATCTTATTTCCTATCCCTTTTTTTTTTTAAATTAAAGGGAGATAATGATCCTCAAAAAGTGGGTTCACTATTTAGACATTTGATCTTTGCAAGATTAAACCTTGCAAGATTCCAGCAGTTTTTATATGGACCTCCTCATAAGCAATCCTGGTGACATTTTTCAGCAAAGTCATGAATTCAGAGTTCGGAGGACACAGACCAGGCCAGTTAGCCCACACAAGCACATTATGTTCTGAAAAAGTCAGTGTTAGCTGGTTGGCAAAAGTCAGAAAAAAGCTCAGCCTCAAATTCATAACAGATTGTTTACAGTGTCTCCTGGACTTCATGTAGGACTGTTCTGGCAATTCAGAAGATAGCTTTGCCCATCTCCATGAAAGGGGAGAAGCAAAAGAGCCAGAAGTTATCTAATTTATAAAAACAAGCATACAAATGTAATACAAAATAAACTATTAAATCTATTGATTGAGACAACCAGACCTATCATGCTGTTCTCAGGATAGAACATAGACTGACTAAACGGTGGAGGTAGAACTGAGATGTAGGACTGTTTCTAACTGCACTGGACCACAACAGGGATGAGAACAGAGCTATCTCTTACAGAACTATTGGTAGAAACCATGTAGCCAAAAATCATACTTTGAAATGGTATAAAAGTTTTAAAGGTTGAAATTACCTCTACATACAACACCATGTTTTAAACATACCTCTAATAAGTGCATGGAACTCTTTGTTTTTCACATGTCCTCTCTCAAGATCAATTTTTAAYGTCAGGAGGAGGGTAAAGAGGAATTTGTGATTTTCATATAAGCCTCTAACAGAGTATGAGAAAGTTTCAAAAGTAAGATACTCAATAATATTTGAGATTCTTTTCTGAGGTAAAGGAGACTTCTCAGATCTGAATCATTAAAACAAAGCAAAAAGAAAGCACGTTACTAATAGCAAATATACTGGAAAAACAAACATTTGAATAGTAGAAAAATCTGTCTTCCTACTTGGCCATGGATTGATCAAATAACTTCAAGAACTGAGCCAGTGAAGTTTGGTACATATTATTGACCATGCTCATTTCTGTAATAAGAAAATAAAGAATGCTTCCACGTGTAGCAGCAGGTCGATATTCCTCCTGAGCAGTGTTAATCTTCACTTGAGTTTCTGCTGCCACAGACAACTTTTCAGCTACTTCAGCAGCTGTTTGCTTAGTTGTTCGCAGAACACCAATCAAAGATTCATCATCTACTAAAGAACCTAAAAAGTCAAATATGGAATTTGTTTAGGATGTTTTAATAAGAATTGCTTTATTTTTTATATGTAAAAATCAAAAGCCAAATTACAGGAATTATTTACACCAAATGAAAATGATTTACTGAACTGGAGAGAGCCTTTTAAACAAGAAATGTAGTACTAAAAATTATTTTTTATATTCAATATGCTAAACAAATGCATTCAACTTATGACWACATCTGTATCAACAGCTTGGCAGTATGAACTACAGGTGTCCACTTTCCTATGCACATAATATACTGTATGTACACACAGTACTTCAATTACTGTAAAGGCTGTTGATGGTTAAAGATTGTCAAAGACTTAGGATCCTAAACGCATTGGTTACCTAATAGTATTTGTGTATCTCAAGTATTTAGTAACCTATTTGCTGGAAGCTATCACCTTATTATTTCACCAAAGAGACAACAATTAATCATGTACAGGCTCCCAACATACTGTAAAAGACATTCAACACAGTTCAAGCAGCCAATTTCACCTTGCATTTTCAATGGGTTAAGGATGTGCCCACGATCAGATACCATATCTCATTTGAGGGGCAGAAAGCTCTTAAGCATTTGAACTGTTTCACAAAACATGTTTAGGTGCTTAAAAATACTCTTCATGTCTTCAGTGTCTAGGATGGATATATAATGGCATGCTATAATACCAAATATCTCTCACTCTGGTAAACCACCATATTTCAGAATCTCTACCATTGTATGTTCTCTCATTGTATCTTCTATGGATAAATCAATTTCTGTATGGAAAAGTTCTAATGTGAATGAGTTGAATTTGCCTTATAAAAATCCTTGTTCTTTAACATTTTGATACAGAACCTTTGGTTGCACTTAGTTTGTACAGAAGATTGTCTTCCAGTTCTTTCATCTTTCTCTTATTAAAGGTTACATCTTCCATGAGTTTAATTCGCTCTGCCTCCAGTTCCTATTATCAAAAAACAAGAAAATGGCATGACACTTTAAGGACTGTACCTATGAGTCATACTTAATGCTCACTCGTCAATTTTTCAAATTCATGGAATTTGCATTTTATTTTTCAGCTATCATAATCTACTCCTTTTAAAATGCGTTAGTATAACATCCTTTTCTTTTTAAGCGTGGTTATTCAGTCTGAAGTATCTTACGAATGCCAAATTCTTGCACTCAATTTTTTGTGTGTCATATTGACAGCTATCTGTAGAAAATCCCCCAGGTGTATCTTTGTTAATTAGAATTTTCTATACTGAATCTGAACAAAATTTTAGAAAATGGCAGACATGTCTTTCTCTACTTGAGCTTTTCTTTCTCCCATATGCTAAAAATAGTTGAATAAACTGTAATTAAGTATCACTATGGTTTGTGTGCACTGTTAGATTACCTGTTTTTCAGTAAGTATTACTCTTCTCAATAACTGATTCTCAAGTCCTTTCATTGTAACAGTAAAATCAATAACTGATGTTTTTGCATTAATTTCAGGTGTGAAAGCAGGATTGGGTAGTTTTGTAGTAATGTATAGTCTAAAGGTACTCATTACTTCTACTTCTTTATCACCAACTTTCACCTGTGGAATAAGATAGAATAGTATGAAGTGGAGAAAAATGAACTTGATTCCAGTCAATAATATTGATCAGCAAAACATTTCTGTCTTTGAAATGCCAAACAGAGAAAATTTATTTCACAAGTCTAATTTGTCTTGAAAACAACATTCAATGAACAAAAGCAGCAGCTGCAGTACATTATGAAAATAGTGTTACTTTCCAGACAAATACAGGGATTTTTTTCCACTGTGAATTCTAATTAAAAACTTCAGAACCATTCAGCTTAGCTTTTGCATCTCTACATTGCTAAACAAACTTCAAAAATGAGGATGGTAGAAATAGCTGAGCTTTGGAGTAATCACTGTTCAGGGATGAAAAGAAATAAGTTGATCCAACAATGAAACATAAATTATTGGAAATTAATTCTGTATTTTTAGAGAAAGGGAAACTTAAATAATCTTTCTAAAGCAACTATAAATTCATTCAGTGTTTTCCACAGAATTGTTACAGAAATTGAGATGTTTCAAAGTAGCAAAGTAATTTATAATCTTCCTCGAAAGCTGCATGTACGCACTAATGCAAGGAAATCTCATCTCATCATTGTGTACGACCCTCCCAGGCCATTTCAAGTAATTGTTTTAGAAGCAGTAGGACTGCACTTAAGCATATTGCTTTGCTCTGACATTCAGAGCAAAACAACTACACAATAATCATTTTATTTTCATTATCATCAACAATCTGGTCTACAATCTCTCTCATATTCCAGCCACTTAATAAAGATTATTTGAAAAAATGCATATGGAAATACATTGAGGACACAATCATTTTATTTCAGGATTTTTTTGGGGGGTTGCTTTTATAATTTGAGAGTGATGTCATGAAAGTCAGAATGATGCATGACTTTTCAAGGTTGGGAATATACTTATTAACAAAACTTCATGCTTTTCAAATTGCTCCTTCAGAAAACAGTTCTATTCCAGATTAAAGATTCTGTGGTTGCTATAATCAGCACTCCACCGTAGGGAGAGAGGTCTCTTTTCTAACCTATTAATTCTATTCTTAAAGTGTGTAAAATGGAATTGTTTGAAAATCAATAGAACGTATCGCAAGCATTCAAGAGGATAAACATAACTGGCTCTGGTTTAAAAACCTCAGAAGTAACCTCTGTATTTGAACTCAAATATTAGATCTGTCAACTTATTACTCAGTTGTTATACTGAGGATCTTTCTCCTATATCATATTTTATTCGCTTAGTTTGATTCTTCACATTGTCCTATTGAATACAAAGTTTACCTGATTCAGTAGAGGTTTAGAATAAAAGACAAAATATTGTTCATCACAAAATTAACTACTTATTCCATTGCTTTTGTTGGATTACTAACCTTGAAAGAAGTTCCAGATTTCATGAAATTCTTTTCTAATATATTATCAAGGACTGGATCCAACTCTTCACCTATATCTTCAATCACAAGTGATCGTCCCAGTGAAAGACTATCTTCTAGGTGTGTACGGAAATACTTGTGATTCAAAGTTGTCACCTGAAAAGGTAAATTACGAAGTGGTATAAAGACAAAACCATTTGTGCCAGGTCTTACGTGAAAACCAGTTCTTACTAGGAAAATCTTTTTCATTATTTTTATTTGCATTTTAAATAAAGTAACATATGTTGACCACATATCAATTTATGCAGAAAGAAATACTTCTTCTTATGTATACAATGAAAAGTACCATAAAATAGTGAATTAAAAGATTGATTGTAACAGAATCTGTGAAACTTCATTATCAGAGCACAAGTAAAACTGACACAGTTTATTGTGAATTGAAGTTACACAGAGATAACTTTCAAATCACAGATGCTTAACTTTTGCTTTTTTATTCTATGTCCTCAGGATTAGCTTTTCTAATTTTAGTTTTTAAGTCTTGAGAAATTCTTTCTGGAAAACTGAATTCAGTCTAACAGCTGAATCAGTGTTACAATATTATGAACTTAGACATTTAAAATATCATGAAAATGGATTAAAAACATAAGAAATAGTTACAAATCATGAATAAATAAACACTATTTTTGTATTGCTTTCAAGATTCTGACTTACAAAAAGCTCTCATAGTATTTTCAAGATTTTGTCTATGGGTAAGAAGCAGGGCCAACCTTCTGGAAAGCAGCTTGGCAGAGAAGCACCTGGGGGTCCTGGTGGACACAAAGTTGAACATGAACCAGCAGTGAGCCCTTGTTGTAAAGGCCAGCAGCATCCTGGGCTGCACTGGTCAGAGCGTTGCCAGCAGGTCAAGGGAGGTGATCCTTTCCCTCTGCTCAGCCCTGGTGAGTCCACATCTGGAATGCTGTGTCCAGTGGTGGGCTCCTCAGTACAAGAGAGACATGGAAATACTGGAGCAAGCCCAGTGAAAAGTCAGGAAGATGATTAAGGGGCTAGAGCATGTGACATATGAGGAGAGGCTGAGAGAGCTGGGACTATTTAGCCAGGAGAAGAGAAGGCAAGGCTCAGGAGGGATCTCATCAATGTGTATAAATCCCTGATGGGAGGGATTAAAGAGGACAGAGTCAAATTCTTCTCAGTGGTATCCAGTGACAGGACAAGAAGCAATGGGCACAAACTGAAATACAGGAAGTTCCATTTAAACATAAGAAAAAACTTTTTTATGGGAGGGTGACCAAGCACTGGAACAGGTTACCCAGAGAGGTTGTGGAGTCTTCTTCTCTGGAGATATTCAAAACCCAACTGGAAATGGTTCTGGGCAACCTTCCATAGTTGAGCCTGCTCTGAGCACAGAGGTTGGACTAAGTGATCTCCAGAGGTCTCTTCCAACCTCAAATATTCTATGAAATCTACAGTTTACTTTACTACTTAGATGATGAGTAAGATTTTCCCATTCACTTTCCTGCTTAAAATCTTAAAAATCTATAGATCCTAAAACCTAGAAAATTTATGAGATTTAGGAGGATTTGTATGATTTGGCAACATTCTGGTTATGGGCTTTACAATGCAGGTTCCTTCTCCTGTGCTACTTAACTTCCTTTGTGATGCAACATGTAGGTGATATGTGAATATTTTGTATTATTTTTTATGAGCTGACATTTTAGCTTATTGGCTTAAGCTATAAAAAACTTATTAAAACTGTGATAGCATTGGAAGAGACAGCTTTGTCTTGGGTTTGGTTTCAACACGTTATCCTTAATTTACTTTCGTAGCAACAACTTCATGTATGAATTCCATCTCGGGCTCTAAATCCAAGACTGCATCAGTTTAAACATTTTGCTTACATTTTCAAAGCTCTAAATTATTCTGTGTTTGTCTGTGATCTTACTAATGGTTGCCCAATATATTCCCATTCAGACTGCTGCTTGATAATTTTGCCTTGCTCATACTTTTTTGATATACTTTTCACCACATTGCCCCCTGTACATGGAATGGACTTACCAATCTCAAACACAAGGCCACCTCCTTCTTTTTCATATTTCTATTTTTTATACTAGTATTTATTTAGTATATAATCTTTTACAAATCCTTGAATGGGATTTGCATCTCTTATTAAATTCTCTGCCGATGCATCTATACTACTGTCAGCATCCAGACAAGTTAAAGTTAGCTCAGAGATGTATATATATGAATTTCACTGAATGAAATGCAGACACACCCCGAAGCAGTAAGAATTGAATAGAGCATATTATGCCTTTAAAACATTGTTCACCTGTAATTCATTATCCTCTTCTTTCTTTTTTATCCATGTTTTTCCTTGAGTTTGTGGG
Organism: Apteryx rowi; assembly: GCF_003343035.1. NCBI lineage: Eukaryota > Metazoa > Chordata > Aves > Apterygiformes > Apterygidae > Apteryx > Apteryx rowi. The sequence continues at coordinate 926,085 of NW_020447864.1, forward strand.
TCTACCAAAAGTGGGTATCTAGTTGCCTTAGTGACAATGATACCATTCTGAATTGAGAAATCATCTCCAGGCAATCCTTGAAGATTCCAATCACTAATCTGAAGAATTAAAAAAAGTGATTTGGAATAAAATCTCACTGAAATCACTATTCTTCAATTAAGATTCTTCTAAGAAACAATAGAGACATGAAGCAAAAAGGGGTGCATATCTGAAGCTGCTGAAAAAAAATCAGTTAATACTGAAGGAAGACTTTGGAGGCTTTTATATTTATGAATGTTTTTGACTCTATAGAATGAGAGAAATATATTTTAAAAGTGTAAAAAAGTGACAAGAAAGCTTCAGAGAGAGCTTATTTAAGAATTGGGATCATGGCCTTAAGGGAAAGCCAGGCTAGGACAGCTTTTGAGGCTTAATATTTGCTGAAGGGGGCTTGAAGATGCTGGCAAAGGCATTGTCCCCTGTTTGATTCCAGATGTGATTTCAATGAAAAGACCTCATACGGTCTTTGTTATGTGTTCCCTCTGATATTAAATTCTTTTTGAAATCAGACCCACATAATGCTGATGCAACCAAAAGCTAACAATAAAAAACACCATATTAATAGATATGTATTCTATAGATGTGGCGATGAGTTCTTATATAATATATGACTTGTTTCTCTACCTAAACATTACTCATTACTATGATGTTTAGTGAGAATTGCCAGAAGCTTTGGGAAACCACAGAACTATATTGGAGAGTAATATCACAAGTTACGGTTCTGTTCTAAGAAAGCATAATGCTGCCCAACAGTAACAGAACATGTTCATTGAATTTAAAAAGAAACCCACAATCACCAAGAACTTACCGTTGGTGGATCTACCAACATAGAAATCAGATTCAAGTCCTCAGAGAAGGGGATTTTATGGGCTCTCATCTCTGCTTCCCATAAATCTTTAAGCAAAAGATTCCTGAAGTTTTGATTAAAAGGTCCACAGTATGAAAGAAAACCTGTGCAGAGCAGTACATCTCCCACAAGTCTAAAAAAGGAACATAACCATAATTAAAAGGTGATGTACAATTTCAATTTCTATCGATTTAGACAATCAACTTCTGAAATACATTTATAAGAATATTTCTGTTCTGAAGGCTACTTAAGGAAGGAACCATTGTTTTTTGAGAACAAGAAGTTTCTTTTTGCTCCTAAGATATTTTTGTGACAAAACACCAGAGCAGTACTGTATGAAAATGTTATAATCACCCCAACAAAGTATTATAGCCTGATGACTACTATTCCTACTTTCATAACTGAAGCAAGAAATTGGTCTATTTCTTAAAATATCTCTGCAATACAATATTTATCAAAAGATTGAAACTTAATTCTCTTGGGATGAATTAGCTAGCAGGCCTAACCAGAAGTGCCCAATTTTCACATAGGAAATTCATGGAAACAGAAATATTCCACAGAAACGGAGTCCAAACTTTCAGACTCTATCCTTAGCAGCCCATTTGACAGGTTTCTTGTTTTCTAGGCAGTTGGGACCTCTGCCTCCCAGGCTGCTCAACATTTTGACATTTGGACTGCTATGCAGTGGAGACTCCCAAGTTTACAAGTTTCTCAGAATATGGCCTACTGCCCTGCACATGTGTTTTAGCACATGGACTGTAGGACAAGGGTTATTACGCTGTCTCTAGGTCTCCATCTTCCATTCAGATATGCCATAACTAATATCAAAAGGGAGGTTTCCTTTTCTATCAGTCTAGGAATCCTTCCTTATTCCTTCTCAGTGTCAGCCTTAGATCATTCCTATCTCCCACCTAGCTGTGAGTTTCACTTCCCGAGTAACATCGGAACAATGAGCAGCATTAGGGGGACAGGAGAGACAGCTGCAACACAAGCGCATAACTGACATAGATTTTGAATCTCTTTCGATAGGGATTATTCTGAGGTATTGTTTTGAACTGAAATACAAGCACTCAGTTACTCACAATTACCTAAGGGAGGGAAATTCAATTTTCGGGATAGTTCAATTAATTTGTGTAGATATATTAAGATTTCTAGGAGCTATTAAAGCTACTAAACTGCTTACTAGCTCTTCATTTTTTTATAGATATTTTGGCCTTTTCTCTGATGAATTTGATACCTGTTAATCTGAGATTTAAATTCTTTACTTTGCTGAGTCCATCTAACTTTCTCTCCACTCAGTCCATCTATAAGTGCAGAGGCTGCTTGCATCTTTCTTCTGCATGTTTCTGCATCATTCAGTAAGTCCTAAAATTGAAAAAAGTGTCCTATTTCATTTAAAAATAGAATGCAAAAGTCTAAAGAGTTACTCTATATCTGTGTTCATCATCTTATTATATTTATTATGGTTATTTTATTTATTTAAAATATCACCTTGAGAGCTGCAAGTGCAGTTATTATCATATATGTACCTATTCACAGAAAAAAGGAAATCTGAGAGAACAGGGATTTACATCTCTTTATTTTTACACTTGAACCTCAGGCATGCCATTCAAGTCAGCAGGCTCTAAATGCATGATTGTATCAATTCCATAATACATAACAGTTTTGCATGCAAGCATTTTTCATAATACTAGAATACTTCTATCTCACCATTTTCTCCTTCATTGCTGCATCAAATTTGGCCTGCACTTTATCCAGTTCAGCTTGCTTTTCATCCAATGCTTCCTGAGCCTTTGCTAATTCTGCATTAGCTACTTTCAGGTGGCCTTCCTGTTTTGCCAAGCTAGCCTGAGAAGAAGGAATATTGAAACAGTAATTGTATGGGATTTTGAATATACTTTGATTTATTATTTTAAGCCTGTTTAGCTGGTAATCAACAGGTAGTCAGTTATACACCAAAATAATTTATATATTAACATTTATGTAAATACTATGAATTATTTCCTCTTTAAAACCATGTCACATATATACTGCAGTTATGATTTTTGTGTCAACTTAAATAACAATGTAGTACTCCAGCTTTCTGCTATATATTGTCAATTTTATTTCTTTTTTTAAAAACTACATTTAAGAAAGCTGCGAAAAACCTCAATGAGCAGGACAAAGGCATAACCAAAAGACCTTTACAATGGATGTACTGGTTTTTGATCCTTAAATATTGATGAGTCTGGAAGAACAGCCACTCTTTATCGTCATGCTTGATTATATCCTTATAGGCTAAAATTTGTAAAAGATCTGGAGTCACCATTCAGACTCTTTACCCTTTCACTTTTTTTTTTTTTTTTTAATATGCTATGGTACTTGTAGGGATTAAATATTTGTTTTTTAATCCAAAAAAACAACAAACACTACATTTGGGTTTCCATATGGTCTTTGCCTCAGATAAAAAATTTTTGTTCAAATATTAATGAACATTAAAAAGAACATCCACACTGAAGCAAAAATGACTTTACAAAATGTTTTACTGAGTTTGGTTCCCACTGTTGACACAGAACTACTTCACTGACGTGAGTCCAGATTCTCTTCAGATTGCTATCATTTGGACAAGGTATCAGTCCTCTGCAACCTTAAAGCCATCATGTGAAAGCACAGAAGGCAAAATAGTTTGTGACCCTCTCTTAGTTTCTTTTCAATTTGAAGCCTCTGCTTGCAGGACTCTTAAAAGAAGGAATGAAGAACCTGTCCTGGTACAAATTTTTGAAAACAACAATAACAACAAAAACTGGGGAAAAGATAGTTTCACTGTATACAGTAAGCTAGAGTACATAGCTATGTAAGTGCAATTCAGAGGCTACTCTTTCATGGAGAAAATGCTGATTTTATGAGAGAGATAAAAATTATTTTGGACCCTTTGGAAAAACTTTTTGGGAAAATAAGAACATCACTCTTCACAGTATAGCTAATCACTCCTAATTTTTATTCTAACTTGTTTGCTCTGGGTTCTGTCTACAGTCAAGAAGAGGACACTGTTTTTTTCTGATCTTATCCTTAGCCATTACAGTCTACAGACAATTATGCCTGAATAAAGTTATTTAAATACATATTTTTAAATCTCACTAATATTAAACTAAATTAAAGTAAATCACATTTAAAACAAACACAAAGTGAAAGATGATGCTTTACCTTAAGGGGTAAGACTTCTCTGTTAACACCATAAAATATTGCCATTGCCTGTGTCCAAGAGAGGAGTCCTGCCACATTCCCACACACTTTTTTACCACACTCCAGTGTGTAGTCTTCCATGTTAAAATAAGGCTGGAGTAATTCTACTGTCTCTTCATTGATTGTATCCTTAGGAAACTGTTGGAGACTCTGCAAAAATGGGCCACTCATAATCTGCAAAAAACAACATCAAGATGTTTAGAAGGTACTCATTTAACATTCAAAAGTTCATTCACAGTTGAGTATGTTTAAAAAAAGTTCCCAAAATTCTTCCTTAAAAGGAGATAAGTGATACAGTTAATCTTACAAGGGCTGGCTGTTCACTAACTACTCCTCTGTTTTGAACATGCCTTCAATGATTTGAAAGTTTTAAGAAATTACTTTGCAGTAACTAGGCTCCAAAGTTACTGATGTACTTCCCATCTTCTGTATTCCTGCTTTGCTAATCTTGGCATCTAAGAAGTAGTGTTTCATAAAAATTTGAAGCAAGATACAGCTTCAGTGATACATTTGTATTATATCTAGAGAATGCAAAGAAAATTGCTTGTGCATTTGTGAAATGTGATCTAAATTATTCTGGAAAGGGAAATCGTTGGTTTTAATGTTTTTCTAGTAAATGTTTACATATTTAGGCAAGTCATGGAATAATTGCTTATCCTTTTTCATTATGTCCATTGAAAATAAAAAGTTTTGGTGCTTTCTTAATCCCTGGACAATCTTAAATAAAAATAAGAGCTCTATTCATATCCAAGATATATATTTTTTTCTTCATTTGCATGACAAAAAAATTGAGGCAAAAATATCAGCAAATTAATATACGAATTGAGGTAGTACAGAATTTAAAGAATGTCGGGAGATGTCAYGGGAAGAAACCTGGGAGAAGACCAAACTCTAGAGGGGAGAGATGGCTGTTTCCCCAAGGAATTTGCACCAGGAATGCTGAAATGTAGAATGGCAAAACTACTGTCTCCTAGGCAGTCAAGTAATCTTTCAAGCAATCAAGAAGCCCGGAAGGAACAGAAAAGACTATTTAAATGTGAACCTGCAATTCCCCAAACAGGAAGAAGGATGTTACAGAACCCCCTGAATTCGGAGTATGGTAGACATACACAGAGTGAGAGACAATCATATTTTAGGAGTCCATAGGAAGAAAATACTACAGCCATCAAGAATTCTTTTCAGATCTTTGGTATAATTTATTTATTTGTTGTCAGGTCATATGAAACTGGACCAGAAGAATCTAAAGCTCCTACTGCAAAAGTCCCTAAGCAATTCACTTACTAACTGCAAATTTTGTCCTCTTTAGATAAAAACAGCATCATAATACTCTGATTTGCAAGTTGCTATTTCTAATGTTTAAGAAACACTGAAAATTCAACTTACTTTTAATGATTCTCCCCATGATGGCTTGCAGCAAGGCTTTTCTGGATCCATGGTAACTGGATCTACTTGCTTTTGGAATAGTAACAGACAGCAGTCCATGATCCTCATAATTAGATGAGGAGGTTTTGCAAGTTTTCTAACAGTAGCGATATCCACTGGTCTGATGGTCTATTTGAAGAAAAATATAACAGAACCTTGCCTCAATACTGTTTATTATATTTTCCCATTCAATATCTTGATATTAATGTTCTTTTATCATATTTTTCTCTTAAATATGTTTCTATTAAGAATGTACAACAAATGAGTAACTGGGCTTACTTTATTAAATGTCATAATTTCATGAAACTGTAATACTTTTAATGAGCGCATATTAGACAAGACTGTTTTCCCAGAGTTAAAGACAGCACTCAAAAATCACAAATTATATACAGTGGCATTAACTTAATTGGTCAGTATAAGTGCCTGAAGAAAGTGTCATCATTTATTCTGAAATGGATTTGATTTGTGTTGCTTTCTAAGCTATTATAGGCGTGAGATGCTCCTTTTTTACTTCTAGTAGCATTATTGACACTTTGCGTAGTTCAATAATAACTCATATAAAAACAAGAAGTGTTTGTAAACTTCAAAACAAACAAAGTAATTTGTGTCTGCAATGTATATGCACACTACTATCTGCCTAGAAGGAGTGATTGCAAACACAATACAGAGTCCACAAAACAATGCAGGAGCACACACATTTTGTRAGTGCACTTTGCGACCATTTTGGAAGTTTCATTTATCCTATTATCTGAATATCAGTGTATGAGCAGACAACACGTTCTGGCTTTTTACACTGAGTACTTTTCTTGTCACATAACTTCTGGTAACTGGAACAGGAGGCCTTGACAGTACAATGCACCATTCATTTGTTGTTCCAGAGTTCTCTACTCTATGATTGTTCAGGGCAGAACAATGAAATTAAATTATGGAGTGCAGCAATGCCTCAAAATTTCTTAATCGTGATTCTGATCCCTCTGAAATCCCTGCCTTGTTCCCCTTTCTCTGCAGATTTAAGGATTTTGGGGGGGGGGGGGTAAGGATGAGAGAGCCTTTTATTCCTCTTTCATAAAAGAAAGATACAACCAGTTAAATATGATGAAAACCACTTCTTTTTGCACAAAGAAATATTCTTTTGAATTCAGAATAACAAAATATTCTAAATCCATTTGTAACTTTTGGAAAGATTTACACTTATGTCTTTATAATCATCGAGTAGAAAGGTGGAAGCAGTTTCTGGACAAATACTATAAAATAACCCCTGTGTTTGAGGAAGCAAAATGTGATGAAAATATTCATCAGAGATGTGACCATCAACTGTGAACAGCTAGTGACAGCAGTTAAAACCAAGTGACAACTGAATGTTGGTGGCACTAGCCTTTGTTTCACCAGTGACTCAAATAATACTAAACTAATCAAAATGTAAAAACTTTATTCACATTCAATGCAGCTTCTGCTTCTTCTAATGCTGGCCTAGCTGCCTCCAGTTTACTCTCTGCTATCACTTTTTCTGAATCAATTTCATCTACAATTTTTTGCGCTTTATCTTTCACACCTTGGACTTCATTTTTTACTTTAGTTGCAGCTTCAGCACTTACTTTGACTTCTGCTAGTACCTGGAATTGACAATAAACACATAAAAAGTATAAAGCAGTGGAACAAGTGATCAAGCTACCAAATACAACAGAATACAGATATATGAAGGCTATTATATGGAAATATATAAAGCTTGTCCTAGCTATATGTGGCATTATACAATTACAGAATCAAAATTAACAAAATTTGCAGAATCTCCACAAAGAAATATTGGATTTGTCTCTCAGCAGAAGACTGATGGAAACAAATGAATTATTTTTATAATGGTAAAAAGACTTGACAAAGGCTTTTTAATAAAAGTTTTTTTTATCCTGTAATAGATTTTTCTCCTATTTGAGTCTGTACAATCTATTCTATATTATATGTATTTGCTTTTTTCACTATAATTCTGCAGATAAAAATAGTATAGCTAATTGATCTAGTGGAATAAGGGAGCCATCTGCACTAATGGTCAGCCTCTCCATGAAGACTCACTTTTAATTAGTCTATCCAAAAAGCAGCCCTCTGTGAATCCACAGAAATAAGTTACTGGTTTGTGTCTTTGACTCTAAAGTATATATATATACATATATGTACATTACATGAGCATAAATAACACTCTCAAATACCTGTGAGAATATATGATGGAGAAAGACCAAAATATCTCACTTTTTTTGCCGAATCCAATTCTAATTTCTACAAGGCTCAGTTAGAAGGGGGAAAGAAAGGCATTTACAGAATATAAACAATACAGCATTTAATTTAGAGTCAATAAATGTCTGTTCTTTTATCATTTGTCCATACATCATCTACTTCAGATGACTCATAAGCAGAGCCTTATTAGAAAGGTTGACTATGAGGCTATGTAAATAATGATTGCCAGACAGTGATTTCAGAATGTGTATCAAATTAAATATTTAAAGAAAGTGAACACTTCCAGCATATCTGTCATAGTCCTGAAATGTGAGAAGTATCATTTGATCCTTTTTTTGCCATCGTGTCTCTGAGATTAAAGGCCTTGAAGAATACAGGCAGTCCCTTAGCCATTCCTGACCAAAACGTACTCTTCAGTGCATAGTAAACACACACCATCATAGTATGATGGTATCTTTCAGAAAACAGAACGCCTATAGCAATACTTCCATTAGTATACCTTTCCAGATCGTTATTTTAGAAACTAGATTTATACCAGACCAATAGTCTCATGAACACACGACTGTCTTGTTACTATAAAACACAAAATACTAAACTGAACTAAAGCTGTGAGGAACTTTACTATTTCAAAATTACTTTAAAAAAAAAAAATCATGAGAGGAAAAAGAGGGAATGAGATTTCATACCCCCCCCCAAAAAAAAAAATCTGATCCTTACAGGAGTAGGAAAGGAATTGGGGAAAAACACAGAAGACACTCCATCTTCGAATATTTTCACGACTTCCCACCCAGTCAGTACAATCCCAGCCTCTGCTGTGATCTTCAAGTGCCTCATTTGCAGAAGTAATATGTTGAATCAACACAGTGTAGACAGCCGGGCCAACCCCTTTTTAGACTACAAGGCACCTTTTTTGGCTTGCACAAATTATGTGCAGGTTCTGCAGTTTACCCCACTATACCCCCACTACTTTACCCCACTATATATCTTGATGCTATCTGTTGCCATTTGCTGTTTAGCATATTTAACACTTTAGTACTTACTTTATCTGCTTTTATAGAAGCCAAAGCCAGTTCTTTCTCCTTAACGGCCAACTCCTGAGAGAGTTTAGCAACAGATTCACTGGCCTCCATCAATTTAGATAGACCTATTAAGTAAAAGATAAAATTCAGAAAAATGAACTTTTTTTGCTAATTATTTAATATAATCAAGCTCTAGATCACAAAGGCCTTGTACCTTTTGTTCTCATTTAAATTTGTGTAAAGGAGAAAAAGTGAACATAAGCAGTCATGCTAACATGATTGTGCTTTACATTCACTTTTCATGGATATAAATAATTTCACAAGGTGCAAAACAGTTATAAACAAGTTTGATCCTTCCAAAGCTAAATCCAAACTTCTTAGTATTCCCTTTTAGTATTGTAATCAGTATCTGAAAGTGCATAGCTGGGGCTTTACCTGCAAAAAAATACACCCTTACACTCATAGACTCCTGGGAGAAAAAAAAAAGAAAAGAAAAAAAAAGAAGAAATCATTAGAGGAAAAAGAGAGAATGATATTCTGCCCGCCATTTTTTAGTATTTCCTAAATTTTAAGGTACCAACTGTCATAAGTGGTATCTGTCAAGGATATCTTGTGTCAAAGTCACAAGACACAACAGAATATCTGTATGGAAGGACAAGAGCATTTGTATCATTGCATTAAGACATGAGATAAACATTAGCATCCATAACTGCCTTCCAGCTGGGAGTTCCAGAAAGAAGTGGGAAAGAATCGGATGGAATAATAGCAGAGCTTTACATTTCTTCTCCCAGGGCATTGTTTCTAAATGTTCATGACAATTTTTATTAAGGTTGATTTTGAACAGCACATAGAAATACACATCTATATAGGTGTGTATATTTAAAAAAGACTTCTATATAAAAAAAACAGTATGTTGTTTAATGTATGTCTATGTATTTGTAGATGTCTAACAGTTTAAAAAAAATTCAGTTACAGGAGTGTCTTTCACACAGAACCTAAAGGAGTTTGTTCTTGAAATGTATTAGAATAAGAGTGACCTGACCAATGGTATGCAATCATCATCATAATTATTACTGGAAAAGCCCTCAACAGATTCTTAAAAGGTAGTCATGATTAGACTGGAAAAAAAGAAAAATCCTCCCATATGCGACTGTTAAGCCCTCAGGCATTTAAGAAGGGACCTTGTATTCTAAACTATCAGATCAGCATTCTCTGTTAAGCATGTAGTGCCCTTAAACAAGCCCACAACTGCTGCAAATGTGCCTCAGGATATTGAGGCTCCTGCTTTTTCCACTTTTGGTGTTGATATTCAAGGCAGACAGCTTTTGACATCTTAGGCCTCACCCATTGGGTTGGAAAGAGCACCTTTCACACCTCAAAGCACCTCTCACAGGGGCTTTGCGTTACATGGGCTGGGCACCTGATTCTATAAGTTGTCCAAAAAGAAAGGGCAACTTCCACCAAGGCCCGGACCCCTTAGCTTTGGCTAGCAACAGTGAGCAGAGCAAAAATTTTGTCCTTGCTCTCCATGGACTTCCTGTTGCAAAGGTTCAGAACCCATGAAACTAGAGGGATCACACTGTGAGATGCATTCAAGATGATCAACAACTTGTATGGAACTCCTTCAGAGCTTCCTGCAAAAACCTTTCCCCAACCACCTAGCATTTGAACACTACCTTCCATGAGATCATCACAATAGAGAAGAAAGTTGCCATTACTTTCTGGAGCTTTTTAACTCCTGATTCCAGTGGACATCAAGGCTGAGGTTGGTAAGTCCACAGTAGACAGTTACGTTGCAGTTTGCTGAGTCCATTAGTCAGAACAGCTGTCCATGACAGGTACATGCCAGCAACATTAACAAGGCCATGCTAACCTTTGCCTAGGATGGCCTTCCAAGCTGTGCAGGGGCACTGAATGGGATTGACATTCCCATTTGATGTAATCCATGCACTTTTATAAGTACATTAAATGCAAGGGCTAGGATATCTGATCTGCAAGGGCTTGCAAGTTTACTAAGGAAGTCTCATGGACTCTGTAGCTATACTATCTTCAGGTATACTTTCAGTCTTTAAAAACTTCTTCACAAGCAAGGCCAAAGAAGCATCCTTTTCCTGTCCACAGACACCAGTCTGAGTAGGATCCAAATGCACTGTGGCAGATGCCACTATCCCATTCCATCCCAGCTCATGCAACTGCTTGACAAGAGTCATGGGCTAGATGTTCACTTCAATCAGGTACTGTCATCCTGAAGAGTGCATGTGGGTGCATAAGGCCAGCTGACCACAAGGACAGACTGGATGCTAGTTTCAGAAATGCTGTATGCATCATCTCCACCTGCTGCATCTCATACAACTTGTGTGAAGACATTGGTTACCCACTTCAATAAAGGCAGTCACAGCAAGATTAGGACTTCCAGCTCCTTCATATCTATCCAGCCTCAGCAGCCTCTGGTGACAGAGAATGCAGAGGGGCATGTAAAAGCATCTGCACCCACCTGGTTCATGGCCAGTCCAATCATAGCTGTCATATGTGCTGAAAAAACAATCCATAGAGACAGCCTTACACTAATAGTTACCCAGAAAAAGATCCAAATTCTTTCCCTGTACACTATTATACATTCAGTCTTTTTCATGCATCTTTTTCTCTCTTTTCTTGTTCACGGAAATGAGCACTGACTTCTGGCTATTTATGAGCTCCACATTGCATGTTGAAGCCTCTCCAGTCTCCCCTCTCGTCTCCATCACTGAATCTTAAAATCTCACAACTTATCTGGAAGTATTCCCCTTAGCTGCTTCTCTCCCTAAGAGCTAGAATCAGGGCACACTTGCAGTTATACACTCTTGATGTGTCTCAATGCGTGCTGGCTATTTCTGTGTGATGTCTCTTCACTTCCCTGTTACCACACTTTACACAGACAAACATTCTCTCACAGAACAGTTCCTGTTTTCCTGCCACAGCTGTCTCATGATCAAGCTGCTGTCATTCCACAGGCTCTTCACTGTCCCTCCCTAGAAGAGAGGTTATTTTGCCACTCTCAACAATAAAATCCAAAGGTTTATTCACTGGGAGACAAGAAAGATGTTTTAGAAGACTCTCTTTTCTCATATGTACACTGCCTCCTAAAATACTACGATATATAGATGTACATATACACTAACATTCCACCTCCACCTCCCACTGTTCTAATAACAACTTAAAAGTGGATGTTACTTCACTGCGACCTAAAAAGTTCTGAGGGAGAAGCTATGAAAGGGAAAGTGATGTCCTCTGCTGCATTAGTTTTCCCTACTGCAATTTTACAGTGAGGAGAAAGAAAAATGGACAAAGAATGTGAATATGCAGAGTCCATCTTGAAGAATTTCTGCTACAAACAAGAAACCTCTCTAGCTTCTTCCAGTCCCAAGAAACATTAGTCAACAGCACCACACCAGCAAATAATGTTAGGTTTTTGGTTGCTTGTAGTCATAAATGAAAGTCTGATCCAGGCATTAGAAATAGGAATAGTATTTTACAGAGGGGTACGTAGATCTCCACATAAGAACCTTACTGATATCAGCTGCAATTTACCTAAAACAAGCTAAAAAGGCAACTGATCTGACACCATTTATTTTGATCCTGTAGAGGGAATCAAAGCAAATTTTATCTTTTTCCATATACTTTGTAACTTGTTTGAACAACGGCTGACAAACAGGATGATGCTTATGATTTTCCAGTTAAGAAATACAGAATTTAGAAAAATTATAAAAATCTTTATTAAGACAATAAGCCACAGTTTTCCTAGCAGCTAAAGGATGTCATTTCTGTCTCTTTCTATTAGCAGATGATCTAGAGACAGAAAATGATTAAGTGATTCTACTCAGAGAAGGAAAACTTGTTTAGGATTGCTAGGTTAGGCTGTACAACTTACTTGGATGAAGAAGAGTGGTTGGGCTGCTACAAGGATATCTCATTTGCCTGACTGACATACAGCTGTACTAAAAGCACATAGGAGTAACAAATTTCCTTGGAACAAGTCACTCAGTTGAATGACATACTTTGTCAATGGTAAACTGAGGTCTAGGTGTAGAACCAGATTCCTGTATGAAAATATGTGTTATCTACACCTGTGGTGCTCTACCAAAAATTCTAGATGTATTCTGAGAGAATACACAAAATGTTAAGTATTCAGAAATAACTGAAATTGTCATCAGATTTCTATGTTTTTTCCTCATCTATGTTACAAGCTTAGTCCACCCAAACTGACAAAGCAGAAAAAAAAAGATTACTTACATAGCATCTTTCAAAATCTGTTGCAGTGCTGATGAACTTGTATTCAGTGTGCTCAAGTAAGGGACTTTTCTAGAATGCAGTACTGATCAAGATAGTTCTCACAATTTTGCTTTTGCTCACAATTTAATTCACATATCAGGACAAGCTCCTAACAGACTAAAACAACTTTCAAGCTTAATCTTCTTAACCTTCTAAATCTTTTTGATATTAAGTGACAAAAGACTAAAGATTAAAGGATGGATGTGCAAGATGGATGCATTCATAACAAACTTTTTGAGAAGATCATTCCTTAGGATGCAGTAAACAGTTGAGCATTTTTGGAATCAGGGATGACCAGTGTTGTTGTTGTAATTTTGTAATAAACCTTCTTCCATGCAAGTGAAACTGTTTACAGTATTTTCTAACTGATATGAGTATTGCCCACAAACTGAAGAACATGATTTTCTGAGCATCAATGAAATAAGAGGCTGCAATAGAAGATGCACATGGAGAATGACTGTGCTTTGAATACTAGAATAGGAATTAGAGCTAATGTCATGTGAGAGGCTAGGAAAATCTACAAATGTGGTTTTCTTGATAATGCTGAAGCTGTTAAGGTTAGTTCTTTTAAATTACTTTTGAAAGTAGAAGAACTGGATGAAGAATACATGGAAGACACTATTAAAAAGAAAAAAAAAACACCAACAACTCAAATACTGAGAACTTTCAGGAGTTTATCCCCATCTCAAACAGGACTGATGACAAATCCTGATATCTAGAACTGGCAATGATACACACAGGGAAATCTGTATAATGTGAAAATGTTGTAGATCGATTAATCTTCTATGGACTACTTTGATTCAGCAAATAGTTTGTTATTAAAACATATATCTACACATGCTTACTCTATTCATTTGTTCACATGGAATATACCAGTTGCATTGTTAACCATAGCATAAATCCTTTTATCTTTGTAAGRAAAACTTCTTGCACCATATAGATGTCTCTCTAATGCATTAGATTTATGTAGAGTACCTTTTTCCATAAAGACCAAGTTTCCTAAGCTGTTCCATTCCCTTTGTGCCTCATTAGCCGCAGATGTCAGAACATTCAGAACGAGTGGGACAAAAGAGTTAAGGAAGAAAGAGCATGGCCCACAGAATAAAGTAGCTGCATGTTYCTCTGGATAGTTAGATCCACCTTGCCTCTGCCCCAGAGTTTGCAAGTGTCAAATCATACTGCTTAAGCCAAACTTCTTCCACAAGTGACCACTAATAATGCATTCCTTATTTTCTAGGTCACCAGTTTTAGATACCAAGAGATGATTTACGAAAGCACATGCAGACTGGAAAAAACTGGAATTGTATTCTGAACCCATTAAGCACTAATGTGACTAAAAATTAGGTCATTTCAAACCAAGATCCAAAATTAGAAGAACATTTCAACCATACTTTTCTGTTTCAGATCCTTATCTATAAATGACCACAAATAACAGCTGCTCATTGCACAGCAGAAATCTGAAATAAATCAGCTGTGAAGCACTCAGATCGCGGAGTCATGATTTCCATAGATAAGTCCAAGAGTAAATTAATAACTGTGTTTAGAGCTGTCTCTCTCTACACTATGAGATCAGATGCTCTCTCTAGCCATTTCTAGGTCCTGCTTTCTATTACAAATGGTAAATTGGAAATATTAAACTTTAACAGAAGGAATGCTGAGATGAATGAGTAAACTGGCTTTAAAGGTACTTTGAGACATTCTTGTAAGAGGGTCATTGTAAGCTGGTGATAGTTGGAGTGCTCTGAAGCACTCATCATATGCCATAGGTTTTGGACTGTGATCCAGCAGAACAGATTCTAGGTGATGAATGAATAAGATGCCAATATCAAAAACACAACTCGTTTAAGACCATACATGGAAATATACCTTATCCCTGTTTTACCTACCAATTTGCATACGTTCAGCTTGTTCATTAATACTTGCTAACTTTTTGGTATAAACATCTTTGTAGCCATTGATGAAAGAGAGGTAAGATTTAGGTGTCACATGAGCTCTTCTTCGATACCTGAAACATGGAATTTTGACAACATTCTAACTTAATATGTATCTTTGGTATTTACAGCAATTGGATTAATTGCAACGAATCAGAAGATTATATAAAACAAGCATTTAATTCAGGCAAAAATCAAAGTTCTTCATAATGAAAGTCCTACTTCGTTATGCTGTTTTTTATCTTCATAAGCAATGTTAAAGTTTTCTGAATAGTTGGAATGAAGGTAACGAATTTGCAACATAATAGAAATTATTTTTCATGGCCTTTGCATACATTGATATAGCAGATTCATTTTTGTATTTGCCTGAAAAGACATTTATTAATTCATATAACACAACGAGTTCAAAAACACCATCAGTAGCAATACTTTCAGGATTAATCATTACATTTGCATAAGGTATTACCTTTGGAAGTAATTCTCACAGCTTTCTGAAACTATATCATGAAACAGACCCATGGTTTCTACTATCTGTGTTTTAACTGATGCAGAACAGACCATATTGAATTCTGAAAGGAAGTAACTGGCCACAGCAACAAGAGCTTCCTTAGGCCATCGACTGAACCAGTCCATGGTRCAACCTGATATGAGGCCAGGAAATTTCAAAGAACGTGCACGAAACTTCTCACCAACCTAAAGAGAGTAACACTGTTAATTCACAATATGGTCCCTAAATTAGGCTGATCAAAATGTTTAATGCATATATATAAAAAACCCCTATTTTTTCTTGCTTAGAACATTCTGCATAGTTTTTTTTTGCATGAAAGAGTTTTATTTTGAACATTCAATAGTTTAYAAAATTTGAAGAAAGAAGCTCATGACAAAGATGGATGCTTCTTGATATTTTAAAGCTTCAATTAACTTATGCTAATTTCTACGAAATTCTTGTTTCCAAACAACAAACAAGGATTTCATAAAGCTGCATTCACTGATTTGTACTAGGAGAGAATACTCAACTCCATTCCAGGAGAAAAAAATGAAAATAAATTTAACATGTAAATAATTATTTAATTTTCAATTATTTTTTAGGTTAATTTGCTAATGAAAGTAAGCAAGACAGATATAAAGAAAAAACTTACTGGAGAAAAGCAGAGGACAACATGCAAGTTCTTCTTTGCCCGAGTTATAAAATACTCATAAAGATTATCAAAGACAGGAGGACACCGAGGCATCTCTTTTTTCATTAGAGGTATTAATCCTTGGGTGATTTCATCCAACTCGTCCCGAGCAAACAAATTAGAAATCTTTATATAAAATTAGAATTGATAAGAAAGTAAACTACATTGATTTAATTATAGTTTTTATAATTATTTTTCTTTTTACATTTGTATACCTCTCTCTGCATATATGCAGTTTAGACAGATTAAAAGGCAAATTTGTCCCTCATTTACACTTCCTGTAACTCTGTTAAAGACAAACTACCTGCTCAGGGTGTTAGGACAGAGTACAGCTCTTGACTGGCCAGTGAATCCTCATTTAATAAAGGCTACTGAAATATCCACCACATCTATTTTCTTATCCTCTCCTGTCTCATTTTGAAACAGATACAGAAACTCCATACAGAGATCAGTCTTGCATTCCTTATCTTAAAAAATATTTTAAGATATTTTAGAGAGATATTTTGGAGTTAATCATTATTAATTCTGTATCTTATTACCAAAATAAATAGAAATAAAGTAGTAAGAACAAATGCTGTAGTTTCCTTCTTCTAAAATACATTGTCTCTCATTTTGAGACTCTTACCTCGCCTGAAGATAGAAGATTGTTAAGGTATTCCAAAAATGATTCCTCTTTTATTTCATTATCAGTGAAAATAAAAGTGATGCCTTTTCCTTCTGCTCCAGCTGTTCTATACAGCAATTTTAAATCATCTGTCAGATTGCTTACATTATAGGATCTAGGAGGAATAAGAAAGATCAAAGTAGTGCAGAATTACTGCTATTTTCAGATTATACCATTTTATAAATGACATTGCAAATATCATTTGTAAAGACACATTTTGGCTAAGGAATAGCTACCACATAGTCCAACTTTTTGAGCTGAAACTTCATTCAATGTTGTATATGAACCAAATATGAATGATTTTTTCTTTTTTACATTTTAAAATGGTGATAAGATACCAAATAAAACGACTTTAAAACTATCAGATTCTGACTGTGTAAAGAGAAAGCAACAGCATCGATGGCATTTATATACTTCTTGTATTTCTTACCTGGTTAAAGTGATCTGAAATATTTTATACCCAGCAATAAAGGTGGCCAACCTTGAAAGACTTTGTTTTCCAGATCCACCAACTCCAACCAGTAAAGCATTTCCACATGCTGTCCGAATTATCCGGGAAATCTATACAGAAGAAAAAAATAGAAGAAAAGTACATCAAAAATTAAAAATATTAATTAGCAAATTTAAAAATCTGTTATATTCTACACTTTATTTAGTAGAGTACAATGGAAGGATGATTAAAAGGATATTTAGTTTTGCAGAAAATTTTTCCTCTGAAAAGAACACTAGTACATCCTTCAGGAATTCCGTGTGACTGAAAAGAAAGAGCTGCTTGTAAGAATACAAGATAATTACAATCGATGAGGCACATGTGGAATTTAAATATATAAAGGGAGAGATTTTGAGCTCCACTGTAGGTTAAAGGTATCATCCTGAATGTGCTTAAAACTATCAATAAAAGAACTTTAAATAGAAGATGAATGAAATGTACTACATTCCTAATTTTATGAGTTTGAAAGACTTTGAAGTTTTTGCTGATCATACAGTGAAACTATCATTTCTTGTCATCTTCTAATATATCTGCCTTTAATGTTTCCTTTGACACAGAGTTATAAAAGTTTTCTTAACCATTCTTCCAGATACAAAAGTGGAGTTACAAACATTCATTTTTATCTTCCAAGAAAGTTTAGCTTTCTGTACAGTTCCCTCTGAATTTACCTAGTCTATTTTACATTTAGACTGCTGCTTTAATATTATTACTAGGGTAACTGATTCTGTCTTGGGATGAATTCTTCCCTTATATTTTCATTTCTAAATAGGGTTTCAACTGAATGAAATCTGAGGCTTACCACTATCCTATATACTGATTGTATTGCAGCACTGATTTATATCTCTCTTCATGACTCTCATATTATCAGATTCTACCTAATATTGTTGTGGTCACTTGTCAGGTAAGGATGCCTTTGAAGTGCTCTCTTCTGTTGGGTTACTCAGCTAGATGAATACTTAGTGATCAAAAACAATTCTATACACTAAATACAAACGCACCTCTTCCTGACCTCATCTTTCCTAGTAAGGAAAATCTGCATACCTCTGAATACACATGAGCTTAAATTAATAAATAAAATAAGCTATTTATTATAAAATACAAAAATAGATAAAATGAATGTAGCTCTTCCTAGTTCTTATTAATGACTGGGCAAAGATGGCAAATGAATATGGGGACAAGAGTGGCTTTGCAGAAGGTCTCCCCTAAACATAACTTGCCAGAATCAGGAAACACTCCTTCAGTAACTATACTAAAAACAAAGGCAACAAACCCCAAACCTTAACAAGATGTGTCATTGCATCTTTAAAAAACACCAAATCAAGAAATGATCCTCTAATACATTCATTGTATTGTCTCTGATATATTTGCAATTTTTCACAAAGAAATTCAAAGCTTGGGACCTGAAAAAGAAATAAATATTAATAAAAAAAGATCAGTAACAGAATAGTATTATAACCTTTCAGAATTTAAAACTGCACTGATATTTTTCCATGCTAATTTGAGTTCATTTATTGGTCACACAAAGAGATTATATTGTTAATTCACTTTAGTGATTGTACCTATATATAACCAGAAATTTGTTGCTAAGGCTAGAAAATTCAGGAGTGAAGTGAAAAGGAATGAATAAACTCTATTTATATGGCATTATCCACTTTAATATCTTTTAATGTCATTAAAATGATTTATTGCATACTAACCAGATAAATCTAGATGTATGTTCACAAAAAAAGGGTAGGTATTTAAAAAAACTTCCTGTATGATATGACCTCAGCAATATAACATACTTAATAATTAAAGGAAAATTCCAGTGCCTAGTATTTTAGAGGTAAAATGAAATACCTCCTCATAAACTTTTGGTGCTTCAAATACAAAATCTTCTGGTTCATCACCAGTTGGTTCAGGCAACTCCCGTAAAAAATCTACAAAATACGGTTCAGTGTGGAGAACTTCTGCTAAGCTTGTATCCACATATTCTTCAATTGCTTTACTAATTGTTTTTTCAAACCAGGCTCTATCTTCAGCAGTAATAAACCTAAAAATCATAGAATAGTATAATTTTTAAAAAGCGGATTTCTAGTTAAATAGGTAGAAAACCACATAATTAAATGCTGAAAAAAAATAATGTTTTAATGAAAAATAAATATTAGGCAATAGTTAAAGAAGTTAAATGCTACCATGTTCCATAAGTGTAATAGTCAACTTAGCATAGTGGAAAGAAGGAAGAAATCAGCAAAAAACAACTACTAGTGACTATATTTCATTGGTTAGACAACRGTATCTGCTTTTATCCTGTCGATAGATTCCAGCTGATTTTAATACATGTCAGTAAGATCTTTGACTAGCAGAAATGTGATCATCTGAGAATCAATCAAGAATGATACTTGGTAGTAATTGGTAAGCACGAGAGACAAGAACCATCTCAACCCCAGAAAATGAAATGTGAAATGAAATATGAATCTTGAACTACAGAAAAAAATTCTTTTTATCTTACTTCTCTTCCTTTTCAGTGATACAGAATGAGGAAACTAGGACAGAAGTATGAAAATGTTGTACCCAATGCTCTGGGTTTCCAAATAAGACAAAGCATACTAACTATAATACACTGAAGTGCAGAGACAGCCTGTGCGTGTAATGTAATATATATTACACACTATTAGTATTAGCAGTGTAGCTTCTTGGTATTGTTAGTAGATGCTATTATAACACTAACCACTACTAATTCTAAAAGCAGTGTGGAAGAAGAGACTGCATGGCTAATACACACGATCTTTTATGTATTTCTAAATTCCCCAACAGATAGAAAATGTAATAGTATTTAAGTAAATATCAGTGACACTATTCCTAACCTTAAAGCAGGCCCTCTCTAAAAATACACTGAAAGCTTTGTGATACTTTTGTATCAATGGCTATGATCTTAACTTGAAATTCAATTTAAACATTATCTCTCTCTTCATATCACCAGCACTCTATTGCTATCCATATATATCAATTTCAGTTAATTTGTAACATTTATAGAATATGGTAATTTAAACATTTAGAAATGTCAGTGCTGTTATTAGACATTGTAGTAGATTTACACTGAATAGGCATTCTCAAATTACAGAGCAATAACTATTAAAGTCAGCAGAAAACTTGATTTTTTTATATTTTTGAAAATTGCTGGGTAAGATTTTATTTTAGATATCCTGCATTTATTTTCTGAACTCAGCATATGTATCTAAGGAGAGAGGAGAAAGCAAGCAGGATTTTCAAACTGAAGTTCTTCAGGGTGTTATAATAGCAGTCTTTCTTCCGTGGCTCTTGACTCAAGTTTGTTAATGCAAATTAAAATACACCTCTCTGGGGAAAAGAATAAGGTGGCTGCCAGCTGATTCAGAGCCCTCATGGAAAGAGATGAGGGATCCTCGAAGATACAGATAGGGACGGTAAACAAAACTGGTTGACAATGCCCTATGATTGTTTGGAAGTGTTTCTACCATTTGTCTGAAATGGATGGCAGCTGCTTCACCCACCAGTTCCAGCAACGTTTAATTCAACTCCTAGCTTTACATATCTTACTTGTTTTGTTTCTGTTTTAACTAAATGTATGCTAAAGTCCACATGCAAAAGTATATTTAGGAAGGTTTCATCTTTCTTGCTTCTGTTATGCTGACAGGTTGCTGGAATAATGTGATTAAACCTGTCTATGCTTGAATACAAGGCAATCACTATGCATTTCGCTTGCTTCTGTGCCAAATCATTTGGATTAGACGCCATATATGTACTCAGCATCTTAAGACAAATCCCATTTTAGACATCTGCCACTATGCTGAACACATTACAAAATCAGGTCATGGCAGGTAACTCCTAAGTACTAGCCACTCCAAGGCCTTTAGGTTTAATTAAAAACAAAAGCAATATAAAGTGCACTGTTGCTCTTTTGTGTCTACAGCAAAACATTTTATGCTGCTTTCACTTTGTAATGTCTTCATAAAGTAAATACAGTTTTATAAAATATACACACATTTTTTAAGAGTCAATACATTAATTCTATTTAAAAAAAAAGAAGATGCTTCCCCAGGACATCACAATAAGAAATAATTATACTAGTTAAGATCCACAGTAGTGGTGGATATATATTGACTTTTTACTGGCAGCTACAGTACTACAGCTGGAATTTCACATGAAATTGAAACACTGTAGGCACAAAAATATTCCTGGATCTTTAATACACATAGCTGATAAGTGCTTCTGCTTTATGAATCACATAAAAGAGATTTGGAGGAAATGAGTCATTTTTTATCATAGGAATGTTAAGCTTTTTCTGTGAGGAGAGAAAGCAATTTTTAATTATGGTTTGTGTGCCACTGCATAAATTCAGGACACTGTACTCAGGATACTCTTTTCTCGGGACACTGTATGCAGGACACTTTTTACAGAGGGACTGTCTCTCTGTAGCCAAAACCAAGTCTGCATAAAAACATAGGTTAGAACACAGAATATGCATATATTTTGGAGTTCTTCATCCAATTACTGATCTAATCCATCAGTACATCGCATGACATTTGTTGCATTTGTTGGGATAGTATCACAAGGCAGCCTGCATGTAAAATACGAAAACATCTTTCATCGTGGCCTAATAATATTTATCTTATTAAGAAATCTTACGGATGTGTGAGCATAAATGAAGTGAATGGCTAAACCTACTAAGTATTACAAAATGATACAGTTATTATACCTGTCAGCAATTACTCTAGTACATTCATGTTTAAAAAGTGTCATAAGGACAGTGCTGTTGTTGCATTCTTCTGCCTTTATAGTGATCATTCCTTGCCAAATTCTAGAAAGGTCTCGAAGGTTGAAGATATAGTGAAATTTAGATGGTGTAGGCAGCATCTTTGTCTAAAGAAAAATATTGTTATTATTCAAAGTCAGTAACAATCAGAAGGAAAAAAGAATAATATAAGATATAAATTTATGAACAATAATATAGATATAAAACACAAAAATAACAAAAATACTAATTTTCACACATCCCACTCTGGACAACTGCCTTCTAAGAAGTCAACATCAAAAATATCTGATTTGGTTGGAAGCATGATTTAGCACTGTATGTGAAATGTCAACTCTTAGAACATTTAATTAGTTTATATACTGCTCTGTTTTATTAATTAAAAATGTTAAATTATGAAGAATTTCACTCCCAGTTGCTAGGCTATATTGATTACAGCTTTAGGTAATATGAATAAAACTATAGGAACGGCTGGACTGATATACCCATTCATCTGTTTTATAAATTGAAATCTGATATTTTCCAGATAATCTCTCCAACAATTTTTTAGGCCATCTTTCTCTTGTTTTCTTCAAGATTATAGATATGATCTTAAGGAATATGTGCCTAAATAACACTAACAGACACTCTGTTCAGACTGATTATGATGATCTTTCCTTGTAATTAGTACCTTTGTCCACTGCCATAACATTCTGCCTGCTGGGACCAATTTTTTCACCATATCACATATTTCAGAATTGAATTTTCTACATGGATGAAAGTATCCACAGCCAATAATACCTAAAAAGATAAAATGTAACATACAATTAATCTAAAGGTGTCAGATATAATAAGGTAAGTTGTGAGTAAAACTAAGTATTTATTTAAAATGTTAATTCACTTTTAAGCTACAAATGAAGTAAGTTTGTCACTCTTGTCACTGGCTTTTCTGAACTAAGACAGGTATAGAAATAACTGGCAGCAACTCCTAGATTTTAATAAAATGCTGTTTGACAAAGTTACTAGAATTTGGAACTTGAACAACACAGGGTACTTCAGACAGTGCCAAGGTGGAATGGTAACCTGTATATCAATAGAAGTGTTCATATTCTTCCAGAAAATAACCCCTGCTTTCTTATTAAGTATTTTGCATGTCCAAAATCAGGAAGACAAGCATATAAAGGGGCTTATTTGTCTTCCACAGCACTATTTTTGCTGAAATACAGCTCCAGTTGTTTCACTGGAAGTACTCTGAATTTGTGTGAGAAAAGAGAGACAACACAGTTTTATGCATTTTGAAACAATTAATTAAAAAAACCCACTAAAATAAGAGAAAAAAGTACCAAAAATCTTGTCTATGGACGCATTGGTTGGCAATGTACAATTGAATATAGAAAACTGTCTTTTCAGACGCTGGGGAATGTCATTACGGCCTCCTCCGGGATGTATCATTGCTGCTACTAACTGTACGTCTACAATTGTTGTGAAATCTCCAGGTTTATCCAAGCTATACATTCCTTCCATTTCCATCATCTGACGAACGATTTCATTTGTTACCTGTGAGTTTATGTAACAAATAGGAATCAGAAATTCAAAGAAAAGAAAAAAAAAACATACACTGTCAAATTAATTTCTTCTTTTAACTTTACCACTAATCCTTAGAGAGAGGTTTTTATTTTGATCTAGATTCAGCTTATACTATCTTCCTTAGTCATATGGGAGAGTTTGGCCCACATGCTTTTATTAAACAGTATAAAAATTCTTTCAGAGTTGTAAACTACTATATAATATCAAAAAAAAGTGATTGTATTCCCTTTAACTAAACAAAGTTTGCCTTCTATTAAGGCACTGAACTGAAAAAAATTGTTTTGTTCCATGTTTGCTGCTGGACACTCAGCTCTAGATGTTCAAAACTATGATTTTTAGTTCTCTCTTGGGCCTCCACTGAACCCAAACAACTAGTTCTTTTTGAGACAGGAATCTGGTCCTTCTGAAAAGGTACTTCACTGCACATGCTCATATGGATGGGGAGGCACGAGAGTTTGCCCCCACAGCAACTGCTCCAACAATATTCAGGAAGCCTTACGTACTCACATACCCCCACAATGCTACATGACATGCAGCAGGACACAGATCACAAACCACCAGTCTCATAAGCAATATTCCAGCAGTGTCTTGGTGCCATAATGGTGGACCTAGTTCTCATTATTGGGCACTGCCTGGCTCTGTGAGGACTTTGCCTCAAACAGAGCCACCCAGCCATGTTCGAGAATACAGTCAAGCAGTTCAGTGTTGGGGGTTATTCAATGCTGGTTTCAGTTTTTAAAAAGCTAAAGGCCTTTTATGTTAGAGCAAATGATGGAAACCAAAGATCTGATGTAAGCTAGCATATAGGTAGAAAGCCAGGTTCCACTTCAGAGATGTCAAAGCCACTTGCTTGGCTTCCACTTGCACAGAAGTGGTTTTCTGAAGTGAATAGGAAGAACTATTCAGTCTGCACAGATGCACTTATATTCACACTGCCACTTATGCATGTGTTCAAGCCCACTCTCAAGACAAAACCCACCACTCACACTGCTAAGCCCAATACTATGAGCAGTCTTAGCCCAAACTCTCAGCCTCACAGAAGCCAGATATTCTGGGCATTCAAACCTGGGCCCAGGATGCCAAGTCTCTCACTTGCTAATTTATTCTAGGCAAACTGAAAAAAAAGTAATGGTAAGTATATTTAGGCTTTGTCTTAGAATAGACAACCCAGAAGACCTCACACCCGAGCTAGAAAAACTTCAGACCTACTACAGGAAGAAATTGTGCCATACTTCCTTTGCCTGATATTCAGTCTCTGTGGGTATATGAATGCTACACATCCAAACTATAGCCATGTTATGGCTCAGTAAAGAACAAAAATATCTAACCCAATTCTCAAGCCAATCCATTACCTTTGAATTTAGACACAACTTTTACCACTTCTTCCTAGGTATTACACCCTTTTTTTTTTTTTTTTTTTTTTTTTTTAGCAAAAAGTGTGTTTACTGGTGCTGTCAAAATAATGTCAAACTTCAAATTAATAATATGGTACTTTAGTATAATGATGTTTTAACTTGGTCTTACAAAAATGTGAGAAAGTGGAGACAATATATAAGATATGACATCTTTATTCTGCATGTCTGTTCAGTAAATCTAACCTACTCCTTGGTCTTTGCTCCACAAATACACTGTAATTATAATGCATTTCCAATAATTAATAGTTAATAAAAATATTGAGGAAATCCAATGATTCCCATATTTATGAAAAAAAACTTAATAATAGTTTGAGAATAAATTGTATTTGTTAAACACCACTTTACCTGATCTCCCCATTCATTAACAACTGGCATATTGATATCGTCAATAAATACAGTCATTTTTCTGCCTCCAGGTGGTCCATAAGTACTTCCAACGCGTTTGTCCACATAACTCTCTATTGTCCTCTAAAAATAAAAGAAAGTTCATTCTTTTATCTAAAGCAACAATATTTTATATGTACTATTAAAAAAAAGTGTTACTGCTTTCTGCTACAGCAGTTTCCTTATCCAATTATTTCCTTTTTTTTTTGTTAGCTGTGTCATCTCTGATTCTTCATAAATGAACTCTGTTTTCCTATTTATGGCACTCTTTCTTATGAGATTCCCAGGATGTAGGACTATGTCATGCAGCCCAACTCTGGCTACCAGAAAAGTTCTTTTCAAAGTTTTCAAACCACTCTAATAGCCAATTATCATAATGAAGTCAACAAAGTAAAATGACATTAATTTTAGAATGTTGCATTATCCATGTATGCAACATTCCAAGCCTTTTATCATACCAAGATTAATACAAGAAGAGAAACTGCTAAGAAAAAAGGAAATGAACAGATCAGAAATTGTGAATTCTGTTGCATGTCTTCTTTTCTCATGCTTCACAAATGAGTAAGAGAGAGTGGGAAGACAGCACAGAATTTGAGAAATGAAGGATTAATTAAAATTGTAATAGTTATGATTAAGCTAGAATACTAATAGGCAGAAATAGAATTTGCACTATCTATAGCACACTCTTTTTTTATTTTTTTAATAAATATTGGTCTTATTTAGAAATGCATTTAGAATCTTCCTTCCAGAGGTTAGTTCTGGAGAGGAATGGGAACTGATTTCATGGAGTTTGTTATGCAGCGTCTGAAGATTATGATTGCCGCAGATCTGCCCTACCTAGGCTCACTTATTTTATATTTGCAGTACCACTTCAGACCATATAGAGGCAACTTAGATTCCTTTTACAATGGAAAAGATGTCTTGTAAGCTAAGAAATGCAGTATTTTAACATTTTGGTGGCAATAACCTTTAAGACTGTTTTGAAGCAGGATGCAATAAACAAGTAAAACATTGACATGTAATTGAAGCGTATCTTCAGAGCTCTACAACTATCCATTTATACCTCGGTCTTTCTAAAGATATGTGGAATTTAAACAATATCAAAAGAATATTACAAGATAGTAGACAATGTTTTCTTAGACCAATAATTTTTTTTTGTTTTTACAAGGGTAGCTGGTATTCTAATGAGGAAAGTGGAATATATTGTGATACAGATAGAAGTATTAATAGCATTTTTTGGAAGGACTGACAACTAGGGAACCAGGAGAAGTTTTAACCAATGGCTTTTCACAACAGAAAACATTCAGCTGAGTGGTCTAAAATAACTGTATATAGAATGCTGCCAGCACTAGTATGTGGTCTTGGAGATTTTTGATTATGGTGTCCCAAACAATTCGGACAAAGAAAAACTGCTAAGAGAAAGAAAATGATCACACAAGAAATTAACAACTTTGCTGCACAGCTAAAGCATCTAAAATCACCCAATTTTTCAAAAATCCTCAGAATGACCACTCAAACTTCAAAAACTGTTTCGAGTGTGAACACTTTGAAGTGTTCAAAAGCATTTTAATTGATTTTCTACATGGCAATCTTGGAAATCCAGCAGTGATCTATGTATTGCGGCTATATAACAGCTAGCTAGCTGGAAAAAAAAAGAGCATACCTTTTAAGGTACTGCAGGACTGTAGCAGAGACAAGACAGAATGAGTTCTTCACAATCTATCTGTCCCAGGCAAGGAATTCTGGGTTTTGTTTTCAAGGCAATAATGCCCTAGTGAGCCAGAATACATTAAGTAAAGAACACTGAGACGGAGATGCTGACAGTTAAATTCATCTTGTGTGCCTGAAAGGATGCCTGCCTTCTTCTAGTCCA
This sequence comes from Apteryx rowi, assembly GCF_003343035.1. Taxonomy (NCBI): domain Eukaryota; kingdom Metazoa; phylum Chordata; class Aves; order Apterygiformes; family Apterygidae; genus Apteryx; species Apteryx rowi. The sequence goes on from NW_020447864.1 coordinate 953,440, forward strand.
CAGTTCAATACATACCACAGCCAGAGATCTTATGCTTAACAGAAAAGCTCAGAAGATATTCTCTGAGTTTGAAATTAAAAAAAAGAAAGGTTTAAGTTATGACTTTTCACCATTTTCTTAATAACACTTTGAATTAGCTTCTTAAAAACAGATACTTCATTTTGATTTTGGGATGGAGTTGTAAAATCTGCCCATGAGCAGGTTTTCTGTTAGAATGCTTCCCAGACGATTATTTTCTCCTATTGGATGATTCCCACCATGAATTCATTTCTTTGAAGAGGTAATGAAGCCTCTGCTAACAATTCAACTTACAGCATCACATCCTGACACCTGACAAAGCAGTAGTGAATCATAGCACAGTGGCATAAATTATGCTTTCAATCACTTGAAAAGCTATCTGTAGTATTTGTTTGCATTTAAATGGAATTTAGCAGCTATATAATGGTAAATCTGTAGAAAGTTGCTCTGCCAGAGTACTTAAAAGATTTTGCCTTTGATGTTCCAGTGACTCCTGAGCTGAGGCAGAAGCAAAGTGCCTAAAAGTTGAAATCTGCTTTTTATTTTACAAAAATAAATAAAAATTATAAACTATAATTATAAATTACAATTATAAATTTATAAAAATTAGAGAGTCAAGAAAAACTGATCAAGTTGGATTTTCTCTAAGCAGAAATTTTCATTAATCTGAAGTGGCAATGAAAGGTCTTCAACATAAAAATGGACTCTTAGAATTCCATATAGAAAAGGCATACAGCAGTTATATATRTATGCATCTGTAAAGGAGTGAATATTCTCATCTGTAAAAATGATTTTGTATGAAATTTTCTGAAATGTTTAAGTGACTTAGAGGAAAAAGATGCTTTAGATTTTAATTCTAAATTACTTTTTATTGCTAAATCACTTCAGAGGTTTAAAAACCACTGCTTTTATCATCAGAATTGAGTATATTTTAAATACTTATGCAAGAAAAATATGCAAGAACGGCTTAAAACCTGTTTTTTACCTGAAACATAAATGGTTCTGTGGCAGATGAAAAGTTTAAACATTTTGACAAATGTTCTTCTGCATCATATTTCTTCACATATGCCTTTATCGTGACTGTCTTTGCAGTTCCCTGTTCTCCTGTGAGCAAAACTGCCTGTAATAGACATTTAAATCAGATAAGCATTATCAAAACTGTTGATTAAATGCATAAAAGAGCTGGTTTAGAAGAAGGGACACTTTTAGTGTCTAATTTTGAATGATACATTATTCTGGTAGTTTTTCTATGTCTCCATATGCAGTGACACAGTATGTGTTTTTCATCCCATCCAGATTCTCTAACACAAATCAGTTAAGTTATGCAGGCAAAAGAGGAAGGAAGAAGTGAGAATGTACAAGAGGTTCTCTCTCCTGTTGCCTTATAGTTAAGTCCAAAGAGAAAGGATCAAGTGAGAATGTACTGGAGGATCATTTTCCTGTTGCCTAAATTTTTCCATTTTTCTACCACATTTACTGCAGCAGTCACTTGTAGGTGATGACTCTAAGAAAGCTTTTTTAATAATGAGAAGTAGTCTGACATCTAATTTGATTATAATATTTCTATTATTTGCTTTTTGCTAGAGGTATTTTTGGTGACACAAGCTTTTTGTGAAATAAGGCTAGTTCTCTCCTCTCCTACTTTCCTGAAAGCAATTAAACAATACAGTATGGATTAGATTTAGCTATATTTCCCCTCAAGTAAATTACTAAAAGAGATACTCTAGAGTTCTGTAGAGACATGAAGTGACAGTAATTGCAAATACGAGTAACAGCTACTGAACTATGTACGGAAGACTTAACATCTACAGCTTTCTAGGAAATGTTATTAGAAATGAGAAACAATTAGATGGATGAAAGAATGTTGCTTTCCATCTCTGGACATGTAATTCTTTCTTGAAATTCCTCTTGTATTTCTGTGTATTGTCTAAACTACCCGATCCACTCTTTTTCTCTAAACTAAATAAAATATGTAAGTTAGGAGACATGCAGAATTGATTTAGAGCGAGTAATGTAATGTTCATGCCTCCTATTGGACAGGCCAGTAAAACTGGTAGGAGGAAGCAATTCATCAATGAAACTCTGAAATGTGCTTTACCTTCCACTTATAGAAGGGAACTGAGAACTATTCCTACTTAACAGTAACAAAAGAAAATCACCTGTTTTCAAACCAGTCAGTCTTCAACTTTTCTCAAAAGATCAGCATCCTTCCTTAAGGAACACTGTGGTTCTGTGGTTCCTAACTAAATCCTCCTCTTGTTGGAATATTTAAGTCTGTAACTTAAATTCCATATGGTCCCAATCTAATTATCATGACATAAACGGATTTATCTTAGTAAAAAAGGCCTTCTGGATCCTTAAAGAGCCCATGCATCCTCTCTCAGTAATATTTTTTTTATTGTAACCAAATTCGTCACGTGCTTATTGCCCTGAATTTCATGAATCTGCCTGTCAGAGTCATGCTTGATCCTGTCTCTAAGTATCCATGGAGGAATATGAAACCAATGCATTTGAGGGTATACTTTTTAAGAACAAGATGAGGCCTGTTGCATAAGGCCTCAAGGACACTTAGTCAGGATGTTAAGCTTTGCAAAGCAGATTTGGGCCAAGGTCAAGAAATCTTATAATCTTTCCTAAAGATTATTTCCCCTTTGTAACTGTCTTATTTTTGGAAAGAAACCCCCTTTTGATGACAGCATAATTATTCTGCATCATGTTATATATAATACAGCACTTTTTAGCTCTTAGAATATTTTAAACTTTTGTCATGGACTCGGAAATAATTAGAGAAGATTCATATTTTAAAAATGAAAATAAAGTAACATAAGCAAAAAGCAACATATTTAAATAATGCTGCAGCTAGAAAACTGACTAGAGACAGAGGATATGAAGAATGACTGCAATCTCCCAGTTACTTTCTAAGTAGGTTTCTATTTATCTCATATAGTAGGCACATAAGTAAATAAGTAATCCTGCACGTACTTTGTGTTGCTTTGCAATTGTGTCTATCAAAAACTGAGTTCTGACATTGTCAACATTTGGAACCAGAATAGATGCATAGTCTGGGACACTATCTGTTGGATAAACATATTCCTGAACTTTTTTACTCCAGTGCTCCCAGTCACCTGAAATGGCAAAAAAATGGAAAATATCTCACAATATTTTTATTATATTCAGCATTCTGTTAGTCCAGGAAAATCAATCCTGGATGATATATATGGGTGAAGCACTATGAGTGTATATATAATATAATTCCTAAAGGGAAAAGTCCACAAAGTATAAAAAGGGATAAACTTTCTCAAACCTAGCATCTAACAAAGGAGGTACTAGTGGTGACCTCTGATTAGTCTGTGCAACTACTAAACATAAATGTAGTTCTTTAATTTATATATAGCTGTCTAGATAAGGCAGAAGAATGTTTACATGGAAGCTCTTTCTCAGACTGTGCCGGCAAAAAGTTGTAAGATACGAGAATATGGAGTGTGCATGCGTACGCTAAACTGAACACTGCTGGCAAAAGTTCTAAATTTGGATACACAGGAAATAGATGCATTTATACTGGTATTTATATGTGAATATGCTCTGAAAAAAGAATGGTAAACTATTTGTGAAATTGGTTATGTCTATGTTATTTAAACTATTAATTCTTTGTGGAAATTATTATAGTAATCAGTCTTACAAATCGTAAGATTTATTAATGTTTATCAAACATATGGATAAATAGCAATTTATTATTAACTGGAAATAAAAATTAGTTTATATTGTTTAACAGAAAGTGCTATTTGGAAAGAAATTAAGAATAAAAGTAAAATTAATTTAGGCTAAACCAGAAAGAGCAAAATTATCTGCACATTGTAGGCTGGTTAAAAATAGTCAATAGAAAGAATGTGTAAGAATGAAATTAAAAACAACAAAAAAAGAAAATATTACCAATGGGCACTATCCCTTGTTTGTTAATTCTCACCTCCACAGAGGTACTGCATACAGAATTTGTATTAATACAATATTGTCAACAACAAAAGAAAATCTGTACTTATATGACTAAATAATAATGACTAAAAGATTATTTTTTTCAATTTCAAAGCATCTATATTCAGTTTTAAAATGCCAGTACTAAAAAAAAGAATGTTAGTACTTTTTCTTACCATAATCAGTAACATAAAACTCATACATCGTTTGAGTGGTGCCAGGGGAGATTTCTGGTAAGTCTAATTTGTTATCATGAGCTCTAATGAAGGCTTCAAGTTTCTCTCTGCTGTCCAACTCCAGAAGGGCACCTAAACTCCACATTAATCCAAAGCTGAACAATTTATGCAGATGGAATATAGTTGATAAACCACCTTCTTCCTTCGAGGGAATCAAACCCTCCAAAAGATTAATAGACTGAAAATATTTTTAAAATATCATGTATTAAGAAAGCATTACATAATCTGATTTTTTATACATAGTTACATATAACTAATATATATGTATATATGTATTCAAACTTTAAAATATAATTTGAAAACCAATACAGGATACCAAAGAATAATATTAAATTCAAAATTACGAACTCAGGAAAATAGATTAAAGACACCTATATAAGCCTGGGTAAAATTTTCAAAATTGCTTAAGTAATTTAACAGTCAAGAATCCTTTCAAATCATACCTATATGATAATGTCACCTAAGAGCTAGAGTAACAGAACAGCTTTTTAATGGTATTTATAATGCCTAATGAGATTTTCAGAACTCCATAAATGGGTAGCTCTTAATGAAATAGTATAATTTATGTGCCTATTCACTTCTAAAAATTCCTCTAAGCATCTCTTTCCATCTTTAAACATGGAAGAAGTTTTCAGTATCTAATGTATTTTCTAGAAATCTAGTAATTTGCTAGCTATGATGTTGTTTATGAAACCAGATGCTTATTTTGATAAAATCATATTATTTAGATAAAAACACTTTAGATAAAATCATATTTAGATAAAAACATGTTATTTAGATGAAATTACTTAAATTCCTTTTCTACAAGATAATGTCAAGTACATTGTCTCAAAATACGTCTTTCTAAACAAGGAAGCAGATTTTCAGTTAGATCTTGGAATTACTAATCTTTATGCAGACTATGATCTTACACTTGAAGCTCAAAGTAATGCAATAATACCTTTTTTAAAATACAGGCCAAAGACAAATTGTTAGAATACATTTTGATTATTTTAAAACTCAGGTATTAGAAAAAAAAAATTTAAATGAACAATCAATATTAATGACACTTAATAAGCTGGAACTAATGACACTTCTTTTCTTTGGAAGATAGTTGATTTGTTATCTAATCACTTCAGGGACAGGTTGTATCACAGTTTATCTGAACAAAATCTTTTTTTTTTCCTACAAAAACATGCTCTAGTTCAAAATTTCCCAGATGCTTTGTTTGAGTCATAGCAATATTCTGTAACAAGTTACTGAAGAAAGAAAACAGACATAATTAAACTGACTGATAAAAATATAAAAATGGTCGTAACAAATCAGCTGAAACTCCAGTTTGCCCAGCATCTCATCTGTAATAGTGGACACTTAGCAAAGAGTAGAAACTAAGCAAAAACACAATACWTCCTGCTGGTACTCTCTTGGCTTCAGTCCTCTGCAGCTTGGGGCTTTCTGAGCCAAATACACTTTCTCTGTATTTAGTAACCCTCTATGGATTTTTCTCCCATGAAAATATCAAGACAAGTCCTGAACCCTTATAAACTTTTATTATCCATAATACTCTTTGGCAAGAGATTCCATAGGTCTGCTATCCATGGCATTGAACAATTTGTTTTTCCCCCACATGAATCCCTTCATGTTTACCGTCACTGAATTTCATTTGCCATTTCATTATCTAGTTGTTCAGTCTCATAAAGTCTGTCTACAATTCTTAGCTATTTTGTTATTGYTATTGTTATTATTTTGTTAACAATAATATTGTTATTTATTATTTTGTATTGTTTGGTTAGCTGTTTTGTCCTTAATACCCTGAATAATTTAGTATCATCAGCAAACTTTTCCACCTAAAATTTTGCAGGCCGTTTACAAACATTTCAAACAGCACTGGTCCCAGCACAGGTACTTTAGATCAGTGGTAGCCTCCCTCCTTTCTGAAGGCTGGTCTTTATTCCTATCACTCATTTCCTATCTTCTAATCACTTATTTACCTATAAATGAACCTTCTCTCTTCTCCTATGACTGCTTAGCTTCCATATAAACCTCTGGTGAAAAAATTTGTTGAACACCTTTGTTCCTTCATGTGGACCATATCAATCAGGTCGCTCTGACCTACAAGTTTATTCACTTTTCCAATAGGTTTATAAGGTAGGACATCCCTAAATAAAAAATGTGTTGAATCTCTTAGGTAAATTATATTTGTCCACCCAATGAGGTGGGCAAGAGGAAGGTAAACACCAAAAAGACAAATGTAAATATAAAAACAGTGAAAAAAAATCATCCAGGAAGAAGTGAAGAATATATATAGTTAGAAAGTCAATGGCAGTGGAAATTGCAAGAAGGAAAGCAAAGGTGAGATTGCTTTTTATAAAACCATTATGAAACTGATGTAGGCCAAAAAAAAAAAAAAAAAAAGCTTAGATTGTGAATGCTAACAGACAGCAGATGATTGGGTGTATGTGTGTGTGTGKGGGGGTGAACATTTAAAATTGAACTTTTGATCACTCAAACAGAAGTCTGCTACTTGCTTGCCACAACTRGTATGGGCTGGTTGTAAATTTTGATAACCCCTGGACTAAACACAGAAGTGGCACATCCTGAATGCTGCAATTAATAAAGAGACATGAGACAGAACCACCACTTAGGAGGCCGATCATGCATAGTGCTTCTGCACATAGACCATTTAGACTGGGAAAACCAAGACCTTAGGGTTCCAGAAAGAAGGGGCGGTGACAAAAAGAAAGTTTCCTGAAAAGAAGATGTGGTCTCAGAAAAAAGGTAGCTCAGAAAGGAAGAGGTGAAGAATCTGGCTGGAAGAAAGATCCTGGAAGTGGGGAAAATCCTGAAGATCAGAGAAATGCATGGAGACAAATGCCGGGGGATGCCCAGGGACCTTGTTGAGTAATACCCATGACTGGTAGCTGTGATCAGCTGAACAGCATAGAAAAAAACACAACTTTCTGTTCGATCTTCCCAGATCAGTAGCGAAAACCCTGCTGAAAAGGGAAATCAAGATCTAGTAAACATAACACTGGGGAGGTGCAAGTGAGTGAATGAGTTAATGTGTGATATAATCAAGTCGGGTAAAAGCTCTGACCTTCCTGGTTCTTAAATAAACCCCAGTATCCAGATCCACTAAGGAGGGTTGTTTACTCTGTCTCGTCTGTGACAGAAACTTCCTAGAGATTTTTGCCACAGGAAGAAATATTAAATATAGGAAAAATCAGGAAACATTACCATAAAACAGCATGAGTAAAACACTGACATGCTCACACTTTCTGAACAAACCCTCATCAAAAAAAAAAAAAGGAAACTTTTAGTCCCAGGAAAAGTCTTCCATGAAGACAAAAATCAATTCAGTCAGAGGGTTCGCAGACAACAAATGTAAAAGAAAAAAAATATTTTATATCAAAAAAAAAAGTGCAGAACACCTCCATCTTGTTTATCATCAGAAATTAGTGAATTACATAGCTGCTACCTGTGGCCTTGAATTCTTAAGATCCAAAATCTGTTTGATATTACACATAGCAATCTTTTGTGGCATTTACTGAGGCTATTAATTTGCAGCAAAATACTTGAAACTCTTGAAAATCTGAAGTTAAATCCATAATGGGCAATAAAGATGTACCAAATGCTAATTGTTTAGTTTATTGTTAATTATGGTCTTAGCCAAAATATTATGTCTACCTTCTTATTAAAGGCACTACTGAATTTGTTACGAGACACTTGTTATAAAACAGGGACTACATGGACAAATGGAAAGCCTGGAGACAGACTCTGCAGATGGCAACTGACCCATAAACAATTTAGCTAGAGACGTACAGTAAAGGACTGATGGCCTTGCAAGATTTGCCAAGCAAATAATCATTATTAATAAATCACTGATAAAGGTTAGGCTCCACTCAGAGTAGAATTCCAACTGATAGGAAGGCAGAGTCAAAACTTCCTAAGATGACCTTGGAAGAACTGACTCTCAGAATCATATCTATTACATCTGAAGATAAAAAGATAATTAGAATTATTCTTCATTCTCTCCACTGACAGTACCAGTAGGGTTAGATTGGCCCTTACTGCAACTTATTTTGCATTAAAAGAATTGGAATGAGACCACTAATTTATTAAAATTTCCTTCTGAAAATCTACTGGACCCTGCAAATTCCAGTCAAGAGAATACTAGCCTGCATACGAAGAGATACAGAGAAGTAGAAGTTTCTTCTGCACATCTCTTAACAGTTCCTCTCGCAGTACCCGACAAACAAATGTTGAGTTGTGGTTTTCTTTGTCAGGAAACAATCTTTTCAAACGAAATTTTGTTATCAAATATCCTGTTTGCTATTTCTGCACACTTACTCTAATCAGTCAATTTATACAAACTTATGCAGTATCTGTTTACCTGCATAATGTAGTTACATTCCAAAAGCTCCATTTTTGGATTAAGGTTTAATTTCATATATGTATAAGCTGGTTCAAAGATTCTATCATATAAACTTTGTAAAACTTCAGCTTCTTGAGACGAACGTTTTTTCAACCACGCCTGAAAAACATCCACAATATTCTTCTGTATAGAATGTATAACAAAGCAAAGTTAGGAGTAGCCAGCAATGATAATCTTACTTGCAATATTGGTCTCCAGCTGAGAGCAGAACTACTGATGTACACCATACCCATTCGAGAAACCGTTGCTGGAGAGGCATTCTCAATGTTGTGGACCTCAAATAACAGCTTACATGTAGGAGACATAGGAATTCGATCTCCATTTGCTAGAGTAAGAGTCTTATTATCATCTAAAACTGAATTTAGATTCTCAATCCAGATTGCATCTACAGGACCATCTAAAATAAGAAAGACATTTTCACCTGGAAAAACAATGAAAAGAGATATAATTCATGCCTCCATGATGAAACAGCAAGAAAATAAGTCTATGAGAGATGCTTTAGAACTTAAATAATGCATAAAAACATATTTTTATAGTAATTCCTGCTGTCTCCACAGGCCCTCATTACTGTAGGAGTTGCATACTTAGTTAAGGAACCATTTTTGAAACAGTAAGTAGCAAATGAGGGCAGGTACATCTTTACAATGTTATATCTGAGAAACCAAAAAACTAACAGTTCAACAATTGCCTTGTGCTCCCTAAAAAACATAGAGCTGAACCTTTGTTACTGCAGACACTAACATACTTTTCTGTCCTTCTTAGCATCAGCATTCCAGATTTTCTCTTCAGGGATGTCACTGGACTTCCAGAGCTGACCTAACAAATCGCACTAATCTTCTTGTCTCAGCTGAACACCATTTCCCCAAGCCTGCTCATGATACAATACTGCTGTAAAGACTGTTACGTGTCTGTAGAATAGCTGTTCTTTTAAATTTATTTTTTTTCTATATACGTCTTTCTCTCCACACGCATTCTCCTGTTGATGTTGATGTGTTCACATTTGTTTTAGTTAACAATTCCCCTAAATCAATGCATGCATCTATCTGTCATCATGTCAATGACCAAAGGCATGAAGCAGCAAATTTGTCCCAGCAACGCTCTAGTTTCTTCATTTTGCAGAGCATTAGTTCTTACTAGACTTTCAATATTTATCTGTGATGTAGCTCATAAAGACTGTGACATGTATCACACACGCACACATATATGCGCACACATGCTCATGCATGAAAGATGGAGAAAACACATCTCAGAGAATCTTATTCAATGTATATTCAAATGTTTTGTATTTGAGCAATTGTTTGTATAAATACAAATTTTAAGAAAGTGTACAAAGCCACGAAATTATAGATGTCATTGTTACTGTTGCTTTACCTGCCACATAAAGGACTACCTGTAGCAGTATTTTTTCCCCCCACATATTGTCCTATGGTAAAATTCCACATGTTTTGAAATGAGTGACAGTGAACATACAACAATACATATCTTTACTGATCATAAGAAAAAAGAAAAAGTCCTTTACGTGTACAGTAAGGCAGAAGCACAAGAATATCCAGGACTCCTGAATCTTAAAGTCTAGTCCATCATTATTTCAGACATTCCCAATTCATAATCTACTACAAATGCATCGTAAGTAATTTAAAATTAGTTATTTCTGCTGCTAATTGCTCTTCTTGGAACATAACTATCTCTGAGTGTTAGAATCTTTCTTACAATAGACAGCTGCAGCCAAGTCGCAAACAATTTATAAAGATCTGTTTGTGTGCATCTGTTTCTTCCAGAGCATACCAACTTTATATGTTACAGAGAGCACCTGAATTCTTACTCAGCTTGTGATTGAAACAACACATGTATTTCAGACTTGTACTACCAATTCCTTGTGGCAACTGTTTCAATTTGAATTAAATCCTTTTCTCCACTATGTTGTATTTTATCTCATTTTCTATTACAATTCTTTCCTTCAAAATCTATTCTAAAACTTTACATGGTATTGAGGCCAGGCTAAAAGGCCTGTTGTTGCCCATATCTTCCATTCCTCCTTTAAAACAGCTACTAGCAACTAGAAATGCAAAAGTAATGGGATCAGAAGTAGAGATTCCAAAAGGAACTTGATTTTGCATTCCAGTAATTAAGATTCTTGTTCAGCTCCTTGAAGCAACATTTTTATCAAATGCTTCTCTAATGTAAAATATGCAAACAGTTCTAGGAACAGAATCTGAAGTCACTGCCCTGCCAGCTTAGAGCCTATACTGCTAAACTACAGTATCTGGTTTCCTTTTGCTTTCTCTTATGCCCGCATCCTCCCTGGCAGTCAGGGAAGTTTCTTGAAAAGTCAGAGCTATAGTTACAAATCTAGTCAAGCTGAGAAGAATGTAAAGCCTCCACTGTAACATCCGCCACTTTCTATGCAAGTGATCTAACCATGAAACTTTTCTGTAAAGCTCTATTTTCAGGGTATTAGTCTACAGAGCAACTATTCACAGACCAACAACATATTTATCTGCCCTGCAACACAGCGTAACGAGCCCTTGGTTTAGCAAGGAATTGTTATTATGGAAATTCACTTTCTCTTCCTGGAAGGACCCTCTTTCTCCTGCACTTCAGGTTAAAGCTGCTACACTTTAGGATTTAGGGCTTTCTGAGTCAATCCTGGCATAAGATTAAACGTAAGGAGTGGAGGGACAGGGGAGGCTTTAAACTTGCAAGTCATTTGTCTTGCAACCAGCCCTTCCAATAGCCAGTATCAACACAGATACAACAAAGTGAAGACTGAGAATATAAATGTCTAATGAAGAGAAAACAATCATGGTAACTACTAAATAATGCTGAATATCCAGCAGTCCAAGAAAAGTTGAGTCTCCTCCTTCTTCCAGATGACAGAAAAAGATTGTGATACAGACAGAGGTTGTCTCACCCCTGAAGTAGCAAGAGGAACAGACTCACCAGAAGAGCCTGAAGACTGAAGGACGGATTTCCAAACAGAACAGTTCGGAAAGATGGAAATAGGAACTTGCTATTACTTCTGTGATAGTGGTTATACATCTAGCACTACTGGTTTGGGATATATCCACCAACCCATTGTGGGGAGTGTTTATATTTATGAATCTTGTCTGTGGGGTGATACATATTTTCCTTAGAGGAGAAGAGAGAGAAATCCCAAACCAATGGCAGACATTTGTGGCAAACAAAACGTAAGAGGAGAAATAGGTCTGCTGATTTATCCCCCAGAGGTTTTCTCCTTTTTTTTTTTTTTTTTTTTTTGGTAGTAAAGCCACTTAAGAAAAATTTTACGGATAACAACTGACCAAGGATGGGAAAACTGCTGAACATAAATTTTTCAAATGGTAATGACCAGGACTTTTTGGAGAAATCTGTGTAAAGAAGAATTTATGATGTCGAAAAAACTCCAGCCACTGAACACCCCATTTCCCCAGGCAGTTGAAATGAAATAGCTTAGTTCTTTGTACATTCATCTTTTATTATGCAAGGGAAAGGAATATTATCATACCCTACAGATGCAGATGTTGTGGCCTAGAAGTTTCCCAATCTTGAGTGACTGGCAGTATGCACCTTCAGATTATTAAAATTTATAGCCACTGTAAGACAGAATTCCTGGTCTATATTCATACGTACTGATAAAGAAGACAGAAGTAAATATAGTGTTCCAAAATTTTATGTCTTGAACTCTGAATGTTCCTGTGCAACAAAACACGTACTACCCTAATGAATTCTACCGTCCCTGAAACTCTGCTTTGAAAGCACATTCCTTAGAAATCAATAGGGAATAAGGAGTCTTTGTTTGAGCAACTAAACAAAAGGTGTTGAGTATTCACAGATCACATTTAAGTCAATGAAAACTATCATTGCTCATCAATTCTGAAAATCTAATCACTTCTATTTTATTTTGGAATATAAATATAGATGAAAATGCCTAATTTTGGGCTATTTTTAAAATTCTAGCTTTGTTTTGAATATAAGAACCTTTGAATATAGAAAACTACTATTTCTGTTAAAAGAACCTTCTTCTAAGAACCACAGTTCCCTTTCTTTAATATAAAGAATTTTATTTTTTAAAATACAAATGAATACATGTCACTGTGAAATGAAATTTTGATATTTTAATCCTAAAGTACTGAAATATGGATACTCAAAGCATTAAAAACTACAGGAAAACATTATTTGAAAGCTAATGCAATTAGGACAAGTAAATCTTAATTAAAATTTAACAGTGTCCAAGTAACACCTCTGCAGCAAGCTGGAAAACTGAAGTGGCAAGGAAACAGACAACTTTTATCTAGATATATCATCATCATACTGAAATAATAAATTCTGAAACTATTGCCATTTATTAAGGAGTGGATTGCATCATCATCTATGTTCTCATGTTTTTATCCAAGAGGGAACGTTTTTACATTTGCAAACTGCAAAACAAGATTCTTTCTTAATTTATCATTCAAGAAGTATTTTGATGATACCACACACAAAGCATTTACATACCCTTTTTAGCTTTCAGTGTTTTCCTCCATAGTGTAGAAAAGATTCCATCTGTCCAATCATTAGTTGCAGTATCTAGTCTTCCAAACATCTGAGGAGCAGTAATAGCTTTGGGGTTCATACGCATTTCTCTGTGAGGCTGCCCGCATTCTGTCAGTGCTCTCATTAACATAGTTATGACCGTTGTTTTTCCAGATCCACTAGGCCCAAGCGTCATCAACCCATGGCGTACTAGAGAAGTCTCATAAAACTATTAAAAACAGCAAAATATTTTGGAAGATTTTTGCTTGCATTTAATATGTTTGATAGCCAGTGATTAAAAATATATTAGACATGCAAGACTTTCTGCTGAGAATTGAAAAATAATAAAAAAAAAAACTTCATAATTTGTATGCATTCCAAATAACTTCCTGATTTTTACTGTTTTGTGAAATGGTAAATACCTTCACATCCTAACTCAAGCACCAAATTAGTTTACTGTAACACAGTTTCTTGAACTAAATCTTAACTGAACCTTTCAAAGCAAATCAAAAATAATTTTACCGGATTTTAAGAATAATTCTTTATATTATTCAAAAGAAAAATGAATAGTAGCAAAACATTTAACACAACAGAAGACGGATTAATTACTAAAGTGCTCAAATATCCAAGTATATGAAATAAACATAGACACAGCACTTCCTACGGACAAGTGAGCATATTGACTATGTTTAATTAGACATTATCTTCTGTCACAGGGATACCTCTGGGTGAAAAAACAGCAGTTAATCAGTGGACTTCTCCCCCAAATTTGTATGTACCATGACATTATGGCATCAAAATTAGGTGATGAGATACCCATTCTGTTTCTTTGTGACAGGCAGTTATGTTTTATGGTCAGGCTTACATCAAAGTTATCACAGTTTCACACAGCTATTCAATCAAAGGACAAGAAACCCATAAAAACAGTTAAACATAAGACACTTTCTATACTTACATAATACTAACACTATTGCATGATATGCATGAGACACCTCAGACTGTTATGGACACCTGGTTTTAACACAAGCACTTTCAACCATCTCTACTCAGTATTAGTTTATGTCTGGATACGGTATCCTTAGTAACTTTTGTACTTTAGTCTATTTTAACCTTAATTCCTCTACAGCTTTCCCATATGATAGAACTAAAATAAAGATCTTCAAAAGATATACTCATAATCCCCACCAGAAATTTATGAGAAAAAGTCCAACTAAAAAACCCATAAAAGCATTTTATTGCGGCTGCTTTAACCAGAGTCACATTGAAAATACAGATTCTGAAACACCATAAAATRACACAGAGATCTTTCTTCTATTTCTGAAAAACTTAATCTAAAAATTCCAGAGACATTTTCTCCTAGAGCTGTAAAAATACTCCCTGCTGACAGTCAAACAAATTATTATTAGGACTTTAGTAACTGGTTATTTTGGGGGGTCGGAATTACTGTTCTAATTTAATGTTGATTGAATCATGGTATCATGAAAATGACAGTAAAAAAATATTTGGTAAAATAATTTTAATAACGGCACACAGCATTTTCTACGTTCTGCGTGCAATGACAGCTGAGAAGTATGGGTATGGATGTGAAAGGATTAAACCATTGATCTTGCTGAACAGAAAGATTTCTTCCCAAGAACTGGAGTTCTTTCAGATATGTAGTCCATATATATGTTTAGACTGTGGACGGTCACTTAACTCTGGAGAGCTTTTTTCCTTCTGCAGTACCTGTAGGGAGCAAATTTGCCTTCACCCTTCATACCATTTGACATATAATCATGAAAGGGAAAGAATGGCCAGAACCTTTTCCTTGCCTTCTCAATTGAGAAACTCTAACAAAAAAGATTTCAGAAGGCCCATGACACAGAAGAGGAGGAAGGAAAGCGAATGTATATTAGACAAAGAACTCTGTGTCTCAAAGACTCTGCTTACTGGTAAGTAACCTTTGTTCCTATTTGGAAGTGGCAGCTCAGTGAGACAACAGAAACATCTAGCATATGGATTAGTATATGTATGGCTCCAAAAAGAGCTCCAACAGGAGCCACAGGAAAGGAAAACAAGGATGGAATAAAGCAGTAAATTCCCCAAAGATGACAATAAAGAAGGGAAACTAGATGTTTACACAGATGCTTACTGCAGCAATAATGTGCTGTATCTAAAAAAGGAAGTTGAGAGAAAGTAATATCATACCAGATATGCTTTGCCTTTTTACACAGACCTGAATATTCAGCAGGTGGAGAATGGACATACACTGTACAGTCTGTGGTGGTAACATCAGAACTTGGATAGCTTCACTGCTAGTTACAATTTGCTTACTGAAAGTTATATGCTGCCATATCTGAAAAATTCTGGACTGCCTGTCCTCAAAATGTGTCAAACCACAGCAGATAATGGCTTCATTATAGAAAGGAATAACATCAGAACTTGGATAGCTTCACTGCTAGTTACAATTTGCTTACTGAAAGTTATATGCTGCCATATCTGAAAAATTCTGGACTGCCTGTCCTCAAAATGTGTCAAACCACAGCAGATAATGGCTTCATTATAGAAAGGAATAACAATTTGTACATCTCTGGTTCATATTCAAAAGGACTGTCTTGGTAGCAAAAGCAGGGATGCAAGATACACAGTGGTGATGCCATCAACAATTAGATGAGTGTCTACATGTAAAAGAGGTCTGATTTCACACAGAATAATACTCCTTGCAAGAAACAGTTGGTAAATACATATTTTCCTTAGAGGTGGCTGCAACGCTCCCAGGGAGTTGTCACCGATAAGGTTTTAGCAAACTGGGCCTTTTGTCAATGCTGAAGCCAAACAATTATTCTTCTAATTGTTCACCATCACAACAGAAATCTTTGTCCACAAACTGCTCTTCCTTGGAAAATGTATAAGCTTTCAGCCAGGAGTTTCTTCTTGAGGTCATCACCACTGCCCTGTTGTTAGAGACGCTAGCAAAGGCCAGTAGCACAATCTGGAAGTCACTTGGCTCTCTGTTGCAGTAAAATCAAAGTCCCTTCAAGAATCTTATGACACAGAATTAGAAAACAAGTTGTATCAGACTGAAAATAACTGGTACATCTGCAGAGAACTGCCAAATACTAGCATGAAATGGCTGTGTGGTGGACAAATAAAATTTTTTTGCAAAAATTCTACGTGCTTATAGCTCTTTGCCAAAGAATATAATTTAAAATGTGAGCTTCTAAATATGGCAGTGGTAGCCATATGGTTAGGTTCTGTAAGAAGACAGTATCTCTTTCTGGATCAAACATTTCTGTCCTCTTTCTTAGATGTACTCCCACAAAACACTGGGTTTTGCCATGAACTGAGTAGAATGTAGAGCAGAGACACTTCAGGAGTTGATGAAGAATACAAAATATCAATAACAGAATACTTCAACTCCAAAGATTCCTTTAGTGGGATGTTTAATGAGGAAACTACTCATTTCTGGAGCTCTAAAAATAACCAACAACCACTATGCATGAAAATCTGAAAAGCTGTGGTTCCTGTTCACACTAACAGTAGCTTTCTTTACAATATGAGTATGCATATGAGTATTCAGAGTCTGCAGAGACAGTAGTGGATAACAACTTTTCCACCAATTCTGTGAACAATGAAAAGCTGGTAGGTAGCAGAGTATACTAGGGAAGGCAATGTATCCTCTTAGGAATAAAAACAAGAGGGATGATTTGAGGAAGTAGTAGAGAGGTATGGTTGTTACTTAAGATTGAGCAGCTTTCTCTTATCCAGCAAATCACATTGTAGATTTTTTTTTTTTTAAGCTAGAGAAGTTTGCAAATTATCAGAAATCTGGAGGTGAACACAAAGCTCAGTGTGCTTTTCTTGGTCTGCAGCCAGCTTCTTTTGAGATACTGATTTCATAGGAGCCAATGATGCATTTTGCCATTTAAGGCTATACAGCCCATGAACAAGCCTAGCACCTCAAGGCCTGTACTTTCAGAAAGTCTATATTCTGTGGCTGTATTTCAAAAAGATGTTAACATATTTCCCAGGGTGAAAATGTTTTAAAGTGACAGCTGCTGTAGCCATGCCCTCAGTATGGCAATCAACAAAGTTACGAATAAACGCCTCTAGAGCAAAATAGTTTTCAGCTATTACTAATGGCAGAGGGTATCAGTCTTAACCATTAGCAATGTTTAACAATTATCTAGAAAGTAGGGATAAGTAAAATGGGGAAAATTAGAAGACAGCAAAATTTTTCTCTGTCTGACAAGTTTTACAAAGCAAAATTCAATTTCATCAGTTAATGGAATAAAAAATGAATTCAATTTCACTAATTAATGCTACAAGCTCAATTTCAATGAGTAATATAGCCAATAAAGTAAATAAAGTTGATCACTGTTTAAAGCATGGTCTAAGAAAAAACTGTGTTCACACCTTACTGCCTGCATGCAGAAAAAAAAAAAAAAAAAAATCAAAGAACATAGGAAAAGAACAACTACCATATTGTATATCATCATCATTCATTAAAGTGTACTTTCAAAAGAGAGTACAACAAAAAGACAAAAGAGAAACAATGCTCTGATTACCTTTGTAATTGTTAGTGACCTTCTAATTATGCCTGTTGGTTTTCTAATTATCATCTGTTGGTTTTGTTAAGTTTGCCTTCTAAAAAAAGAAATGTATAGGGAAGTGTGGCTAATGCATTTCAGAAGATGCTAACTTTGAACTACACACAAACTACAGAACCTTAACTACAGACAAATTAATAGTAGCTGCATTTGTTCACAGACTTTGTAGTCCAGAAAGCCTCTAAATCTCTTGATAGCTTTCACCTTTCAATCAAGAAAGTCCTTGAGGGGAAAAAAATTCCCTTTGGATGACACACTCACTCTTGTTATTGATGCTGTTTTTGACTCTTTCATTTTATAGTACCTACCTGCATGTTCACTTGCATGCTTAGCCTTGTCAGAGGTTTCCATAAGGTTGTCATAGCATATGCTAAGGCTGTTTTCTAAGGCTTCTACATATGCTTATACTTTAACTCTTTCAACCCAATATAGCCGAGCTGAACGACTACCCAACCAGTGTACGAGTTCTCAAAACTTAGATGAGAAAAACCTTTATTTACTACAATGTCTGCTCACACTCAGTGTGAGGACTCTCCTTCATTAGAGAAGCATTTAAGTCAGAAATACATACCTTTTACATTTTTCTTTGTCCTTTTAAAGGTCTCTTAGTTCTCACCCCTTACAGAGCAGCATTTGTACCCTGGCTGCATTTCTTGTCACTCTTTATTTACTGCTTTGGCCTCTAAGATGTCTCTGAATCTTTCTTATGTCCAACCATCCCTAATGTAGTCTAACAAACTCATGTTCAGAGAGCCATGTAGGACCCTTACTTCTTCATTCAGGTAACTAAGATGCACTACCATATCTGGGAAAGGGTGGAATAACAGTGTGTTTTAAGGCATTTTTTCTTCTTCTTGATAATCTAAAGAGGACTGGTTTTCCTTTATACGATCTACATACAACCTTTGTTTTTTCTCCATGTTAGCAGCATAGCTCCTTGAGTGAGACAATGGTTAGCTACTGACACGGTGTTCTGACTCCTGTTTATAAAATAGATTTTTGGAAAAAAAGATCTACCTGAACAAGCTTAAGATTCCATGGTGGATGATTAATCAATCCTGCCTCTTCAACCTGATTAGCTACTGCAGCCTGAAGCTCTGCATATGTATTACTATCCAACTGTAACCCCGGAAAGAGGTCATTGATAAGACTCAGAAACAAAGGCTCATCTTCATCTACCTGAAACAAAAAAGTTATGAAGTGTTTAAAGCATGGCTATCCAAAGAAAGTTCTCAAACCAAAATGAATCTCTATGCTAAAATAATACATAGTAAGGAAAAAGATGCTTATGCTTATAAACACAGCTAGCCAACTGGACGTTTCACTAAGGAAACAGCATTTTGAAAGTATCACCCATATGCCATGTGAGAAACAAATTCAATACTGAAAGAAAACTCCCACTGACCATACACTGAAATCCATTTGTAAAATCCCTCAACACTTGCAGCATACACTGGAAAAAACAACCTATCTTGAAAGAAATCTTCCCGTAACTTCTCCTTCCAGTCCTTAAATAGCTTTTTCTCCAGCCTTGCCAAACTTCACCAGGAGCAAACTGCCTACAGTCCCAAAAGCATCAAATCGATCTAGACCATACCTGAGCAAAAGATGCAAAATTTGTCAAGGCATCTCTATTACTACTACAATCAATAACCCTGTAACAGAACCATCAGAATTCTGTTCTACACTTTCACTTCCTGGAAGGCACCACATTTCATCC
This sequence comes from Apteryx rowi, assembly GCF_003343035.1. NCBI lineage: Eukaryota > Metazoa > Chordata > Aves > Apterygiformes > Apterygidae > Apteryx > Apteryx rowi. The sequence continues at coordinate 972,898 of NW_020447864.1, forward strand.
AATGCAAATGCCCTTATGGCAACTATATAGCTTGGACTAAACAAGCCACTGTGAAACCAATAAACTCACACAAACAGTAAAAAAGAAAAAAAAACAAAACTATTCTTAAAACAATTGCCACATTTCTGATCTTTCAATCCTAATACTTACAGGACACCTACAAAAAACTTAAAAAAAAATTGTGAAAGGTAGAGTTTATATTCTTGCTGGATATCAAAAAACATGGATTCAATACATACATTGATTTTATGGCACATGATAATCTCTCCTCCCCAGACTAGTCTCTTCCATCTTCACAGGCACTCTTCATCCTGCCAGCTAACATTGCTTTTATTTCACAGGCAGCAACCATTTTTTTTTGGAGAGGATCTAGCTGACACGTATCTACTTAATCTATGACCAACAGTTCCCAATTTTTATTAAGCTTTGATGTCTGCTGCTTCTATGCTAAATTTGAAAAATAGCTGGTGTATATAAAGACTTCTTTATGTTAGAATGTTATGGCTACAGCACTTCCACAAAAGCAAAGTTCATAATTTTAGACACACGATAACATTTATGGACACGTACCCATTGTATTCCCAAGGTGTCCTCACTGAGCTATATGCATATATACTAGTTCTTTTTGTCTGTACAGTGAAACTGCTCTTACATTCTACTGCTTTTATAGTAACTGATGAAGCAAAACCTTACTGGAACAGATGGATGAACATCTAGAAATCTTTGACAAATGGCTGTTATGCATGTGCAAACTAGATTCAACATTACAAACTCACTTCATCAATTGAGGAACTGCGTTGTTGGCAGGTGTATAAATATGCATTGTTGAGCAGACTGACTTTAAAAAATCTGATTTAGTGGATATGTCAATTATTCAGGTTATGGTATGGTAATCAGTGTGTACACAGGTACTTCAGGAAAATGTAATATCTACTGATAAGTCACTATTAACCTGTTCAGAACCTCTGCACCCTAAGCACTGTTTTCAAGTTTAATAAACTCACACTGCTGTTAATGATCACATGATGATTATCATGTTCCAAGTTTTAAAGAAAAGTTAGGTTTGAGACTTTTCCCTCATCTTCTACAAAAACCCATGAAGTATCTAGAAGACTTGCTTATACATGGTGCTAAAATCTTTAATTAGTTTTTTTGTTTGTTTGTTTTTTACCAGCTTAGAAAGATTCATGTCTCTTAGCCCTCTCATAACAATACTTAATTCGCTTTCATTTGGTCTGGCCCTCTTTTGAGATCCAAGAGTTCTCAGAACGGAAAGGATATTCCTCAGACCAAAGTCATAATGAACCTAAAACAGGCAGGGGAGGAAAAAAAGGTTTATGCATCAATAACAAGTTTCCCAGACTTATTTCATCAGTATATCAAACCTTACTTGTGTACTGTATAGTTCAGTTACCCTGCCTGGAAAAGGTAGTTAAAATAGGAATTGCTGTTGTTGTTTAGGAATTATTCTATCAAAAAAAAAAAAAAAAAAAAAGAAGAAGGATAATAAGGTTTATTGGGGGGTGGGGGAAGAGTGGTATTTTTTTCTTTTCTACTTTTATTTTTCTTTTCTGCTTAAAATTCCATTGACTTCACCATTAATCATGCCACATAGAGATTATTTTGTAGCCCTCCATAGCAGGGTTCTCAGGTGTTTTCAACAGAGGCAGCTTAAAGCCTCAGATGAAAGCAGTGCTGTGGAGAGAAGCCAAATTTAAATCAAGTTTGAGATGTTCTTTCTGGAGTTTCCAAATTCCAACAGCTTTTTCCTGCCTTAGCTAATTCTTACAGAAAACTGTCATTACCARACTAATTTTTCCTGGCTGCAGCCTTCAGGCAGAGAATCTCAGACATGTGCAACTACAAAATATCATTGTTTAACACTTTAGACAAATGCATGTATATCACTATACAAACATGAATTAACATAGCTATTTGTTCAAAAATTTTATATAGATATTTGTTTGAATTATATTTCAACTACTTCAGTATTTTGCAGAAAGCAACCAAACCAAAACCTAAAGGGTTGTATTGTGTAAATACTAAGACAAAGGGGAAGGGAATACATAACATTACCTGCTTAGTGAGCTGCTCCTCGCAAAGTTTATAAAGAACAAAGAATTTCTGAGCCAAGATCACATTATCAATAAACCCACAGCTTGCAAGCTTAACTCTCATAATTATCTGAAATACAGTATATAGATATACATTTTTTTTTTTTTTTTTTTAGGAATCCCATTAGTTTTTCTGAAGCTAGGTAAGCAAATTAAAATACGTGAATAATTTAAAATACATTTTTTCTTTCAGTTCAGTCATTAATTGTACCTGTCTATCTGGAACCATCATTGAAACAGTTCTAAATTGAATTTTGAGATTTTCTGGTAGTTCTTGACGTCCAACATATCCAGGATTCTATAAAAGAAAACACACTGTATTCTTATTTACATTAGTCAAAATAATTTCCCTTTTATTGTTCGCAAAATGTAGATTTATGCATAACCTAGATTAGTTCAGAATTAGATTCTTTGTCCACTAATGATTAATATGAAAAAGAAATTTCAACCATAACTATGAATGCAATAATTTCTGTATAACTTTATCATAGCAAGCTAGCTATTGTAAATTTATAATTTTATGGAATAAAACATCTATTTGGTCAAATTTCTTCTAGCGTTTTCCTATTGAAAAAAAAGCTTTTATAAAGGTTAATCTAACATTTGATTCCTGCAATCATGTAAAACTGCTCTTTTTTTTCTGACTGCAAAAGAAAAACACTTACTTTCTCTGCTGGGACAATTCTAGGAAACTGAAGTTGGCAAATATATGAGGACCTTCATCTTTTTTGAGAAACATCATTTTCAAAAAAGAAGGTGAAAACTAAAGAAATCTGGGAATACTATTAACCTTTTAACCTCATTTAAATATGGCAAGGAGATAGAATTCCTTATTCAATAATGAAAGCTCATTTGCTTTCTCAGGGCCTAAAAATAATGTGAAGGAACACAGATACTTGATTCAAAAGCTTTCATTGCCAAATTTCTTCATTGACCAAATACCATAAAAAGATATGCTCTCATAGAACTTCTTTCAAGACTTAAAGAAAAAAAATAAAATAATAATAATAAAAAAAAAAAAGTAATAGATTTGTTCTAGGATCTGGCCAAAATTCCACAACCTAGTTCACACAGGAATAATGAACTTTACACTTATTTGTTTCTTAAAGAGAAGTCCTCTCTTCTTTGTTTTCGATACATCAGGGGATTGAGATTGGGAAAACACACTCATGCACGCACACACGCACACAAATCATTCATATATTGGTAGACTGCCAGTCTCCTGAACTTACTTCTCAGAACACTGACAATGAGACTGTTATAGTCAGTCTTTCTGGCATTTGAAACATGCAGAATATATGTAACAGTTAACATTTTCCACTTTTTCTTTAACCACTACTTCAAATGACACACCATAGTCAAGAGAGGTTCTGAAGAGCCATCACCTTCAACAGAGTTCTACACTGAGATCTTAGTAGCTTGAGATAATTATAATAAAATGACTGAAGATCATCAGGAAACTGATAGTTATTCTAATAAGAAATTTCTGATAACTGGAGAACAGAGTATTCAATGCTGACATAACTGACACTGGTCAAACCTTAGGCACTCACTGCTGGCACAAACTGTACAGAAGAGGTAGGCTTCCTGGTATATAAAAAATGCAATGGATAGTAAAAGACAAAAAAAGGATAACAAGCAGCCTGTAGTAAGGAAATACCAGGATGTTCCTTCTTGTATCTCTTGTGCCTAAAAGGTTAGCCTTGAAGTATTGAATCTCACTGAATGTTTTATAGTTTGTGAATGAATCCTATCTGCTGAAGTAAGAATCAGATGAGAAGTTGTAATTCTCTTTTACTAAACACCTGACTTTAATAATGGTTCAACAGCATGCGCAGAGATTTTAATGATACAGTAAAGCTGACACACTGACAACAAAATTACCACATGAAAACATTGGAACAAAATCACTGAAAGAAAATTTTAATGACCAAGAAAGTTTGACTTGTAGATTTCCTAAAACATGCTGCAAATGTGAGAAATAACTCTGAAGTCAAGCTTGAGCTGCAGGCATAGAATGTACTGATTTGGTACCAGTAAAATCAATACTGACAAAGTGTCAGAGCTTCATAAGCAGTATGCCTTGGAGATGGCACTGGCAACAGTAGGAGGTTATTTCATAATTAGTATTAATGCACTATGTCTAGAATACCTATGAATACAAAGAATGCAGTGTGAGGAAGAAATCTTCCCCAGAGCAAGGAGGAAATAAAGCCCAAATTGGTGAYGTTTAAGAAATAAGAAGTAGCTAAAAGAAATTTTTGACCACCTCAGTTATTATCCTGCACTTGAACATGCAGATGAAGACTTTAATTTTCCAAAAAGCTATCTTGCATTGCCATCCACTTTGGCATTAGGAAACATCCACTATAAAATTCCCTGCTCATGAGAAAACAGGAACTGTTGCTATGAAGCCTCAGGAATCCCGTGTTTTATTCCTGGAATAATCATACTTAGCCTCTGTAAATCAGCTTGAAAAACTCTTCTATCCATATAAAGACTTATCTCCTTGAAAAATGTCCTTCCTACATCTCCAGACTTCAGTGGAGGTTCTCTTTGTTCCTACCAGTAGCTTTCTCACTAATGCTGTTAAAGTATTTCATGCTAAGTAGTAAAGTCTATTAGTGTTTCAGTCCTCTAATAGCACAGAGAATTCTGGAAATTTGGACAAACTCTTGGCCTACATAATGAGCTGCAATACAGTAATGAGGGGACATAATTCACTGAACCTTATGAATAATCTTAATGCAAAAACTGAGGCATGCAATTCATGAACAAACAGATTATTTGTAATTTGTTATGGTACTTTAATTCTATAGTGACAGCACCACCATCTAATTAATAAAACAGGTTCTTTTCACCTTACCATGTAATTAACTTTCAGATAGCATAATTTGTCACTTCTCTGGGATTATTACTATATTTACCATTGTAAGGAAAATTCCAAACTCTGGATTTAAATCTACAGTGTCTCCATCAGAAAAAATGAACTGTTTTTTTCTTTCTTTTCTTGCTGTTAAAATAATATAAATTTGTTGTGCTGCTACTGACAAGACAGGCAACTCAATTCGGTTGAATTCATCAAAACATCCCCAAGATCCAGACTGCGCAAGACCTAAAACAGAGACAAAAAATTGTTATCTATTGTTCTTCGTGCATATTTGAGACTATGAATTACCTGTCTTTTCCTGCAAGTAATGAAGTAAGATTAGATTTATTTCTAGCCCTATGGTCAAGCTGTATTTCCCTTTAATCCATCTAAGTATTTTGATACCTATATTCAAATTGAGTTGATATTAGTTGATTTATACAAAATGTTTAAGAGCGAACAATAACCAGAAAAAAGACTTGATCTCTTGGAGTATTTGGCAGAACTCTGACACACATCTTTCTGTGAATGGAGCTTTTTAATTGTAAAGCAATAATTAGATTCTGTTGCAAAAAGCAGTACTGTTAATCTAAATAATAATAATAATAATAATAATAATAATAATAATAGAATTGGAACTACAAGAGAGGGTCCTAAAACATTACAACAAAAAAGTCCTATGGTTTTTTATTTGCATTTGGGTGTTCCATCCTTGATAATGCTCTTACGTTACTTTTTATTTGTCTCTCAGATCATAAAGGTTAGAATTAAAAACTGAAATTATTTTTGCACTAACTGGAGTTTTAAATAAAACACTGATCATCACAAGCCAGAAAATATTAAACTTAGCACTTATATCCCTATTCACAAGCATCAGCCTCTTAAATCCACACTAAACTAAAAGTTTTTAATGTAATGCTACGGAATATTAACAATGAAGTGCAAACAATGCTCTGTGTGAATTCGTGTATGAAAGAAAGAGAGGAAGACAGAGAAAGGAAATGGAAAGAAATATAGAAACACTACATTAGTATTAATAACATTTTCATAGAGGATTAATTTCACAGTTGCTTGATTTCAGTTTGTGAAAGTAACTAATGTATTTAGTAGCAACTAAGAGAATTACTGTTCCTTCAGCAACATTTTCATGAGAAAACTTGTAGCAGCATTTTTTTTTCAGATGACATTGAAGTACTAGTATGTGGTAGTTTACTTTCACATATATTGAAAGACAGCTATTCAGAAGTGAAAGATTTAATTAAGTCATTCAGGGTGTATTATTGTTACTTATTTAAGGCTAAATCACTTCAAAGTGATTCTGTCATCACTTCAAAGATTTTTAAACTTAGAATGCCTTGACTTGCAAAGAGGCAACATATTTACATATCCATGGCTTTGGGCACTTTTCTGCCAGAATTACTTGCTTAGAAAAAACAGAAATCTGAATAGTTTCACTCCTTATTTTTCAATACATGCAATAGTATACATTTGAAAAATGAGCAGACAGAAACCTCATGAAGCTCAACAAGTCCTGTAGCAGGGACAGAATAACTCCATGCAGCAGTATAGGCTGGGTGCTGACTGGCTAGAAAGCAGCTTTGCAGAAAAGAACCTGGGGTCTTTGTTGACCACTAACCAAACACAAACCAGCAGTGTGCCCTTRTAGCCCGAGAGGCTAACTGCATATTGGGCTGTATTAGCAAGACTGTAGCCAACAGGTTGAGGGAAATCATTTTCCTCCTCTACTGAGCACTTGTGAGATCACAGCTGGAGTGTTGTGTTAGTCTGGGGCTCCCCAGTACAAGAAAGATATTAACATACTGCAGTGAGTCCAGCAGACAGCTGCCATGATGTTTGGGGCCTGGAGAACATGACCTAGCRGGAGAGGCTGAGAGAACAGGGTTTGTCCAGCCTGAAGAGAAAGCTAAGTTCAGCCTTTTGCTGTTGATGACTACCTGTAGGGAGGGTGTTGAGAAGATGGAGTGAAACTCTTCTCAGAGATGCACGGTGGACGGACAAGAGACAATGGACACAAGTGGCAGTGTGGGAAATTCCAACTCAATATAAATAAAAGAATTTTTACCACTGAAACAGGGGTCTAGAGGTGGTGCGAAATTTCCATCCCTGGAGATACTCAAAACTTGACAGGTCCTGAGCAACCTGCTCTAATGATCTGCTCTGAGCAGGAGGTGGGACTAGATGACCTGTGGAGGCCCCTTCTATCCTACGTGAATTCTGATTCTATGAAATCTTACCTTTGAAAACTCTGCCCAAACCTCTGAAGTCCATTTGATCAGAGCAGTTAAAGACTACTACATATTTTCCCAGAGCCTTTCCCATGTCTTTCGTCGTTTCTGTTTTACCAGTTCCGGCTGGTCCTGCTGGGGCGCCTCCCATGTTCATTCCCAAAGCCTGAGCTAAAGTTATATAGCACCTATAAATGTTAATTCATATTATTAAATAATATGAAATATATATTTATATATATAAATATAACAATAAGCTGCTACATTGAACCATTACTTCCTCAGAAATCAGTTCCATTGATATCATTGAGACTTAAGGAAGTTCAGGGTGGTAAAAGCCACAGAATACACCATTTAATTACAAATGCAAGATAGATATTTTTTATTTTATCTAGCCAGGTACAAACTGTGACTATTAGACGAACTAACATATTAGCGCACACCATAAGGGAATTTAATTAGAACTAACTTTTTTTATCTGCCTTTTTCAGGTAAAAAGAGCAGATCCTGCTGCTGAATTGTGCCACCTGATCGTATTCTTTAGGAACTGATTCTGTACACATTTCATTAGGTTAGGTTACCTTTGTTTAAATCCTCCAGCATGGAAGAATGAGGCTATATGGCATCCTCCACAACATATGGGTAAAAAATGAAAAACTTTTTGGCATACTAGTGTGTGAATCTAGCAAGACCTGGTCAAGATCAGAAGGTATGTGTTTTACATCAGTTTAGACATACTGGATCTGGCATATCCATCTAGATCAGGCCCAGTATACTATCTCCAATAGTGTCTGATAGTCGATGCTTTGGGGAAGAACCTAAAAATAAGATGTGAGTAGAGAGACCCTTTTCCTGGTATATATTTCCAGCTTCCAGTAGTGAGTTGCTTGAGGATGCTGTGGGCCAGGTGTTAATTTTTAGCAGTCACTAATAGACCTGTTCTCCATGAATATAATACCCTTCTCCATGCACTTAAACCTTTCAACCTCCACAACATATGAGGGCACACAGTTTCACAATTTAATTATGAATTGTGAGGAAAACTCTATTTCCTTTTGACTTAATCCTTGTAATTTTATTTGGTGACCCCTAATTCTTTTTTTTTGGGGGGGGGGAGGGGAGGAAAGAAGGGGATTAAAAAAAAAAAAATTTTTTTCCCCAATTCACCTTTTCCACACCATTCATGATTTTGTCAACTTCTGCTACTTCTAAGAGACCTAGTCTTCATAGACCTTCTTCTTGTATAGAAGCTGTTCCATACTTCTGAACAATCTTGATGCTTTCCTCTATGCCTTTTCTAATTTTGTTACATTATTTTTGAAATGAGATCACTAGGGTGCAGGCAGACTGTTTTAATGTAGTCAGATATACATTGTTCTGTTTTCTATTCCTGTCTAACATTGTATTTGACTTACGGGTCACCATTTAGCTTTGAGCTAATGTTTTCAGACAACATTTCATACCTACTGAGTGACAATTTCTAACGTAGAGCTGACACTGTGAATGTACTTGACATCGTCAACATTTAAGTTCACTTCATTTGATATGTTATGCCCCATTACTTTAAGCACAGTTCTCTTCTTACTAGTGTAAGAAAATTACTGCAGAAAATTACTATTGTTTGGCTAGGCAGTAGAATAGAAGGTTTTATGCCAGTGTTGCCATTTCATGTTCTTTGAATTTAATAATAGATGGCCTCAATATTTTGTAAATACTGAATTCAAATTAAAAAATTCCAAGAAAAAATGCTAAACTTTTTGACTTTTTAAGAATTAAAAAAACCCCTACCATTTTAGTTGTAAGTGATTCTTAGTTATGATTTTCAGCCATAGCAAGTTATTACAAAGTAATGTTCAAGGAATTAAATGACAAAGTTTCCACACAAATGATTGGGTGTCTTCACTGGCAAATCAACTGAACATATCCAACTTTGAATGTATCCCTAATAAAGGTATTTCTGTTTTTAATCAATAATTAAAATACACTTTAATAACTAGTCTCTACAGTCTGGCTCTACTAGTCCCTACAGTCACTGAAATATTTCATGCCAAACTTGGACTGGAGGGAGCTTGATGTTTTCTGCCCAATTCAGTTAACCAGTAAGAAACTTTAAAGTGACATGAAGCTTTTACTTCTACAGGTCTACTGGGATCAAGATAAATTTTTGAGTAGAATTTAACATTTTTGCGTCAAAAATACCTGGCTGTTAAGGACAGTACAGTCTGCTGCAGAAATGGACTGAACAATCCATGTATATTGTCACAATAGAAGTCCTATCTCTTCTGGAGGAAAAAAGGTGCTCCAAAAATTGTACAGACCCAAACTTCATATGGTTAACAAACTAAGTGATTGAAGGTTGGAAGTTATTTTTTGTCAAGGGCCTCTTTTTGCAAGTGAAGTATCTTTTGGCCTTCTATTTTCTCATTTGGCCAAAAGTGACATCTCAAAAAAGGAATACTTGGAAGAAGATATTTGACAAAAAGTAAGCCATGAAACTCCCAAAAGAAAAGTAGTTCTTATTGCCTGGCTTCAGAGAAAGAATGGCAGAAGACTGCACGCAGAAGAGACTTTATCAAAATCTAGATTCTTACAGGCAAATCTAAACCGTTTCCCAGTACTGATAAGAAAAGAGATACTGCCTGGTTGTCTTAGGCTTTTGGAGACATTGGTAGCAATAAAATCCTCATAGACTATTTTATTACAGAATTTTAAACATTTGACCTAATCTCTTCTTCAAAATAGAAAGACCATATTAATATACAGTAGAGTATACAATGATCAAGTTCTGTTACTAATGATTTAGTTCTGTTACTAAATCATATTTTAAGAGTGGGAACTGATAATATTTTTCTAGGAATTACCAAGCAAACAAATTAGTGACATTCTATTTTACATTTTTTAAAAGAGCATGATTAAGCAAATGTATGAGATGATTTTCATTAATTACCTGGCTCACACAGTACTTAAAACTGAATGTACCTCTCTGAAGATACGATGTTAAATAAATAAGATACATGTAAAAATTATTTATTATGTGTAATTTTTGTTTCTAACCTGTCTGTAAGAGGCGTTATAACCAGACGATCAGTGCAGCCCAAAAATTCATTCTGGTAAACAAAATCAACATCTGTAATGGATACCAAGACTTGATCGAAATCCTCCTTAAAATAGAATCTAGACTGCTTTAACCATTCAAAATCAGTTGGTGATTTGATGTGCATTTTTACCTTAAAGAAAGTAAACGAATGTACATGTTATATCTGAGCACATTTTTATTGTCCTTGATAGTTACTGTTTATTCTCTTAATACAGATTATATCATAGCTACTGAAGTTAAAGTTTTGGTGTAACTAAACTGAAACACATTTAAGCATTGTATAATAAGTATAGATGTATGTTAAATGAATAATTAACAAATATCCTGATCATTTAAATGAATATAATCTGTCTGTTAATCAAATAAATCTCAAATTGCTTTGATAGTGCGTCTAACCCTCCAAGTGAAATTAGCAAAAAACACTCCATTAATCCACCTAACATTGGAACAAAGGGCTTGATAAATGAAATAAAGAATCTGAGGAGGGAGGCATGAAAGTCAAATTACGCAGAATTTGTTCTAGTAAGCTTGTGCTGTCAACAGCAAAAAAAAAGTCAAGAATGTAGTATTAAGGGCTGGCATTCCTCAAAGAATAAAAGAATGCAAGGTATTTAGCACAGTCTAAAAAGTTCAAGCTTGGGACAGGCRTCATTTGATGATTTTAGCAGCTGCTTCTGTTTGTCTGCTGTGTATTCTCCTATGGAGCCAATAAGAAAATCCTAGTAAGTTGCTCTCTAAAGTAGGACAGACATGAAGAAGAAACTAGGAGAGATGGAGGATGTTGCTATCATTGCTGTCACCCTAGAACGGGTGGACCTAAAGCGCAACCTCGTGGATACCCAGCCCTATTATAGCCAACTACTGAGGTTCTCCAACAAGCCACAAGGAAATCATCTGTGATGATAAAGCCACAAGACTCACTCAGGCTCAGCTTTTTTAGCTATACAATTAAGATTAATACAACAGCTTTTTAAGGAGGGGACATATTGAAAGGTTTGGACTGTCAAAACACGTAATTCTTTAAGAAACGGAGAATTGAAATATTCTAGGAAAAGTGTAAAAATTTGGATACAAAATGTAGATAACAAATAACAGATTTCATTCTAGTTTAAGCAAAAATGTACTATTCTTACTACAGTGAGACTATGCACATCTTTGTCTTATAAAGAGATATATACACACATGTAATTGTAGCTACCACATATATGAAAGATTATTGTTATGACAGAAGATACATTTAATTTGCAGAAATCAAAATCTGTACTTTACCAAATCATCAAAAATATCACGCTGATGTACATGAATGGTGACCAGGGTTTCAAATTTCACTCTGTCAAACTTGGAAAGATCATGTGTGGTCTGGCTAATCAACGTATTCAAAATATCCAGAAATCTTGCATTTGTTACTTGCATGATTTTTCTGTCATCTTTAGCATTGTGTAGAGCTTCTTCTGCATCATGTGTCCACAACATTTGAATTCCCAATAATCCAACCTACAAATTTAATATGTGAGCAAATAAAAAAGAATCATTTGTTGAACACCAGACTACTATTAATGCCTTGGATATAATAGGAACAGGTGCAGAGAGTCCCAAATTATCATTGGATCCAGAAACAGCTGTCTCAGTACAATATTGTGCCTGAGTTAATTGGTTCTGCAGTGGGACTGGAAACTCATAAGAAAACATTTAAAATCTTTTATGAAAATTTATGTCACACAGGCAAGTTAAGTACAATTCTCAGTTTCATTTACAAGCCGTTAGAGTACTCCAGTGATACAAACGGTCTTAAATTGTGTGAAAAAGTCCCTCTGAAAATTTCCCATTGCCAGTTCATAGCTAATATAAGAACTTCAAAAAATTCTATACGTATTCTGCTGAACATGGGATGRGTTGCTATCATGCTAACATGCTGTCGTGTTGGGAGAACAGCCCACTGAACTACTTTGCTTCTGAATAAACCTAGAGAGTAATAGGAAGCTGAGTGTAAACGGCAGTCTCAGATTGATTTTGATTTGCAGCATCAGGCATGTGCATGCTAAAACTTGGGATAGACAAGAGGTATGCCAGTACCTTTTTCCCCACATTTTTCATCCATTTACAAAGCACCAAGACCTAAGAATTTGACTCATCCAGTCTTTCTATTTTTCTATCTCCTTATACCTGCAATGAGTTCATGGTTACACAGAGACTGTCTAGCAGCAAATACTTTACCATTAGAGAGCAATTAGGCTATCACTAGTAGAGTTTAAGGCAAATTTGTGATAGAATAACAGATAAATTAATGAGAAAAAACCCAAAAAACCTCTTTGTAGTATTTGTAGTATTCTGACCAGTTTCTTTTGTGTTCTAACACAGCTTTTCATTCTCTATACTTGAAATTTCTTGGCCCAAGCTCATTTTCTTCTTCTTCTTTTTCTGTCCCATATCTGTTCACTACTTTTAACACAGATAATTCTTTGAACATGTTTTTTTATACAATCATAATCTGAAAATATTTGCATTGGCGAGACATGGGGAAGAAGATCTCTATAGATGGTAATTAAGCCCCTTTTAAATGTCTGAAATTCAAATGAGATAGTCCTTATCTGTTTAAGGAAAAGTAACAGACTTTTAAAATAAATACCTTAAGGTAATACACAATTATGTTATAAATACATATTTTATACATATAAATATTAAATATTTTATATATAACAATATTTTCTATATAGGTTTTTATATACATGTAAAATATTATTTAATACATATATATTAAAGAGGTTCAATACCCATCACAGAAAATATATGATAGACTTTATATTCTCCAAGAGAAGACAAAATCATTTTAAAGTTTAATTATAAGAAAATATAAGAAATAAATATTATAAATATTATAAGAAAAATATTATACTTTATATAGATTACCAAAATTGAAGTCATTAAGGGTTGCTTGCTAAGAAACAAATCCGTATCCTTGTTTCCTTTATGGTAGCTTCCTCATACAAACCTCAGTTTACATGCTCTTTACATCCCACCTCTCCCATCCCAGACTACACACACAAATCCACATCCCATATTCTCACCTGGGCTGGGAAGTGATTAAGAAAATTCAGCAACTGATATCCAGGGTCACTAACTTGATAATACGCTGCCCTAATTATACCATGCAATGAATTCTGTTGCACACGCAATAAATCTAGCAACCAAAGCTCTACTGGTCCTTTTGCATTCACTGGAGTGTCCAACTGAAAAATTAATACAAGTAAAAGGTACAAAATAGAACATAGTTACCAAATTTTTCTTCAAGAGCATTAGTTACCAAAGAGTTACTAAATTTCTTTTCAAGAGAATTACAGATTTAATTTCAATAAACATGGAAATTTATTTATTGAAGATAATCATTTTATTACATCGATCAATTAACAATAATTCAGTTTAATATATACTTATTTAATAATAGCACGATTTATCTATYAACAAAATTTCTGAAAAAAATACAAGAAATTCAGAGAATTACCAGAATTTTTTCTCCTTCTCTTGATACGACTGCCATTATGCGATCGTAATCCTTTGGGTGAAACTGTACTTCATTTATATTGTCAGATATGGAAGGCAGATGTGGCTGTAAGGATGATTAAGGATAATTAAGAAGTCATTCAATGTAAATATGCAATATTAACAAAAATAGAAAAAAAATCTGAAGTAAGGTTATCCTGCAAAGGTAATTGAGCTTCAGGTTATCTGTAGGTAATAACTGCAGAAATGTTTGTATAGCATTGTATCTCCATCAGCTGTTTGCTACAGTTTTCAGAGCTGAGCTAGCAGAACAGATTGTATGAGATCAACTATTATATCTCAGTCAACTCTCAGCAACAATCCAAACTAGCCAGACTAAATTTGCAGTATGCAAAGCAGGAAAGCCTGAAAGGGTACACTCTCTTAGTTTGACTGTGGAAGCACTAAGCTCCAGCAAATCATGTGACAGGACAATACTCTAGAGTCTTGAATTCTAAAGATTTTTTTAGACTACAGATATCCACTTCATATTTTATTAAATATCAAAAAGAGACAAATGAAAATCTCTTCCAAGCAAAAGTTACAAGAAGAAAATGGCTACATTTTAATTCATTAAGTGCTTTTCCATATTTAAAATTCTGTTAGTTATAAGTAGAAAAAAAAAAATCACTAAAGATATACCTGAATTGTATGAGAATCACTTGCTTGTCCAAGAATTTCAAGGAGGGCAGGATCAGAAACAAAAAAGAATCTAGGAAACAGTAGCCTTTTCTTCTCTAAGTATCTTTAAAATTGAACAAGATTTTTATTAGAATATTTCATCTCTTTATTGGTTCTACTTAAGATGGAAAATAAGACTGAAATATTAAGAATATTTTATTTTCTACAGGTATAGTTTTAAGTTAAAAAAGAATTGGGCACATGCTAAAGTCAATCTCTAAGGACAGCATTTTAAGAACACACAAGTGAAGTTTTGAATAATGAATACTTTTTTAAAAGAGTAAAAAATTTTAAACATGCTTTGCACTGTCACAAAATTATTGGCTCATACATACACAAAGCAAGTTAGTGTTTGCTCACTAACTGTACTGTACTTCCTTGATAGGACCCTACAGATCATCACCCCTGGGTACAGATGCACTCTCACAGTTGAGGAAAGAAATATGCTGAATGTTGGAATGACCTTTCCAACCACAAATAATTCTCAGAACAGAGTTACATAAAAATCTATGTTTTTATGTGCAATTTTAAATACATGCTTAATTTTTTTTAATGAACATGGACAGTAAACAGTTATTGCCTGCTTTGCCCTCAGTTCTTTCAAGTTTGGTTACTATCTAATTTTTCCTGAAAAAAATTACACCATCTGTAATAAAATCTTCCCTTTCAAGCATTATAAACACAAATTCCCATTCTTGGGAGATTATCTTTAGTAGTTATCTAAGGAGTTTTGAAGAAAACTAATTACAGGAAGTTTAGACAACTGTTCTCCTATTGCTAGACACTGAAGTATGTTATTCTGAAGTAAGTGGAAACTATAGGTATAATCCAGAAAAAGCAGATTCCCTCTCCAGATCTGCACTTAGAAACATTTTAAATGTTTAGCCTGTAACAAAAGTGAGACTAGTTTTATACAAACTATTCATGAAATCATAAGACATTAAAAGACAAACAATTCATACCCTGAAAGTGATTTCTGACATACTTCCAGCTGTTCATGTAAATGAGGGAGAAGTTGCCCCATAGTCTCATCTCCAACACAGCAGTTGATTACATTCGGGTTTTCATGTGCTCGTTGCATTATTTTTATCCACGATTTGTCAATATTCTGAAAACGTTTTGCTTCCTATATATGATTAAAATATTAGTACTTTCCCAGAACAGCCTGTTGGAAATAATTACAGTTTTTAACCCATAATAATAAACAAGTTTTGTAAGTTTACCTGGGGTAACTGCTTCGCAATATCTCCCCCTACAAAAACTGCTTCAAGATAAACCCAGAGGTTCTGCACAACCAGCCATTCTTCAATTATGTCAGTAGAGCTGCTTAACTTATAAATCCAACTCTGAATTTCCTTTTTAAATGGTGCATTGTATCTAAAATCAAAGACAAGAAATAAAAATTATTTAATTCTAAAGGAAGCTATTATAAAGTAACAAACTAAAATGTTTACAATGGCAAAAACACTTGCTTCACTTAAGAGAGAAAGAAGAATSTCCTAAAAACTTTGTATCAACTTGCTTATATTCAAATATATTGAGAGAATAGATTGTTGTTACTGCATGAAAGTTTGCCACTTGAGGGAAGTTTTTTTATCACCCGTTGTAACTTCTGGCCTTTTTTAACTGGAAGGATAACATTCCATCCACATTTACTGCTGATTAAGTCTAATAATACAATTGCTATCTCATTGTGTTTATGATCAACATTCAAAAATTCTGAAAATACCATAAAAAAGCATTTTAAAATTACCTATTGCTGAGTAAAGAGCCAAGAATCATTAAACTGTCCTCCATCAAGGTTATAATTTCTGCTGATTCAGTTCCCTTCAACAGTAGCTCTCCTCTCCCTTTGAATGCTGAAAAGCTCAGAATTTGGCCTCCCCAACTATCAACTATTTGAGAAAGTTTGGCTTCAATATCCTTTTCCTTTGTAGCAGATATACATATATCCTGCAAAGAAAGAACTACTTTTTAGAATCTACATTTTTCAGAAATAAAACCTTTCCTAATATTACATGTCTAATAATAGAATAATTAAAAACAATATACAAAATTTTATTAATCAGTACAGATATGTATCACACAAATGCAGAGACGACTCTACTATTTTTAATTGAAATATCACTGAAATTAAATATATGAATAACTGAAAAATACACACTTCAAAATAAATGCATGCAGATTCCATTTCTGTAGCTTCACATTTTGCTGTTCATGTATCAGCAGATTTCTGAATCATCATTTCTACATCTTTTTTGGACAGTGATATGGACTCGCTTTCACATGAACACTCAATCTCATTACATCTGAATTTACAGAATCACAGAGCAATTTAGTTTGGAAAGACCTCTAGAGGTCATCTAGTCCTACATTCTATTCAAAGCAGAGCTAAATTCAAAATTAGATCACCTTGCTCAAGGTCTTATGCTTGTAGTTTAGGCAGATGCATTTGGAATGCTTCCATAAAAATCAAATAAAGTATGAATATAATGTCATTAACATGTATATTTACCCTACAGAACTTCCCAAACTCTATTCAGAATTTTGTTCAGGTTATGTGGGAGATGTTTTGAAGATGTATGGTTTAGAAGATGATGTAAACATCTAGGAAAGCATGCACATTACATACTAAGAAGCATGGAGTTTTCTGTGTAAAATTTGTAATTTGTTTACAAACCTTTAAAACAATCACTGAGTGAAAAGTTAAGTGACCATGATCATCTGAAATTTTGTTTGCTTTTTCTGTTTAACATGAACTAGGAAAGTTATAGAAATTAGGGCTAGGAGGAATGTGGAGAAATTATCTATAAAGGTCTTTCCAAAGATTTCACAGCTGCCACCTCTGTCTTTGTCCATATGGGTAAAAACTTCTAAATATAATATAGTTTTAAAATAGTGTGGTCTGACAGCTATAATCTTTAATTACATTAAAATACAATTTTTAGGTGATCATTTCATAAGTAATCATTTATATTATTTTT
Source organism: Apteryx rowi (assembly GCF_003343035.1). Lineage (NCBI taxonomy): Eukaryota > Metazoa > Chordata > Aves > Apterygiformes > Apterygidae > Apteryx > Apteryx rowi. Next base: position 990,426 of record NW_020447864.1, read on the forward strand.
TTTCTGATAACAAAAAAAGAAAAAGCAGAAGAAAATGCATGTACAAACCTCAATATCATCTTTATGTTTAAGAAGTGGTGCTTCCATGATGTTTCGAAGGCAAAAGGTATCAGATTCTATATCAAATTGATGTCCTGTTGTTTCAGCTATACGATTCCAGTGTCTCTGCTTCATTGCTTTGTTGGTCATCATTTCCAATAAAGGACAAGACTCACTAAAATCATCAATTCTTTTCTTGAGATCTAAAAACGCTTGCCAGTTTTTGAGTCCTTTAGGTAGCTTATGACACCTTTAGTTGAGTTAAATTAATATAGCAGTAAATGTCATGTTTGCTAAAATAGGGAATTTTAAAAATGTTAAAAAAATAAAAAAAATTTAAAAATCACCTCTCCTCATTTAAGGTCAACATTTTCTATGAAAGAACGACTGTAAAACTCCAACTTGTGTCAATTTATCTTTTTAGGAAAAACTAATACAAATTCCCTCCTGAAAAATGCATAATATTTAGCAGTTTTAACCACTGATACACTCTTTGTAAATAAACAGAAATACTGCAGTTTGCATGAACACATATGCCACTTAGCTGTTTATCATTACAAACTCTGTATTGGCAAACAGTACCCTGCCAAACAGGCTTATTTCACTCACGTTATCCTTGCACAAATGTAGTATTTGCTTCAACTTACAATAACAGTAATGCACATAGCACTTGTATATTATCATGCCACTTCTGATATAGACAGGGATGTTAGAAAGACATGACCACTTTCTCCTCTACTTTGGTAGTGGTCCTGAAACTATTAGCTAAGAAAATGAGAAATGATACACTTCTAATGGGTGGGGGGGGGAGACAGTTAAATGAATAATTATTTCTTTGACTCCACTTCTATAGATCCAACCCACTAACTCACCAAAGGAACCTCCTACTGCAGATAATAAGGTATTCCATCAGCAGGAAAAGTAATAAAGCCTGGYTCATATTTCCCCTGGTTATGCATTCTTCATCACTTAACTCTCTGCCTCCTACTGAAGCAATTTAACGTCCTCTATAACCAAGCAAGATACAGCAGTCTGTGTCTGGTTTAGAGCTACGCTGGTGCTGCCCAGCCTGCCAGTACATTCACGTTAATTAGCTGCCTGGTTGCTTTCTAATGTTTAATACTTGCCTGCCTTTGCCTGAGGGGAGAAAAAGTATTTTGCATCTGTTTTCTCCCTATTGTAAAGTTTTGGCTTTTATAAAACTTTTAGGCACAAATGGTTATTTTGTAAGAAATCTGCCAAATTAAGTTGCAAGTAGCCAATAGATTTTATATATATATATATATATATATATATATATATTCAGAAAGGCAGAAAAGCAGGAGCACAGGCAGGGTCAAACAGTGATATCACAGATCACCCTTGTCCTTAGAAAACAAGGCAGGCTAAAAATAACTGAATATTTTATCTTTTTTTTTTTTTTTTGATATGAGAAAATGAAGCCTTTCTTTTCATTCACTACTAAAGGGTTAATGTGGGGTTCAGTATTTGCGGCACAGGAGTCAGAGATGGCAAACAGGCAGATTTTGAACAGCATGCTAAAGGTCCAGAGCTCAGAACCCTGTTACCCTTACTGAGCAGCGTGAGCCAGAAGACTGTTTTACACAAGGACGAGATACCACCAATCAGGTGCTTGTCAACATCTTGCTTCCCTGTGACAATCTTAGTCTGTGACATTCTAACAGCGTATGTAACCTCCAGTTTGGGAAAGAAAAATCCTCTTCGGCAAATATTTCCTTGAAAGGTTACTGGTCCATGGTTAATGTTTCCCGTTTATGAAATTCAAAAACAATGCAAATCTAAGACCCAACTTTCAACTCTGGCTGTCAAAAGTGCAATTCCAAACTACAGAAATTCTTTACTTACTGATTATATGCATTAGGACAATATATTTGATATAATATATGAGGTAATCTTCAGGAAAACATATATTACATTTTCTACTTGGAGAAAACTTTACATTTTCAAATACAAATTATATTCCAATTACTTACTAAACTACCAGGATGCCCTGAACTAGAAGTCAGTAACAGAGAGAAAAATCAAACAAGAAACTTCACATTCTGTAGCACAGATCCTCTCCCCCAAGAGGTGAGATATATTGGCAAAATGGATAATGAAAGGATATGATTACTATTCTTAAATGGATGGGATGTGGCACACTTAACAACAGCTTGAGGAGGAACTATTTTTACTAAAGATTTTCTCTTCACTATAGTCATGAAAGTAACTGCCCTTCTACATACTGCTACCTGAACTACCTTTAAATTGTCAGTTTCACAGGGTGATATAACTCAGCACTTGCTGAGCTCTATATTCCAGCAATTAGACTTTATCATTATGTAAAATTGATTTAAACCTCTTTAATAGGCTTGAATTACTCTATGATTACTCTGACTGCAATATAGATATATTCTGAAATACCAAATGTTGGCACAACAGCAAATGTGTATCAACTGGCCATTTATTTTGGAAATTTGTAAAGAGAGATTCTGGAATATTGTTGCAATAGGAGCACTGAGAGGAAAGACGTGCAAAGAAAGCTGAAGTTGTTTTAAGATGGAGCTTGCCAAGCTTATGAACAGGATTATATAATGTAGCAGGATAGCAGGGGACTAGACTTAATGATGCAGTTATTCTTTTGTGAAATAATCCTTGTCCTAATTTTCTGTACTATATTTTTCCCCAAAATAGTAAAGATTTTTTTTTAAATATTAAAAATGGAGTTAAATTAAAAGGTTAGAAAATACTTCTGAATCAAACTAAATACATCTTAATCCTTTCAACAACATCAAAAACATTTTAAGCTTTCAACTTTACTGTAATGGTCTGTAAGAGAACTTCTTAACAAAACCATACTATATAAGACACTATTTGTTGAAGTATTTCAAATGGCACAAATGTTTTAAGAATGGGACAAAATATTTCAGAAGACTCAGAAATATTATTCTTATATTCAGCACTTAAAGTCAATGAGCTAAAACTCCTAGTCAAGGAACTTGCCCTTGCCAAATAAACTTCTGGCTATCTTCTTGTTGGTTTAGTTAAGGAGATATACTCTTCAGTTCATCATATGCTTTTCTATTATACAACTACAGGTAAAAGGCTGTTTTACTAAAATTATAGTAAGATCCCACTCCTTGTTAAAGGGCCCAATTACTTCATGATAAACCTTATTTATGGAAGCTTTGTATTTAAATATACCAAATAGCTTTACTGAAGTCACCTAATTCTTAATGCATTTAACATCAGTTAGAGTTCATATCATGAACACACCTGTTTTGAAAATCCAGAAGTTCAGCATTAATTTTTTCAATATCTACATCTGTCCAAAGTATCTCATAATAACCACTGATGTTGTTCATTACAGTATCATATAAACCATACAATTTCTGGAGCAAGCCTAACTCCTTCCTACAAGAAAAAAAATTGTATCAGTAACTACAGTTATCTGTGTGGATAGTCCCAAACACTTAAATGTGTGGTATCTGTAACATTATCACAATATGTTGAGATAGATCAATTAGACTATGTTTCTTAATCTGGAAAAGAACAAATTTTTAATAAAATCCATAAAAAAGAGCAGACAGCTGGTGCTGAGGACCCAATAGCCATACGAAACATACTTTAGAGGAGTTTTGCTTTGGTCTAATTCTATAGAAGTTTAGTTTCTTCCAAAAGATATCTTGTTTACACACCTAGACCTGGCTCAGAAGTGCGAAGTAAAGCATGGCAAGCGGAGACAACTGGTCAATTTACTTCAGAAACACACTCTGGATACGAGCTAAAATGCTGATGTAAATACAGCCATAAAGGGTCAGATCCTCGCCCAGTGTGAATCTTCATCAAGCCATCAAAATGGTTAGTGCAGAAGCTTTAGAATCTGATTCCCATTAGTACATTAGCTCAGAAAATTGAATTTTCATAGACCTCTAGTTACATATTCCATACATGATGATACGCAGACCTCTCCTCTCCTTTTCCTTGTTTGTACCACATCTTATTACATAATACTAATTTATTCATACACTTATATGTGTCTATTTCTAGGACATGCTATTCTGCTTTTATATGTATAGTACTATACTTACAGTAAAATAACCTGGTATGGTTCTGTTAATAAAATAAGTAAGTAAAATTATTCTCTATCAGCAAATTCTTTAGACCTCTAATATGTTATTGCTTTTTTGGGAATTTAAATTAGGGCACTGGAAACCTCTCATATTGTAACATTTCTCTCTTCAGTTTATCCCAAGCCTTTCTAACATACTTAATACACACCTAAGACAGCTGTATTTTCAGTTACCTGACTTTATGTAAAACTTCATAGTCTGTGACAGGCAATCCAAATAACTGTTCACCAGATGAGTACGTGACAAACTTTCTCCAGAGTTCATCAAAATTAGCCTGATAAAATTAGGATTCATACAGACAAACTGAACACAGATTTTTTAAATTAAAATTTTCTAATAATAAATCATTAACCAGTTCTAAAGTCGTCTTAAAACAATCCTATTAGGGGCATACTTATATATCTGAAAATTACTTTTAATCTAATATTTTTGAAGATTTCTCATGTAATATAATACTCATATCTTGAGTTCAACTAGTGAACATGTATATAACAAGCAATATTTTGAAGAAACATTTTATAAAAACAGGATGTGCAATTAATTCCACATCATCCAGACAGAAGAAAGAAGATATTTGTATCAGCTGGTAACATATGCAGTCTGAAAAAAAAACACTGAAGAGTGCCAAAAATAAAATTACTTTCAGACAAAGTATAATGGCTGTTGAAAGGAGAAAAGCAGATGTAGGATCAATATAGAGAAAGGGAAGAATGATGATTTTGGCAATTACTATCCATAAGTATAAAGTATTTTCTTGGCAAAATAAATGAAATATGTCTGAACATCAAATTCAATCAAAATCACTCAATTTTCATTATGTTAGATTCAATGTGAGGTTTGAGCAACTTCTGTTAGTTTGATAGTGCTTTTCATTAACTTTTAATTCACTTTTTACAGAGTCAATGCTATACAATATGCAAGACTGACAAAATCCTGTTGAAAAAAAAATCTCCAAGTTACTATAACTCACAGAGAGGGGAAGAAGGATTAAAAATAGATTAAAAAGTGGCTGTGGAACCATAAACTCAGGTTCATAACAAAGTTGAAAGGCAAGTATCTGATGGAAAATGTGATCTCTACAAGAGGAAAAGATAGGCTCAAGCAACTGATAAGTAACCTGGCTTTCTTTCAGTCATTGTCAAGTTGTAGTTGACTCTTCCTGTCTTCCTGATCTTATTACTTCATATAGTTAATTCCTGCTCATGAAAAGTGAAGAATGAAGCAAGGTTACTCATCCTTCATTAGTCAGTCCCTCCACATTAAGGAAAGCATTGTCTGATACAAATTAAAATGTAGTTAATAGAATACCACACAAAATATCCATCAAGAACTACTTTGGTAAGTAAGTCTTACCAATTAGATCCACTGCTGTTTATCAAATTACTGGAAATTTAGAAGCTTATTTTCTTACCTGAAATATCTGTAGCCTATTACTGGCTTCTTGAGGTGGAATATTTGGAACCATAGGTCCTTCCTTTTAAAGAAATAGTTAACAAAAATTGAATATTAATTTTCAAGATAACTGAAGGCACACTGTATATTCACAGATCATCAGAAAATGCACAATTTTTTGGTAGTCAAAATCAAAGTTATGTATCTGGGTAATGCAACAGTTACAATGGTGAATCTAAGAGAAGACAACTTTTATAATACTCAAAATTCTTTAGCTTAATTAAATTTACTATCAGTAGACAGAAGACTTTTATCTTTCATATTCTGTTTTTGATGAAAACAAAGTATCCAGTGAGACAATCCTTGTAAATGCTGAGGTGTGATCAAAGATGCCACAACATGTACTAGAATTTTTCAGGTAAGATTTTCTGTCTCATTAAAAATTGATCATGTCATGTATCACCAGGGATTTTTTTTGTCTTCATCCATGACCTGTTTTCACTGCTGTTTCTTCAGATTGCACAAAATTTTTTGTGAGTACAATTTGTGAGATTGAGAACAAAAGGGCAAAAAGATTACATACCAGTAATTGCGTTTCTTCAAATACATTGACTCTGCAATTTTACACTGCAGGTTATATACCCATTACACTACAGAAATTAGAATCACTTAAAAAAAACAATGCCCATTAGTTTGTGATAGTGCTCCCTAGTCTCAGTGTCAACACAAATAATCAGCTATTTTCAATGTCACTGAACGTAAATTTCAAAAATTTAGAAAGGCCTCTAAAAAAAGGTGTAACACAATTTCCCTCAATTTCTTTCACTCCTTAAAAAAATAAAATAAAAAAAAATAGTGAATATGCTGAAGAAGTAGAAAAGGAAGTTAGGAAGCCAGGCTCTTCAAAAGAAGTGTCTCAAAGAATTACAATCAATTACAATTTCCCTTTGAAGCATGTCTGTAATGACCATGGTAATAATTTCAAACGCTCATAAGAGGACTCATTTACTAATTCATTTAGAGGATTTTTGAAATTTCTGAAATTTATGTGGCATTTAAAATAGCTGATTTTTCAAGAAAATTCTCTTACAAGATACACAAGGGCAGATCTCTCTCTGCTAAAATCAAGGTAAAGTCACAGATGAAATATAATTATGCTTCACTAACCTTACAAAATATCAAAAACATAATAAAAGCTTGGAGAGAATTCTGTGACACATTCTATCCTTTTTAGATAACAAGTAATTTTCTCATGCTCCTGTAGGAGACACTGTAATGGAAAACATATGGTTCTTGATCCTGAAACTTATATTGAGTTCTAATCGCCTGGTAACTGCTATATTGAAATTCACAAGATAAAAGATGGATGGTAAATCTATCCAACTGTTACATTTGTCTTCATTTGAAGGAGGATCATTATTAAAATACAGATCATCACACATCCTAGTTTATCCATTTCAGGTTTGTTTTGAATGCAGCATTCAATCAAAGAACACTAAAGGTAGAGAACCTTCTTGAAAAAATGAAGTCAAGGGGTTTAAAAAGGAGAATTTGACCTATAACCATGACTGCTTAGCAACCATGACATCAAACATTCATATGAGTAGCTCAGCAGGTTAAAATTCTGGTACCCAATTGATGCAAACCAAAAACATTGCAAAACTAAGCACAAATCTTACAGACAACTACTAAATTCAGTTACCATTTCATATGACGTTTCAAAGTTTGACACGTCCTCACAAAAAACTGAAACTGACTCTAGTAGATTACTCTTAAATTTGGGCTGAACTTGAACCAGCTCATCTTGAACACTGGACTGACATGCAAAAGATTAATGATCAAAGTTATTTAAAAATTAGGAACAGATATTTGAATTATAAATAAACCAAAATTGTTACAAAGAAAGTATTAAAATGTTGAACAAAAATGAATAGTCTCAGAGCTAAACAGGCAAGGTATTATTTTCTTATATGGTGCTACATCTTCAACTTTTGAGTTGTAAAGTGAAGTGTAAAAAAATCAAAATAAAAGAAACAACTCTTCCTTCCCCCCTTTAAGTGAACATGTTTCATTACAAGGAAAGGGGGAGAAAAAGAGGGGAGTAAGGGAGAGAAAAGATATTTTTTCCTTTTTCTGTGCCTTCAGAAAAACCTCCCAAAAAAAGAGTTAGGAAAGTAAATTCAATTCTATAATGTGTGAAAACATGAAAAGCTGTTATTTTACAGGTAATGGATCTGAGTCATGCATTTGTTGTAGATGCATAAGTTCCTTTCACCTTAAATAAGACCTTAGCCAACAGTGTCTGTTTTCTCTTGCATACATCCAGGGTACCCTAACTTTATCTACAAAACCAGGAATATAGGTAACGGACCAACCATCATTACAATTACTTTTCTGCCACAGAGCTTCTTTACTGTAACTAAACAACAAAGGAGAATGAACACAAATAATGGAATATGTATAGGAGCAATTAAATGCAAACTCTCCCTGTTCATTATTATTAACCCTGATTAAGTAGAAAAATAAAATGACGTCTCAGTTCAAAGGTGCACAGATGCGAGAATAGGAAAATAAAAGAATTACCATGTCTAGCAAATGGTATTGAAAAGCAATTCTACACCAAAGCAAGGCAGTCTTCTTACTACATGTAACATATCAAGGACTAAGGCCAATACCCTCTTACTTCATTATGGAGTTTAAGGAAAGCACTATCTTTTTAGAATACCTATGCAAAAAAGCAAATCCTGTTTTCCTGAGGAAACTGAGGAAATCTAGTATCTATTGTTCCAGTATAGAAAAACATATGAAATGGTCTAGATTTAAGCATCAGAGCACTCTTACTGTTCTCTAGAGAAACTCCACATGTATCTCTACAAAGAGCTGTGTCTTGACAAATTTCAAATAGCATAGGGAAGTTAACACCTCTTAGATTTAAGGAAGTTTGTTCTCCTTTTCCTCCCAGACAGTTTAGCTCTTTTTCTTTTTTAAACAACTTATTTTTGCTTCGAAAGTTTGAGAGAAAGGCTCAAGCTGCATAAAATGAGATTGGAAAACACCTTCTTGCATCCTTTACATATTGGGTAATCTGTGGGGCAGGATCCAGCTGGATTGTTCCATCAAAACATCTATATACTTCCCTCTTCTACACTTCAGGAGAATGTCCAAAAGACACTAAGCTTTTGAGGGCATTAAGTCTCTCCTCAGCGATTAATGTAAGCCTGCAAACATCACTTAAGGGTAAGGGCACCAACAGAACATGCATTTCTTAAAACCACGTAACTTAAGGATAGTGATTTTCCTGATTATACAGGAATGAAACAAAAACTGGAGATGGAGGACAGCAGAAAGAATGAAGTAATTAATTTCTCATTTTCTTACAGATTTTAAAAATATATCTAAAAACTACAAAAAATATTTAAAGTACAGTTCTATAAAAATAGAATTAGAAAATGAATGTACTAATCAAAAGTATAAATACTGGTGGTCAACTGATGCCAGGAGCAAGAAGACAGACTGCAGTGATAACTGTTCCCACACTTTCATTTTTACTCTGAAAGAGGTACATGAAGACAAATGGAAAATGACAGTTTCATATACTTACAGCTTTGGTCTGTAATTTATTAAAAGAATATCTGAGTGTATCAACTCCTTCTGATTCCTCTTTTGTAACCTCAATTTCAAATCTGTTTAAAATAGCATAGGCTTCCTAGATGAAAAAAGAAATCCTTAGAAATGATGTGTTTTAAATTCATTTGTAGAAACAGATTAATTTGTAAGAAACATTTTAAAGCAAATCTGTTAGTGTAATTGAGGCACAGAAATATTAATTTCTTTTAAAAAAAGAATGCTGAATGTAGAACTAAAGCACAAGAACTGCAAAAAATATTTCTTTAGGGAACATGTCTTGGACGAAATACTAGGGGAAAAAAATGTACAAACACAAGAAACTGAACATTAAAAATATATAAAGTTTTATCATCTCAATGGTATCTTTTTTCCATTACCTGAAGGTAGATTTTGATGAATTTTTTCAACTCTGAATAATGATCCACAGTAAACTACATATTTTTCAAATATTTTATCATCTCATCTATAAAATCTTCATTACTACATTTGCCAAACTAGCAAATGCCTCCATATGTAGCTGTTTTATGGTGAACCTTCCTTATTCCTTGTCCTCATTTGCAACTTGTGTGCAGCAGTTAACAATATACTTTACATATTTCCTGTTTTATCAACCTCTTTGTACACATAGCACACACATTGTTTAAGAATAAGATCATTTTATATTTTCCCATTCCATAGGCAAAAAATTTGCTAACATACAGCAGTGTGAATTATATAAGCTGATCCCTGGATCTATGAATTGTATTCTGTGCAGTTCGGGATGACTGATAAACACGGTTGTTTGTTCCATGAACGTATCTATATTTAGAACTCCCTCCTGTTTCAGTCTACATCTCTATCACAGAATCACTGAGTTTGGAAGGAACCCCTGGAGATAACCAGTCCAAAAACACTTGCTCAGGGCAGGACGGTCTAGAGAAGGTTGCTCAGGGCTGTGTCCTGAGGGACACAAGTAGGGTTATGAATATAGTTAAGGATGGAGTTTCCAAAACCTCTCTGGGCAACCTGTTCCAGTGCTTTATCACTCTCACCGTAAAAAAGCTTTTCTGTTTAAATGAAACTTCCTGTTTTTCAGTTTGTGCCCATTGCCTCTTGACCCCTGGGGTACACCACGAGTGACCGGCCTCCAACTAAACCTTGTGCCACTGATCACAACCCTGTGAGTCCAGCAGTTCAGCCACTTTTCAATCCACCTCACTGTCCACTTACCTAGTTTGTGCTTCATCAGTTTGTCAATGAGATTGTTATGGAAGACAGCATCAAAAGTCTTACTAAAGTCAAGATAAAGAACATCCACTGCTCTCCTCTTGTCCACTGAACTAGTTATCTCATCATAGAAAGCCATCAGTTTGGTCAGGCATGATTATCCCTTTGTAAATCCATGTTGAACACTCCTAGTCACCTTTCTGTACTAATTTTTCTTATATCAAGCCCTCCCTTCAACCTGTTCTAGTAAAAAAATATAATTCCTAATTATCCCATCAAGAAAGTTTTATTAAATTCACCAGGACATAAGAAAACAAAACAAAACACTGAACTATCAAATTACTGATCAGTTGCCATTGTTCTATATTCASTTCTTGATTTTTTCAACTCTATATTCCTATTTTGTTTAAGGAAAGCTCATGAAAACATACATGTCTAAGAGTGACTTACTAACAAGACCAATCCTATAGATGTTAGTGTAACTCAGGTTGATATAGAAAGACAATAAATGTTTGCAATATGTATAAAATATAAATGGTTTGGGAAAGAATCTTTATTCTAATATCCATCTCAAAKCACCAGGAAGAAGTAAAAAATAAATAAAGCTATTCTTTCAAATAATGTTATAAATCTATTTATTTATTTACATATTTTGCAACACTAAGACCTACCAAATAGACATGGTTAGATTGTTTGCTGAACTCAGTTTCTGCTGCTTATTTTATTTAACTTTTATGGTTATGATTATCATGTCAGTATCTTCAGCCTGACGAGCACCCTGAAGACAATCAAACTAAGAAAGAACATCTAGTAGGTCTGCATACTACTGTAAATGTTGAAGTTATTGTTCAGGTACTTCCTTTACTTGTTTAACCTCTACCTCTTTTGGATCATACAGCTGGTCATATTTTCTTTCAAATAGTTTCTGTACCTTTCCTTGCTTACAAGCCACCACATAAATTCCAAAGACATAATCTATTTTCTTAATGTAAATCTAACAAAAGTAATGACAATCAAGTGAAAGTCCTTTCTGGTATCATGCTAATATAACAATCTTCAAGAAAAAAAAAAGTTAGTATTCAGTAATACAATTTCTTCTGTAAGAGGTGGATGAAAACATAAAACAAATGTGTTATATTAAGCTGAGTATTTCCAAGTGTGATAATATATACCAAACATATGTAAAACTTAGTAAGCTTCTTTTACCAAGTGATATCGGGAAAACTGGGAAGAATGCTGCAAGTTTCTGACAGCATACAATACTTCCTAAAGTGATGTATGGTTCCATGAATATATTTTGGTTATATTCAAAGAGGTTAGATGTTTGTTCTATAGATATAAGAGAGTTAGGAAGAAGATCAAGGTTAATGGGAACGCAGCAAACGGGAAAGTATTGTTCCCTTTTCTCATACTCTCTCATCTGCTTCTTTCTGTTTGCTCTCTCCTAGATTGTATTTTAATTATAATTTATATGACAATCTATTTTTCTAGTCTGTGTTTATACAGTATCTAAGAAAACATCCAGCTCTGATTCATGATTAGGGTTCCTATCAGGTTTAATAAAAACAATAATACTTTATTTCCTCTTCTCAGCCTAGATTCTTCAGGAAAGTAAACTCATTGTTTGGGTTCTCAGTTTATCTTATGAATCCCAACTCTTAACTATTTTAAACTAAATTAAAAAAAAAAAAGTCATCTTACTTCAATAGGTCCCAGAGTCATATCCATTTGTATTTTATTATCACGTATGTCAGATAAAGCTTCCATTGCAAATCGGACATCATCTAAGTCACGGAGAGGTCGAGAGAGTTTCTTTAAATACTCAGTTATGAATGACATCATGTCTGTCATTTTCTTTTTATATTCCTCATTTAAATAACGACAGAGGAGCATCTTCCATGCTTTGGCTTCAATTGACAAAGCTAATTTCAGTGGTCCTGATTAAAAAGAAAATCATTATTCTATCTACATCTTAAAAATTTTTGTGAAAAACATATATATATATATACACACACACACAACACTACATATCGTTCTTTAACGGCAATTAGGAAAAAATCTGCACACATCGAATCAAACTACTTCAATTTTAAAAGTTTCAAAATTTCAACTCTATTTAAATACATCTCTTGCATTGTATATTATATTATCTGTAAAACACATTAGATAAGCTTATCTAATAGAACACAGAGAAGATGAATAAAAAATAAAAAAAGCATGCTTATTTTAAATTCTCAGATGAGATCTTTAATTGATATAAATTAACCAGCTGCATTAAGGTCATTGATGCTAAAATGGTTTATATTAGTTGAGGAAATAGTACTTTGGGATTTCAGCACTGGGATCTGGCATACTTTGTAACTAAAACTGTAAGCTGCCAAATCATATAATGAATGGTTAAAAAATATACACAAACCCACAGTAAAGAAAAAGAAAAGCCAATCATTGACACTATTATTATTAGAATAAATTAGAATTTCACTAAACAACATTTTTGTACTCCAGTGAAAGTGAAAAATAATAACTGAATATAACCATTCTGTTCACACACACAAAAAAATTTACAAAGAAAATGTATTTCCTTCTTTAATAATTCTATCAGAATTAAAAATCGGATTCTGAAAGGCCAATAATTGACCATGGCTATTCATCTGAAAAGAGGTTTACATTCATAAATAAGAATGTTGGATGCTCCTATGATTTCCCTACTGTGTGTGCATATATATTTCTGCATATATGTAAATACATGCTTCAGCAGATCATAAAAGATTTGATATCGTGTTCCTGAATTTAGAAGACTTGTCTCCCTCTGATRCAGTGGTCACACATGAGGGGGTATTGCAAGCATTAATAACATCCATACTCTTTTGGATCCATTACTTCCCACCACTCCTCTTGGTTACGGAATAAAAGGCAGCAAGAGCTTTTCAGAGTGAATTAATTGGCTCCATAATGGCTTTGCTAATAAGAAGCTGCATCCAGGAACTGGATGAGGATGTCCAATGAGCAATGTGACAATTTTGCTTATTCACTGAGAAAAATCTAGGAATAACCTGCCACCAAGATCCTGAAATGAACTCTAGTCAGTGTACAGATTCTACGTCTTCTCTGATGCAAGAGGATGACAGTTTATACAGAGATGATCTGTCAAAGACTAATGTCCCAGAAAATATGGATTGCTCATCAGAAATGTAAAGTCACACTAATATTTGGAAAGGGATTCATTCACTACCTGCCCTTGCATAGCTACTGTGGTAACACCTGCCATAGAAAGTAAAAAAACCAGACATTAAAGATTGATCCCGAGAGGTCATGTCAGCTACCTAATAATCTGTGAGGTGAGAGGAATGAGGAACACCATCATTTACCTGTCATAGCACAAAGGGCTTCATTCTTCAACAGAGTTGTCTGAAGAGAACATACTTTTCCACACTTAATTGTTTTGCAGAATAACATCAGCAGAGTGCCAAATTGTCAGGGCGACAGAAGGCAAGTACCGAGGCATGTTACTTTATAGCACTGTGGGAACATGTTCCAGCACCAGATCTTGGTGCCAGCTTCTCTACTGTCAGACACCAGAGGCGGACAGGAAAACACATGATATTCTGAGAGCTATGGATGCTAAACATGGGGATGGCTCAATCTCTCTCCTACTGAGATAAACACTGATGGTGAAGGAGAAGCTACAGGCTGGTCTTGTGACAATACCAAAGACAATGAGTTGTTCTCTGCAACGTTCTTTGTCATCACTGGCTGAGCTGACTAAACCAGTGGTAATCTACATTCATTATCCATGTATCAAGCTTCCAAGATAACATCACAGCCATGACAAAACTTCATCACTCCAAAGGAGGATTTTCTCAAGTCAGTTTTCTTAGAAGAGCCCTGGGGATGATCAGTCTTGGAGGTCTTTAGGTGCTGAGGACTGTGTTAAACAGAAAGACTTGACAGGCTCTGGCTCATGATGGATAAGGGTGCCCAGATCAAAAAGGTTTAAAATCCCAAACCCATTCATTTTAGGTCTATGGCAGATAGAACATCTGCTACAAATTCATCACTCATTGAGGCACGAAGAAATCTCACAAGTAGATAGAGGATATAATTTGACTTTTCACAAGCTATACAGGAGCAAAAAGCAGCTTTAGCAGAAATCATCCAAGATGAAGATGAACATTCTGCACTGGTGAAGTATTCTGTTTCAATTCTAAAGCTAAGAGGAACTTAAAAGTTCTCTGGCTCCGTCCTGTATGCTTGCACACTTCTGATCTGTCAGAGAAACATTCATATCCAAATGTTAACATAGCTAAAATCTGCTAAAGCAATTGCCTTTACTCCTAATTTATGGGCACAGAAAATCCCCCTGGCATTCAAGATGTCCACAACAGGTGTGTGGGGGGGGTGTTAATTATTTGTATTGCAGTTTCTAGGGGTTCTGAAATTCTCCAGAAACTGCTGGGATAGAAAGATGGAATGATTATACTGGGTGAGAACATTCAATGGCAATTAGCTACTCAGCTTAATTACGCACTGTACGAATACACCCTTCCTGATGTTTGTTTTAAGCCTGTTTATTAGTAATTTCATATGCAACCTTTTATTTCTTGAACTGTGGGAAGTAGTAAATACTCATTCAGAGTAGAGATGCTTCTTGATACCTCCAAAGACTTTCAACAGATTTATGAAACATGCCTCCCACCCTGCCAAAGCTGTGTTGAGTTTTCTCTATCATATAATTATTTATCCATACATTGACTACTTCTATTTCTTACAACTTTTATCTCTCAGTTCATCCTTTTTGATGAAATACTCTAGTATGGGTAGCTTCCAAAAGTTTCCCCCGATAAATATCAAACAAAAAGCTCACTTGATTTTCTGCTATGGTTTTATCATCAATTATCCCTATAAACTATGGCACATTTCCTGCTTCTGACATATCTCTTTAAGTGTTTTGTTTTCCTATCTTTAGCAAACTATTCATCAAAATCTTTTTTGATACGTACTCAAAAGACTTTGAATTATAATTATCCAGATATACAGGGAAATGTCGAGTTTTGTGCAGCAATGTGTATAACGTGCACTAATGACCTCATATTAAGGTATGTCCTACTGAATCAATGTTGGGATGATTCTCTCAGAAACTGCATTATCGGCTGAATCTCCTATTGTCATGGAACCCGTGGATCTTGCTGATGATTTAGTTCTTTAACTCAGCAAGTCCCTGGAGGCTACTAAGATTAGACGGCTTGATGAGAATGATCCTCAAGATTAAGTCCTGACATGAATACTTGCTCTTATTGTTTCATGAACTCTCTGTTGTTTCCTTTATACACAAGTGACTGAAGCATTTGCCTGCAAAACACCTTAAGCAGAGAGCGCAGAGAGAAGAAGTAGAGAACACTATCAGAGGATCAACAAAAGGAAATTCCAGTAACTAGGGGAAAAAGCTGGGTTTTATTATCAGAAAGTCTGCCTTCTATTTTGCACCAAAATAAAAAGTATCCTAGAATCCAAAAAGTACTATAGAGAGAAGCAACATATAAACAAAACAAAAACACAGTCTCTTTAGTACTTATTATTAATTATCTTACTATGTGCAAAGAGGAGAATGTCATACCTGTATGCAATTCAATTGGCCCAACAAGAATAACAGGTTTTAAATCTTCCATCTCTTGCTCAAATGTAGCATAGTGAAGTATCTCTGCTCTAATTTCAGTCAGAGATGGACAGCTAGCCAGAAATTGCTGTGTATAAGTTAAAATGTCAGTCAACAAATATCCTTTTTCATCTTTTTGGTAAAACAAGAGGCAACAACTACTGAATAAGTATACCAATATATACCTGTTTTTAGCTTCCTTTAGCCCTGCTAAAGTAGTAAATTGCATGTGAACAGGCAATCATGTTTATCACTTCCTCTGTCAAAAATTTTCAAGCTTGTTGGCAAATTTCAATTATATTTAACGGAAAAATACGGAGCTGAGAAATGTTAAGTGGCTACTGGCTTTGTGAAAACAGGTGACTGAACAGAGATCAATACACCATAAATTTAATTACACATGAAACAATCACAACAGAACAGGTTTCGTAAGTACTCCCATGAGCAGAACTCCTCAAGTGTAGGAAGGTTTTGTGACTGAAAAGCTGCATTTTGGAAATGCTACACAACAGCAGAGCTGCATCCAGTATAACTATATTGCATGGGAAAAACAATAAATGCTGAAAGCTGTTCTCCCACTTCCATTCTTYTGTCCAAGACTACCGTGAGGGCAGTGGGAAGGTTAGCACAGTGCTAGAGAAAAGAGGTAGAAACTAGGGCATACGTGTATAACAATTTTAACTGTGTTACTATTGAGGCTTTTTCTGTAACAGTACTCTTTTTCTGCAATAACTAGATCTAACTAATAATATTTATTTGATGTGACTGTTATAATTTTAATTAGACTAACAATAAATTCCTGGCTCTGCATACAAGATGTACCTTTTTAGCCCACATGAACTGCACAAGTTGCAGTGTAACACCCAAGAGATACCAGTGCTCCTGTAGTAAACAAAGTGATAGGATATTCACAGATCTATCTATATATATTACAATATATTCTATTAAATAGAACAGATAACAGAAAACTGAACTAACCTGAGATTAAATAAAAGAGATTTAACAGTCAGTCATCTCACTTTCTCCTACCAAACCTCTAAATTCAAACTCTAAATAAAAAACTGTTGTAGGAGGACAGTGTGAATATTCCAAAGCAGAAGTCCTAGAGACCTCTACTGACTAGAAACAAACTCTTTTTCCTATTGTACTAGGTGCTACATATTTCTGCCACTTCTGAGGATTTGACTTACAGTTCAAACAACCAAATAGGTGAGTAGACTATTATTTTTTGGATAGAGAATGCAGAAACATTCAAACAAAACAGCTTACTGAAAGAAGGATGGTAAATAAAAATACATACTAAACTCAGAATAACAGCTCAAATACTTTCCATTGAGAAAAGAGCACAATTGTCAGGGTTTGATGCTGTGTGAAGTTCTGTAACTTGTGGTATACATTGTGTCAGACTGGACTAGTGTCTTGTGTCCTAAAATCTGTATTTCCACAAACAAGAATGATAATGATTAACAAATTAGGACCAGATTACCAGTATTTATCAGGGCACAGAACCAAAAAAAGCCAAACCCCAACCCCAAAAGTAGACAGCATGCCATTACATCTGCTCAGGAAATATGTTACTACTACCGACAGACAAAAAAGACAATTTCAGCTGTTAATATATTTTCTACATCCTTTTCCTTGATTTTTTGCAATGTTTTCTAAATTCAACATATGATGAGATTAGTGAAGAACAGTCCTGTATTAAACTCACCTGAACTTTGGCATCTCTATCTTCTGTCCACAGCACCTTGTATTTCTGAAAATCCTGCAGAGCTTCACTAGCTACTTCTCTGATAGAATTCACAGAGGAGGAGAGGAGCACAACTAATTTAGAAATATCTTTGTGTTCTGCAACACCTGGATAAAAATTTCTTAGCTTTCTGATGAGCACATCTTCAACTCCTTCTGTAAAACAAAATTGTATATAAATGAATGAACCATTAAAAGTATGCTTCTCCTCTAACCTATGCATGCCAAGTTAAGCAATGATGCCATTCAGTGAGGCTGAATATCCTACTTTGCATGTTTGTCTGTCTACTTCATATGAAGGTACCAAGTGCTATTTCAAACCAGGCTTTATACACCAAGAGCAAATTTAACCTAGAGTTAATGTTTCCATATGGAAAGAAAATAACCTTCTCGATTCTCCAAATATAATTTCCTTCCTTCCACTGTGGGTATCTGTGACGTAACTACAACATGACAAGGCCTCATAAACATTCTATGACATTACTTTTTTTTTTTTTTAATTCATAAATTTAAAAAAGCTTTTTAATTGTATAAACCCTTTCAAACAGTACAGATTTCTTGAACTCTGACATGCTTTGAATGAATAACTTTGTTATTCCATTTAGTGACATCTTCAAAGAAGAAAAAGCTTGCCAAATCACGCCATTCAAGAACGCAAACATAAAGCTTGTCATGCTTTGGGGCTGCATTTATGTTACAAGCTGCTGAGTCTTTTGAGTCTTGTCTGGTAGAGGTTAGAGCTGAATGAAGAGAAGAAATGAGAAAGGAAAATCTAGAGATTCTTATAAATCTCTCACATCCAAATACTCTTTCAAAGGTAGTTTAGACACTTGTAGCTGCTGCTCCAGTGATACTGTTGTTGTTAAAACAGGGGCCCTGTCTCCTTTAGGAACTCCAAGTAAGCACAAATTAAATAAAATGCAATTTATCATGTCTCTCCTTCATCTTTGAGGAACTGTTGAGACTATCAGGGCCAATGTAAAGGCAGATATCCCTGAGACTGAATGAGCCCCTTCTGTCATAACAAGGGCCCCAGTGGTTTTGAAACAGATTTAGGAGACATGAGAAGGAAAACACACTCTTCCTGATCTCACTGGGGATTTAATGCAACTCCAAGTTCTCTTTTAGTCTTAAGATCTTTTCAGGGATCTGGTCACTAGAAACAAAGTCTCAGACTGATCCATCCATGCCAGTGGACTCCACAGAACTCATTGCCCAAACAATAACATACCCCTCTAGGTGTTGGTGATGGTCTTATCTAGTGAGTAACTTAAAGGTGATCAAAAATGGGTACTTGCTGATGTTACATTTTGACAAAGAGGAAATAACTATGGCTATCTGACGAGGACAATCTTCTGCCACCCTGCTTTAAGTCCATTAAAGAGATTAAAACCAAAGAAAGAAAAATAAAGTCCCAGTTCTGCACTATCAGAAACAAACAAACAAACAAACAAACAAACCCTACAAGATGTTAAGGATATTCCAAAGGAATCACAACAAAGATACAATTATAGGGCACATCACTTTGGCTCAGCCAACCAGTTAAGAAGATCTGATGGGGAAAGTATATTTGGGCTTTTATGGATGCTTGCAAAGCATATGGACAGATGCTTAGAAATAATGCTAAGAAAAAAAAAAAAATCCAGCTACAATGCCTGCAGGTCTATCTATAGTGTGAATATTTGCATGGACAAACACTTGAAGGGGAAGTAAATGAATTGCTCAAGATCACAGAGAACTATGTGATGAAACTTGATTACAAGTTCCTTGTCTCTAAAGATCCAAACCAGCAGACTAATAATTGTAGAATGAATCCTCTGAGACAATAATATTAAATGCATAGTGTTTTCTAATCCATTCTAGGAATATAGCCAGCAATTAAAGTCTTTGCTGAAACCTAATAATTACACTATCTCTTGTTCTATTTTAATATTCTGATGAGTGCTGGTCTACATAGCTGGTTATGGCTCCAACTATATCATTGTGGGCCAAATTTCATAGTAAATACACATAAAGATACACTAACAAGTTTACTTCACCTGGAATTAAATAGCAGATTCAGAATCCGGCAATTTTTTTTTTTTTAAAGAACTTTTTGCTTACTGTTTCTCAGAGTTCTAATGTTAACATGAGCATGAAAAGCTATTTCTGAAAAAATACAGCTAATAATAATAAAAAAAACACAAAAAATTAACTCAAAATAATCACCAGTTGGTCCCTTTGAAACAAAGTGAGTATATTCATAAATATTTAAATATAATGGCATTTTTATTAAAATAAAAAGTTCAAATCAGCAAAACCAACTTACTTTCTTCTTTTTTGGCTGATTTGCCTGTTGAAGCAATTTGTTGTGTGCTCAATTCTGCTGCTAAAGCAGATTTTTGTAAATGTCGCTGTCCCCAATGAGCAACGCCACGACTTACTTCCAATATTAATTGAATCATACGATTGATGGCTTGCTGTATATCATCTAAACTGGGAACCATTACCTATTCAAAATAGTTAAAAATATTATTGAGATTAAAAAAAAAAAAGAAAAGAAAATCACATTCAGTTGCATCTAAGTCTTTGGTTCTACTCCACTCATGGTGAATTGCGGTGGTTGCCCCAGGAGAGAAGCCTGAAAATGTAACTTTAAGAGCCTGTCTGGATCAGAATTGCCTCTGAAGAAATGAAACATGCTATACTGACCTACTATCTGTTTGTACAGTCATACCATGGGCAAACTGATATGTAAGTATAGGTAGGTGGGTATTTTTTGACAACCGTTTTTACAATTTCTACAATATTTTAAACAGTTTTTTGGGGGGGTTTCATTTGTTTGTTTGTTTTACAGTCTGTGGGAATATATTACAAGCCCTGTTTCCTGCACACTAGAATCATAAAGAATTAAAAAATGGCAGGTCATGATCCTCCTCTCTGTTCCTCCTAACCACAGGATCCTAAAATTTGTGAGAGAGAATTATAAGGGGGTTGGTCATGAAAGTTGATATGGACAACTTATTTTAAAGAAGAATATTTACAGGTATAAAACCTCTCCTTCTTTTGTGCTTATCTATACATACATTTACATCATGGGTGACTTCAGGCAATCTACAACAACCACCTGGATCAAGGTACCAGAGGTCCTAGTTGAATAAATACCAAAAGCTTTTTTCTCCCAAATGATGTAGTATTATTTCAAGAACTTCTGCAAGAGCACAGCATGTAGTAAACAAAAGGAACTCYGTGCAGTAGTCCTGAAGATCTCAACTTTTATATTTGGCAAGGATTTGACATCCTAATTCTCAGAGCTATCCAATATCCAACCCAGAAGATGAAGAAAATTCAGATTCAGCTATCAAAGCCCATGGTAAAAACAGCCGGAAGAAAAACAAGGATTCCTGATCTGAATTGAGAACAACTACCAAATAGAACAGAGTCAAGACAATGGCTCTGGTCCGCCATTGCCCACACTGTGTATAGTTCTATCCAATAACAAACAGCATTGTATGAGAACAAAATACTATTTCTGTATATTCATTCACCTTAAGACTTAAACATTTAAAGAGAGACTGACATAAAACCTTTCTTTATCTTTTCATGAATATAAATTTTTTAATCATAAGGCAACTGATTATTATTCAGTTACCTTCTCACATATAAACTAAAAAAAAAAAAAAATACAAATTGCTCACACAAAATTATCTTACTCTACAAAAAGAAAACAAATGCATCTATCAGGTCTTTGCAGTCAGGCTGCCTTTTTGTTCTTTGCACACAGAAATCCATAGCTCATCTCTTCCTTTGGAATCTTCTCACCTTTCGTTCAGTTTTCCTCCTTCTGGTCCTCTTACTTCCTATTGATATGACTACAGCCAAGCTGTGCAAAAATACTGTTTATGATTTTTATTACACAAAGAATTTAAATCAGACAAGGAACAAGATAGCTAAAAAAAAAAAGAAAAGAAAAGGAAAAAAAGAAAAAATCTATTCCTAACAATTCAAACACTAAAAATGAAGGAAAACTACAATCATTCTGCAAAGACCACAGATGACCAGATTACAATATAATTGCTGAAACACACAAGAACAAAAAACCCCACCAGGTTCTGCAAGTTCCAGTAAGACATTGGGACTGTGAGCACATTTCATCAGTATTGTCAGCACACTGAAAGGCCTGAGCAATTGTCCTCCGTCTGAATGGAGGATGGTTCAAGAGAAGTGTGCTTATGGAAATGCAGAGATAATTGTCATACAGTATATTTAACCTTATCTTTATAACAACATATTACTTACCACATTAGGAATAGCCAAGTGTACTTCAGCTTTTAGGAAAGAAACAATCTCTTCAGATTTGCTTGCACGAACAAAAAAACTTGTTCGCCCATATGTACTTCTGCTGAAAATAATTCGAAATATGTCATGAATACTTCACCATGAAACCCCTTAAAATTATCTTACAAATACCATTTTCAGGTTCCTTTACTGGAGAAATCCTCATGGAGAATTTCCACATCAAGGTATGAGCCACCTGACAAAACTTCCAGAAGCTTGATATTTAAAGGGTTTAAAGTGGTAACAGACAGATTGCCATCATTCAGACAAAGGTTCCTTTGGATCTAGCTACTACTTTCAGATTTTTATTTTTATTTTTATTTTTTAATCTAGAACATATTCTGATTCTGGATTTTAATCTCTCAGTTTAAGAACAATGGAAGTCTGTCAGTATTTCGAGAAGGGCATAAGAAGGAGAAGGTTCTACTG
This sequence comes from Apteryx rowi, assembly GCF_003343035.1. Taxonomy (NCBI): domain Eukaryota; kingdom Metazoa; phylum Chordata; class Aves; order Apterygiformes; family Apterygidae; genus Apteryx; species Apteryx rowi. Next base: position 1,012,971 of record NW_020447864.1, read on the forward strand.
ACCATTTCACGCAAAAACCTATTCAAGGATAAAAGTTATTGCAGTACATTTTCAGATAAATATTCCACAAAATAGAAAAAGTTTCAAAGGTAACGAGCTAGTACAAAATGATAAATACATGATCTGCAATCATTTAAAACTAAAAAAAACAAAGTGCAAAGGACAATTTTTAAATGCTATGACATGGTGACCAAATAAGGGCGACTTCAACAATATGATGCCCTAGCCAAAAGCAAAGTTGAAATAATTCTCTCATCGTTACAGAGGGAAAGAGTCATAAAAATTCCTATTGATGTCAATAAGATCACGATTTCAATATCTTTTCTCTGAAAGATATCTTTAGAAAAAGGAAAAAAAAAAGTAACTCAAGCTTCAACAATCATAATGACAGTCAACTTTACCTGCTTATAATAAATTATCTTACTAGAATTATAAGTAGGCTAGCTCTTCAGTATACAATATATTATACCAAAGCAAATCCATCTTGGAGGTAAACTCCTAGTCCAGTAGTGAATACTCCATAGAAATCATTCTGAATACAGAAGAATGATAAAATTGTACAACTATATGGATCTTGTCATTATCCTATAGAATTCATAATGAGCATATGGATGATCTTAAACACATGAGAAATAACTCTGAGCACATAGCCATACTTGCAGAGATCATCTAAAATAAGATGTACATATGGGCAAGCTACCATATATGACCTAGAACAGTCATTCAAGTTCTAGTCCTAAGTGTGGGACAATTATACTATATTAACCATACTAACAACATCTTAAAAGCAATCTCAGAGGAAACAAATGGGAATAAACAAAAAACGGTGCAGGCAGAGGGAAGAAAAAAAAAGTGAAAAGAAACTTCATTGTATGTGCAAAAGGAAGTGCATGGAGCTAATAAAATAAAGATGTGATCCATAAAAGAAAAGTGTGAACCCAAAGCATCACTGCAACAAGAATTGAGTGCTTCCAGGTTTTGCTTGAGTTGAGGAGTGTCTGTAACTATTTGACTAACAATACATGTGCACCCAGAGTGAACATATATTTGTATTATTACATTAATGTAGAAATAACTGTGTTTTGGTAATATTGTTAAAGGAATCTTCCATTTGCAGCTTACTTTGAAACAAATATTCTTTTTTTAAGAGTATCCAAAGACAGTTGGGTGGCTTTCAGGAGACTGTCCAGCAGCTGGTGGCTGAAATATGCAACCATCTCTTTATATTTCTGTAATAAATAAAATGTACATTACTTGTTATTGTGTTCAGACAGGAACAGAAGTTTATTCCAAAAGGTATCAGTCAAACAGGTTAGTTCTTGTCTGAAAGGATTTATGCTGTAAGCTACATTAGAAACACTAGGGGAGAAGTTAAGATGAAAAATAGCTATAAGTAAATGAGTAAAAGTTGCATAGAAAAGAGGGTGAAAGGCAAAGTCTAAAGAAACTCTATTTGCCTTATTCAGAGACAAAAGACTGAGTTCTGCATGCATGTAAGAGACTTCAGCCAGAAAAGTAGGTGTTGAACTCTCCATATAAAAAAGACACAATAATTATCCAAGAATATTGGTGCATGTATGTCTTTCTCAAATGAGAGTCAAAACCAGTAACCTCTGACTGTACTGGATTAAGAAAGAACAGCAACATGTAATGACCAAAACAACAATGCAACTTTATTGCATTATCACATCTGTGCCTACATGCCTCTGTGTCTTTGTTCTCTGCTTCCACTTCCCTTCTCTGATGAATATGAAGAGAAGCTTTTAAAAGTACAAAGGTGATCTTTCTCAGTGAAGGCCTGTGCTATGGCTTAGGCAGAATATTCTCTCCAATTTTCTTTACATACCAACTCCCTCACATAGTAAGAATTTGTTTAATAAAGGCAACAACATAACATAGAATATACCTTTTAAAACTAAAATCCGCCTTAAAACTCACTATGTGGGGAAGCTGTTTGATGATTTTTACGTGATGTTTGATGTCTTCCATGTGATGTCCTCTTGTAACATAGATATTCAGTTACCAAAACTCAAGATACTCATTTTTACTAATTTGATCACACTTTTTAAGTTTCCTTTATCATAAAATACCTTTTTTAAGTCATCTTCTTTATCATCGTCCTTGCTGTCATCACCAGGAGGAGCTACAGAACTATTTTCTCCCTCCTCTTCATTATTTCCAAATGCCACATGTTTTTCTTTTACTTTAAATTAAAAAAAAAAAGTATTTTTTGTTAACTGAAAATTGTGTCTGCTTTGAATGATGCTCTCCCCCACCATTACAGTCAGAACATTATTGCTATTTATTTTAGTAGCAGCAACTGGATCACCTAATTGGTTTTATTTCACACAATTGTGAAGGAATCTGATTAAGAGCCCAGCTGATAAGCCTCAGGCTAACAAACAACATGTACTACAAATACCTGTAAAGCTAGGTAGGCAGACATGGACATATCAGCTGGAAAAGGCCAGAATGCAATTTAAGCAACATAACAAAATACAGAAACATATCTTTTCAGATTTTTCTGGTTGCATCACATTGTACTACCTGGACAGCTGACCCTGACCGTGCCTCTGCACCTGGAGAAAACTGAACCCAGAAGGAGAAAACTCCATGTGAGAAAAGGAGCTCCCTTGCTGACTGAGCTTAAAGATACAAGTAGAATGTCTTTCTCCAACCACAAACAGAATGGTAAAATCTTCATAACACATCCCAGAGCAATGGGGGACCAAACACACTGATCAGCTGCGAGTATTGTACCATGGCAGCTGATGGTCGACTGTATCAGTTTAAGCTGACCAAAAAGTAAAGGCTGTCTTTGAATATGGAGCACTGGTATTTGTGAGACAATTCCACCGTGGCAGAAAAGTCACATGGAGAGAGACAGTATCAAATACCTGATTAGCCGAGAAGGAAGGAACATTCTATTTTGCACATAAAAAAATAAAAATAAAACAAGTTATAAAAAGTGGCTGAGAGAAATGGAACTTCCTTCCTTTAGAGCAAAAAACTTGGACATATAAACAGAAGGACACAATTTAATTCTAGAACTTCCACCAATACCAAATTACCTCCTAATTTCATAGGCTATTGGTTTAACATAACAGTTGTAAATGAAGAGAGAACTGGGACACAGATGAAACTGTGATTGGAGAAAGAAGTCTGAAGAAAATTAACTAAATTAAATTTTGATGCATACTAGCTAAATCTGCAGAACTAGGAACAGAAAATTTTACATAAATAAACATAAATATCTACCTGGCAATGTGTGCTTTTTTGAAGTTTTCTTAGAATATTTAATTTCATAAATTGTTTCAAATACAGATATTAGTTCTTGAACAGCATCTTCAATGTGCATACTTTTGTGATTCAATAATTCAGCACATTCTTTAGTGTAAAGCTGTTAAATAAAAATATCAATGTATTATCTTAACATCACTGATAACCTTCTCTCTGTTCCTTTTCATGAAGGACCAAAATATTTCCTTGAAAACTCAGTTGTTCAGACTGAGACTGTCTGAAGGAAAAAGACCATTTCAATGAAATAACATTTCAAAAAGTAAAACAAACCCCCAAATCTTTATTCAAAATTACAAAAATAAAATGTTCTGCTACACTATCAGTATAACCTTAATTGGAAAAAAAAATCATTTTCAAAATGTAATGGTATTTTTAAAGGCTAACATAAAGCACTGAAAATTGAAAGGAAGACACAGTCTGAAATTATCCAAATAAATCCTTTCAGCTGTCCTTATCAATTTTATTTGCTTGTACTCAGTTTGCAAAAAAACAAACAAAACCACAAAAAATTTCTAGTTTCATCTGGAATCAAGAAAACTGTTAAATTCTCAAATAAACTTGTTGGAAAGTATTTTTCACTTTCTTCTTAAAAACAAAAATTTGCATAAGTAGTCAGGGAAAAATTGGTTGCATATGTCCAAGTATCTTCATACAAAAAAGTATCTAATGGTAAAGCAGCTAAATAAATAAAAATTACATATGAACTATTACAGTTTCAGTACCTCAAATACCTAAGAACCCATTTATACAATTTTATATATTTAAAATATAAATTTTATAATGATGTAGAATATTTTAATCAAAAAAATATATACTGTATTTCTCTAGTGAGAATAATTCTTTTCTAGATGTACATTAATTATGGCTTGTTTTCTAAATGTGCTCAAGAATTCAGGCTCAAGGATGTAAAGTGGCACATACCTCATTGCAGGTCAACATATCCTCTACTTTAGTAGGACCATCTCTTGGTAAAACAATTAAAAGAGTATTTGATATTTCTTTTAATATTAAATCAATCTGCACTTCACTTAAATCGTTAATCTAAAAATGGAAAATCATATTAATACCGTACCATCATCTTTAAAACATGATGTATCATCATTTACAGAATTGTAAGATATATACACTACGTTTTGTAGAGAAATAAAATCATATCTCTCTATGCAGTGAAAACACAAAAGCCTTAAATGGTAGACATTCCTCTTAGAAAGGGTATTTGAAGCAGCAGGACAGAAAAAAAAAAAGGTAAAAATACTAACACAAAAGACCTTAAGATCAGAGAAGCTGAGAAAAAAAAAAAAGCAAAGCAAATGCCTCATGAGTTATGGTAATTCAGGGGATATTTACAAGGGCTAAATACAGTCTGCTCTTACTGTGAATCATCCTCTCTCTCCATTAACTACAGAGGGAATCCAGGAAGACAAGTACCCTACACAAAATTTAGCCTTTGTCAATATCTTCCATTGCAGACAATCTGCAATATGAATAGCAGAACAGACATAAATCTGGAAATAGTCTGTTTATTATTGTTACAGAAAACAAAAATTAGATTGCTGAGAGCACACGTATTCATATCCTGCATAGTGTGATAAAACAATTCTAAAAACAGTAGTATTGTGCACAATTTCATTTCAGCCAGTCCTTTAAAAACAAAATCCTGTAATTCTTAAGCAGCTGCCAGTTCCCTGCTGGGCAACTGAGACATAGGAATCCTTGAGAAAGCAATATCTTCAGAGGTGTTAGGGTTTCCATCTATTTCTTCCTTCACAGATTTCTAGCTATCAGCATTATATTTTGATATTCATTCTGAGATGGCACAAGCCAAGACTACTTCTGCACCATAACAACAACTGTCTAATATCTGACTGAGCTTCTCTTGACAGCTCTTTGAGACTATCAGCCTTGGAGATTAGATGACAGAGTCGAAAATGGAAAGAATTCCCTCCTATGCCCTGAGAACCACATCAAATGTGGCCCTGAAACTAAGAGTAGATGTTTAAATTTGTTTTTCTTCTGGCCTGAAAGTCTGGGAATTGGCTAGAGTAGAAGAGGGCTCATGCTGCATGATTTTATCCATGCTAGATCTATAGAGGGGCTCACGGCAGTGATGAAAGATTCCTGGAGAAAGTTTGCTGTCATAACAGCAATTTTAAGTAGACTGGAAATAAGAGTAAGTCAGCCTCCAGACCATTCCAGCTATATAGGATACACTGATAGATTAAATAAAACAGAGTAACAAATCAAGATATGYTAATATAGGATGATTGGCTTCTTGTTCATGATCTTGCTGGCCATGCTTCCAGTTGCAAGACAAAGGGGATTTGCTGTGACTTGCTTCATGGTTTAGTCTTCAATTCCTATCCTGTTTGYGATCAGACTATCTTTTCACTGGGTTTTTGTTTCCAAATTACAGCATTATTAGCATCCAGGCAATGATATTTAAATGGACTGGTCATGGCAGAATCCAAGTAAAACGACTTCTGTCCAATTTTTAACTTCTTAGCTAAGAAATTCTGTGATATCCTGTCTCTAGTTTGTCACAGTATCATTCATGCCTTTGTTTTACATCATTTCTCACTTGTTTAGAGTATCCTATGCACAGTAATCAAGGGTCTGACTGAGTTTACATCTCTTTGTATTGATATGGGAAGGGAAAGAAAGTCAGAGAAAGTACACAACCTACACATTTAAGGAAAATAGAGTGTATCACCAAAAGATATGATTATTTCAGTATATTCAGGCTCAGAGAATTGCTGTTTTCTTACAAGGCCCAATTTTTTTTTTTAGCTTGGGGTTTCAGTGGCAAACAGAGCACTTAACCATAATTATGTTCTTCTTCCATACAGAAAAAGAAGTGGATACACCCATCAGCTACTAGCAATCCTCTACCACAGGGGAGACAATTTATCATGCTGGTAGGAGAGATCATAGCCATACAGTTCAACAGTAAAGCCAGAAAGACAATCTGAATATCAAGTGCAAGCTGAAGCCCTATATAGTGAAAAGAAAAAGAACCAATACAAGTCTTCAAGCATCTTAAGGGAATCAGAAAAAGAATTCAGAAACTATCAAGCAAACATTAAGAGASGAAAGAAGCACAAGACTCAGACAGCACAGAAATAACTGTGAAGGAAAAGGACACTCTCCTCCATTATTGCATGGATTGCACAGAGAATACGGTTTCACAGCATGCCTGCTATTAATACTGTTAATGCTAAAAAAATTCTCCACTGGACAGTTTACATAGAGATATCTTCTCTGCAACTGTGCATATGGACAATCACACAAAAGAGAAGTAGAGGTTGACTCTGAAAAGCAATCACAGACAGAATTTGAGGACAACAGGTGCAAATATATTGTACTGAAAGAACAGAAGCTAAGTCCAAACATTTGAGGGCAATAATAGGAGAGAATCATTGAGAACTTCATTCTTCAAAAAAGAATATGCTTTAAAAAAATAAAAGGTCTATGTATTTCAAGTGGTACAAAACAAACTAAGCACAGATTAATTTGTAATATGAAGAGCAGTGTACTTGAAATAATTTCTCTAAACTGTCATTTCATTTAGATAGTGATCAAACATGTATACCTTTTTCAAGAGCTGTTTATACATATACAGAACTTCGTCAACTTCTTGAAAGAAACTGTCCAGTGTCAAAGATGACCAAGTCAACATGGTAAGTCCTTGCCTCAACACAGCTTCCATCTAAGCATAAAAATATGATTATTTCATAGATTAAAATAAGCTTAGTAGAAGTGTAATTTAAAACAAAAACTGTTATTATTAGAATCACTGATGTCACTGATAAAAAGCAAGAGTTGTGTCTACATTTTGTAAGGAAAGTTTCAAGTTTTCAAGGAAAACTTCAAAGAAAATTATGCAATATTTATGGTCAGGGTATACGTGTGGGGTGTTAATGCACGCTATATTCTCTCTCCACAACTGTCAAGTGTACATGCCACGCAACAAAGATCTTCCCCTTCCTGTCCAGGATAGTATCTATTAGTCATTACCACTACTTCTTAGAATTAAAATTAAAGTTCACTACCACATTTTATAATTTGTACTTTGACCTACATCTCAACCACAGTCAGTAGTTTAATTATTTGTCTTTCAAATTCCTAATGATATTTTTCATTCCTCCCTTTTTGAATCACATCCAGATTCTCTCCAAGTTTTATTGTTATTGCTTCTGTAATATTTTAAAAACCCTCCCTTCCCTACTACTTTCCTTACTAAATTCTTGGTTACCCCATAGTCTGTCTCTTCTGGATTTCTGTCATCTCCAAGATGTTCAGCATGCAGCCGATATCAGCTCCTTTTCCTGTCACTGCATCACCTACATCAAGGTCCTTCAATCACTGCAGATCCTGTACCCCCACGGGAGATGGGACTCTGAGGAAAAGGAGGTCCTGTACTACTGCCAGGCCTTGAAAAKTAAACTTTCCAGCCTCTCTTGTAGAGATCCCCTGAAATTCTTACCATGCACTCAAGAACTTCTCACTGATTTCCCAGTCTACTACCACCACAATTTTAAATGTTGAAAAAGTTTGAGCTAGTTCCACTCATACTTAACTCTGAATAGCCACCTTTCACATCTGCTCTTTCATCTTGATATTTACTAAATTGCTGCCTGGACTTCATCTACTTCTTTCATCCTATTGTTTCTTTTTGCTATATCTATACTGCAGCTAAAACAATGAATTTGGCTCATATAGACATACAAAGACCAGCAAATACAGATATTGCTATCATCCTAATATATACTTCAGGTGTTTTTGTGGAATATACGGAACTCTACAATGCTGGGTTGATACCTTTACTAACAACTAATTTAGCTAGCCTAGAAAGAGTTTAAGGTACCGAATGAGTTGTTGTCAAATTATGATAACAATGTAGACATAGGTTAGATATGCTCATTCCATCTTCACATTTGTGCTTTTCTCCCTATGTTCTGTTTATGACTGGAATGATACCCTCCTTCCTATAAACTGAAGACTTCTTGTCCTTCTTCAAAAGCCATTGTCACATTACTTCTATCATCTTCTTCTACTCCTGTTGTTCATACTTTACTCACCCTTTTCTTGTACCAATTGTTTCTTCTAAAATACAGAAGYGTACAATTCCCTCTACAGTATAATCATATTTACAGTGTTATCACTGAAGTGGTGACTACTTTATCCCTCTGTCTTTTAAAATTTAACTCTTAAAAGTGAGGACAAATTTTTGTTTCTCACATTTTGGTATGCACTGATTATGCGGTCACAAACTTATGCAAAGTCTGAAAACTTCTGATGTTAGTATTTACAATTAAAAAAAAAAAAGAAGAGTTAATCAGAGCAACTTATTTCTACATACATACATTTGCAAGGGCCTAACAAAACAAAAATGGTTTACAGGATAGACATTCTGCAGCTCCAGTAAAAGGGTACCTTTAGCATAGTACATAACTTTTCTGCATCACTGAAGTTACAAACACAATTCCCATGGCTAATAATTCTCCCCAAGCAAAGACAAAGGCATTTAGTATTTCAGCAAAAAGGAAAGCTTACTTTCCGATGAAAACGTCTAAACTGAAATAATGCTGATTTACTAACATGCGAAAGGCAGAGATCTATGTAGATGAATACATCCTCCAAATCCATATTCTTTGTTCTACTGGGTTTACATCTCATAGACATTCAAATTATTCTACTGTACTACATGTTATTTGAGCATTGTATAAGGGATTCAAAGAGCAAATTTTATGTAATTTTATACTGACTCTTCAAGATTTTACTAAAATTCATGGAATTCACAACATACATATCCCTAAATGTTTTAAAATTATAAAGTATTACAAAGTTATTCTAACTTCTTCTGAAGTGTACTGAAGTTCATTTAGCAATACTAACCTTCTTCATTTTTGGTGCCATTAAGTTTACAAAAACTGTTGGTGTTTCTTGACACAAATCTTCATAACATTGGAGAAGACCCTGTTAATTATTAGAGAAGGTTAATTTCAAGAATATTTTAAGTACTTTTTTTACTGAAGCAAACAGCCTGATATACAAAAAAAAAAAAAAATCAGAAAAGATAAGGAAGGTTGTATAGGAATACTGTTGAAAACATGTATTAAGTGTAGAAATTTACACAGGCAGTACATACCTATGTAAATCATTTCTGGAAGGTAGTAAAACTGTATCATGTTACATTAATATAACAAGGAGGAATGAAAGCAGCCTTCATACCGTACATTTCTAGTCTCTATCCACAACGGCCATTGAGGCTGAGAGTCATATGCTTCAGACAATTAAAGTCCCATTTATAAACTTAGAGCATCCTTCTGGCTTGTCTTTTTCTTTCTAAGAGTGAGCGCGTGCACACAAGAGAGCGAGCAAGCGTGCCAGAGCGTGCCAAGCTCAAAATCTTGTCTCCCTCATCCCCAAGATATAAGCTTCTTTAAAATTTTAGAGCAAATACTACAACAGGTATCAGAAATATGACTTCTCTGGCAGACATTGCAGAGTTCTTGATGCTTTTGTGGGTCACCATACCTTCTAAAGAAGATTATATAAGAATTCCAAGCTATGCTTCTCAACAACTCCATAAAACTGCTTTTTACTGATTTTCAAAGCTTTTTTACAGTTTGGATAGCTCCAATTGTATCATCACCAGACTACAATCATCATGTCATAGGATATAAAAAGTATATAAAAATATTTATGTATTTGTGTTTTTATGTATTTATTTCTGTATTTAATATTTATTTATATATTTAAGTATTTAAACACTTATGCACACAACAGTTAGGCCCAACAGGCTTTTCAAATGTGGTCCTCTAAGTCTATTTGCACACTTCACAGATTTAATTTCCCCTTAACTACCTGATCCCCAGCTTTATCATGCACCCAGCCTGACAAGCCTTTTTTTTTTTCCCCCTCCTTTCTTCTTCTTCCTTTTACAAATACCTAATAACTCTTACTCCTAGAATAAATGCATTGCTAACGGACAACTATCATAGATTAATCATAAAAAAAACAAAAACAAAACCACAGAAATTATTTCTTTAAAAAAGTAATAGTGACAGTTTTTAAGCTTACCTCTAAATACAACTTGTTTGACTTCAGGTTATTTTCTATTTTTACTATCCTTTTTGCCTGCTCTGGTACTACCAGACYCAACTTTATCATACATTTAGTCTCTCGGACAATCTCTGGAATTTTGGGATCAAAATTAACCAGGAACTTCCCAGTTTTAGGATGACGCACAAGTAGCGTAGCTTGTAATGCTGTAAAGATACTTTTACATTAATTACTAATATAAAAAAACGTTTCTGTTATATAAATTATTATGGAGCACAGATTTCTAACATTTCTGTATACTGATTAAAAATGTGTTGTGTCTTTCAAAATAGCTTCATGCTGCTTTCAGTTAAAGAACTGACTGCCACAGTATCAGCTTTCTGCCATATAAACCTGCTTTTCACGATCTAAACAAGAATCAGATCCAGCATTATTTTTGGCATAATTTTCTGACTCAAGCTAGGAAAAAAATATGAACTACATTTTCTAGGGACCTGGAGACCCCAAACTTTTAAGAGATGCTCAATATCTTACAGGAATACATTCATTCAGAAGATGAATACTTAGGTAGGGATATTCCAGAAATTCAGAACTAAATAAAAGCTCAAAGAGCAGGATTTTTAAATGAACCTCTGTTGACTATGTGATGACAAGATTTTATTCTTATAGATTTACTTGCAGATTTAAAGCCACAAAACTTCTATAATTTACATGAAGAATACACTTCAGAATTTTTTTAAACATAGATTCTCATATAATCTTAAAATATTAAAGCTTGGTTACAATTTTTTTTAGGCATAAAATAATACCTTTTCCAAGAAGGACTGGGATATCCCAACTGTATAAGCTATTATCATGGAAAGAAAACAGGAAAAATTATTAAATAGTATACATGAAAATTTGAATACAAAAATGAATTACTTGGGGCCTTGAACTTCTTTCACTGCGTTTCTTCCAGTTACCTGCCAGTGTACTGAATCTGCAACTCTCTGCATCAAAACCAAGTTTCAAAGCCATGCAGGGACAGAGATTTGTATTATTGGACCTGCTTATTCGATTATGATTAATTTGAACATTTTAAGGGTAAATGAGGCTTAAAGACTTGTCCAATTTGATTTATGTAAACTTAGCATTCAATAACAGCCAATAATGCACTTAATTACTTACCATACTGTAACTGTGAAATTTCCTTCACCCACGCATTATGATAAAGTACCTCAAATTCCACCAATACGTATGAAATTTTGTTGTATAATCGAACAACTGCTTTACATTCTGGACTTGTCAAGATACCTGAATTTTTCTATTAAAACACAGTACATTCAAATTAAAACTTATACCAAAAGAAAAGCACACTAATAGGGTTCTTCTCAGTTTAACTATTTACTATAGATTATTTAAGCTTACAATATCACAAATTATATTTACAGAGTTAAAAACTGTATCAAGTATTTATGATTCAAACTTACAGCATAATGAAATAAAAGAACATGTAAGTAATAAATAATAAATATATAATGCATATGAGATCAACAACTTTATTATGCTGTTACACATCTGTAATTCCTAGTGAAATAGATGCTCAGTTCTATTCAAGACTGAACAGTAACTAAAAAAATATTTTTAAAAATCTTTTTAATAAGTAATGCTACTGGTGTCAGTCTTCTTTGGAGTAGATTTAGGTGATCATTATTCCCATCTAAGGGAAACAGGAAAATAAAAGCCTCCATTGCATAGGAGAAGTTAAGTTAACAGGAGGCCCTGAATACTTTGTATGAGAACCACTCAAACATTTCAAGAAATATTATTGCTTTAGCAGGTCCTAGTAGAGCAAGAATCTGACTATTCCAATAAAGGACACTGCATTGGAACACCAACAAATCTCCAGGGGCCATAAATGTCAAACTTCATGTGGGTGGTACCAATCTTCAGTTGTATGTAAAGTGGGTATAGGAAAGGCCATCTGCAGTGAAGCTGGTGACTGGATTCTCAGTTGCAATACTGTAGCTGTTGTGTGGGTATTTATAATAAGCTTGCTTTTTCAGTGGTACCAGAATATGCACACCAGTCAATTTTAGGTTGTCAGATAGTCCATGTTTTGCCTTGAGCTACTCTTAGCAATGGCTTAGTAAGGAGACATGATTCTCCTTAGAGAATCCTGTGGGGCTAGAGGAATAAAAGAGGTAGATATTTGTTTAAAACACAGGACGTAAGTCTTATTTACAAGCCTCAGTCTTACCCATTATAGACAGAACCAGAAAAAAAAAAAACCCCACACCATTGTCTGGAATTGTGAAATATTTCTTTGGATGATATTTTATCTGAAGACATCAGTGTCAACAATTCAGTGCATATTTCCAAGCTTAGGGTGCTAGTTCAGTGACGTCAAAGAAACACTACATCTTCGACCCACAACAGCGGTTACCATGGAACCTATCTTTATTAACTAGCAATTCACATACAAATACACAGGTTGCCCAGTATATGAGAAGTGACTACATCAAAGACACAAACAGTATGGTCACTCTACAGAAATAAGTTAAATATGGACAGTTCGCTAGTTAACAAAATAATAATTTTTCCTCATGTCAACTTACATGGAAATAGTCAATTGGTTCACTTATCCTCCTGAAAAGCTGCCTTACCCACAGAATCTTTCCTGCTACAGGTGGCATGTTTCGAGCAAGAGGAGGGTCATCTTTCTGAACTTGGTAAAGCTACAGTAAGGACAATATAATTAAACATACAGATTTAAAAAAAAAAAAAAACTGTTGAAGTGTTAGACTCTCTCTAGTTTCATAATTTTTTCCTCCTCCCAAGCTGAAAATTTATATGGACTTACAAGACAGTTCACTGAAAGAAAAAATTGTTTCCTCACATTACTTTTCTGAGATATACACGTTGATACCACTATCATGATTGTCTCCTGTCTTCATTACCTTATGCTGTTTCTTGGCTGTGCTTACATATAACAGGGCCTCAAGTACACCAACAGGTTCTGCAACCCCTTCCATCCCTCCTAGGAGCTGAGCTGCCAATATTCAAGGCCAGGCCCAATATGGTGCAGCTGTGTAACTTTGGATCAGCCCGCTGTGAAAAAGCTGTGTAAGAAAGTGTTGTGAGAAGCCTTGCTGTGGGCTTTCCTCCTTTGCTTGGAAACTGTCCTCAGCAAGGGCCTGAGCTATGCTGTTAACCAGGTTTTACCTGAACAGAAACATCAAAATTGTTCTTCACACCTATGCATCTGACCAACAACTAACGTTTGTTCTTTTCTACTAACTTCCCATCCTTCTGCCTGTAAAGGTTTCTCTGCATACAGCCCATGCTTTTATTTGTTTCCAAGCTAAGAAAAAAAAAAAAGAGGCCCTGTTCACTGAATGGCTGCACTCCAGTAGAGAAAAATTTGGCCTGAAATTATCATATTCCACTTTTGCATTGACAAATCACTTATGCACTTCAGAACCAAAGCTGCAATGGCAACAAGTTTTTATTAAAAGCAACTTACCTTACAAAGGTAAAAACAAATCCAATAATACCTATTGGGTAGTTATAACTATATACGTATAGCATATATATAGTTATATATACACACATATATAGTATTTTATATGTGTGTGTGTGTGTGTGTGTGTGTGTGTGTGTGTGTATATAGTTGTAACTATATGTAAGTGACAGCTTCTTCAACAGACAAAAAGAGAAATATTTGTATTCACCTAACTTCAGGCACTCAAAGTCATGTTGTGATTGCATCATCAACAGCAGTACCACTTAAGCAGCCATCACTCTCTTCATTTACTGTCACTTATTCTTGTCCCTATACTACCTCCTGCACAGTGCCAACAAAAACATGCTAGTGGCCTCAGGGTGAACTGGATAGAGGAACTCATGTGGATGAAAACCCCTCAGAAAATATATTTTTTTTTTGGTTGGGAAAAAGCAGCCAGGGAGGGGGCAGTGATTTTGTAAGCAGGCAGTACTGCTGCAAATATGTTCATCAAATTAAGTCATAACTCAGAGGTTCAGGAGGTCTTATACATAGTAAGCATATAGGCAGAGGAGTCTTTAAAGAGCAGTTCAGAGTAGCTATTGTTTTAAATTACTATTTGGAGGAATCTATCATTCTCTAGTGAGTGCAGAATTTATGGAGGCTTGCCTTCTCATGTGTCACTCATCTGATGGAAGTTACACATCTGTCAGAAAATATTTGCATCCAGCTGGTTTTCCAGATTCCCTTTATACTCATTGAAGAAAATTGCTATTTCAGGGGAATTATTTTAATCCTCAGGTTAACATTTAAAATAGATTAGATGAATTGACTCTAGAAGTACCTATTCCTTTCTTGAGGAGAAAGCTTGTCTAGCTCAGATGCAGACATATACTTCACAGACATCTAAAATCAAGTTAAATGAATCCCAGTCTGTGTATTTAAAGTCAGGTGATGTGAACAGTCCTCGGGAAGTCAAATGCTCTTTTATGCTACAGCCACTCTATACTACACAAATCATGGAAAATTACCTTAAAATGGATATAAAACACCATTTAACCCCATTTTGTATCTATTTTATGCTGTCACAGCATTAGATAATAGCCATAGATAAATGCAAATAAAATGTATAGTCCTCATATAATAAAATACCAAAACATGTATACAAGTGATGTATATAATCAAAAAAAAAAAAAAAAAAAAAAAAAAAAAAAAAGTTGTTGAAGGAGTAACAGCAACAATTTTGGTTTACAAAGCAAAATCTTTATGAACAAATATTTGCCAAAATGGCCTATATATCATATTTGCCTATACACTTTTACACAGGCTGTGTAAACAAGTATGATAAATTAAGCTTTGACAGTCAGTTAATGAAATAGGCAGAAGAATAAATACAATGTTTTCATATTAAAATTCTTATTTTAACATGCTGTTTTAGTTTACTGCAGAGGAATAAAATACCTTTTTAGTAGCTTCAAGTTCTGCTACATAATGTTGAAGAATACAACCAACTGTATGTGTTATTTCTTCTTGAAGAGATGGCATTCTCAGATTTTGAAACCTGCATTGGATTAGAATCAATTACAATTAATTAAAATGAATACATAAAAATGGTATTTCTGAAACAAATGCTCTTGCGGGGGGGGGGGCCTACAGGAATGTCACATGACATGAAAGAAGCACAAATCTAGAAAATGCTTCTGGATCTGGAATTGTTTGCTTTAAGTTCTACCTTGGCTTTTTTTTTTTTTTTTAGGTTCTTCTTTTAATATCTTTATGTATTTACAAAATAAACTGTAATGAAATGAAAAAACAGAATAATATTTTGATGCATATTAGAAAGCTAAAAATCCAAGCTTCTTATAAAGATTACATGGTTAAGAACACCAGTAATGAAGAGTTCTTAATTAGGCCATTAGTTCTGAAATTAGCTGTGTTACATAAATTGTGCTAATCAGTCATTTCAAGTTACTTTAAAATATTTTAAAATATAACTGCCAATACCTTTGAAGTAACTGAAGTGCATTCTGTGAAGACAAAATTCTCCCAAAACAGGTACGCATAAATGTTTGTATTAGCATCTAAAAGATATATAATTTACTACAGATTTTCTAGTCATATAAGAAATTTTCATACTTCAAAATGCTATTAATGCCATTTAAAATTGTCATTTCTTATAAAGCACAAACTGGCAGCCTTAGTTGATCTATGCTGAATATAATAAATAAATATATTAACAGTTAGTGTCAGCTAAGTAATCTCTTAAAATGCCACACAATTTTAGCAAAGAATCAAAGGATAACTTATTCAAAACAGTTGGAACTTTGTTTTGCCCAAGATCTAACCAAGTTATAAACCAGCTTCATCTAGATAATTCTCTCAGGGCCCATGACTTTTATCATTTTAGCTGCACAGCAACTGACCTGCAACAAGAGGACTGAGCACTATGTCTTACAGCTTCCTTTGGAAGGAGGAGAAATTGAAAAAGCCTCCTGTGATCTGTCTGTGAGTCTCATTGGGAATTTGGACCTTAGCCTGGGCACTTGCTACCCTCAATCTTAGAGAACCCAAATATGTAGGCAACATTTGAATCAATTTCCCCTAATCAGTTTCCTTTTTGCACTCTGAGTGCACATGTGGCTCCTAGCCACATGTCAAAACTCTGTATGTAACACTGCACTGCAGTGGAACTTGACACTTTACTTCTGAGAAAGCAGGCAATTATTTGATTTCTTTTCAAAGATGTAGGCATCTGAAGCTAAGGATCTCTAAATATCTTCAAAGGCAAGCAATTTAAGAGTTAAGTAAAAAGCCATTATAATAACTTTTGAAATGTGGAAGCATATCTTAACAAATTCTATCAGAAAGCACAAAAAGAAAAACAATGTACTCTATTCACAGTCCAAAGTCTCACTGGCATCCAGGGAGATACTGAGTTAATAGCGATGACATTTCTCCCCAAGTACATCATAGATAGCAATATTACTTACCTCTAAACCTTCAATTTTTGCCATAAAGTCCATAAAATCCACATCAAATTCTGTTTTTCGTGGATCAAGGATGTCATATTGTTTCTTTTGAACACTTTGGTAGATATTTTTGAATTTTACTGCCATAATATCTAACCCTTCAATGGTAGACATACTCAGTGCAGAAAAAGTTTGCACAATAGTTATCATCTCTGTAATCTGAAATATAAAAATCATACTCATGCTCCTAATAAATTATTTATTTACAAACTAAAACCTGAGTAAAGTAGACTAAACAATAAACAGTCCTCTCAAACAGACTACTGCACTCAGAAATGGTAAAGGTGTTTTTTTTTTCTCCCCCTTCAGTTTTGACTGTTTGATTAAACGGCATAATATTGAAAAAAAGAGTTAAAACGTGACACACATATCGATGATGTGAAGAGTTTTCACAATATAAAAAAGCCACCACAAAGATTTGTGTGTATATATTGCATGATAAGGAAAAATGTCAAAGAACCTCAGAATCTTTACCTTGTAATAACTGCCCCATTATCCTCTTTTTATCCCTCTTCTGATCTTATTCTGCACCTAAGAGCAGCTATGATCTTTTCCATGTAGGCTCTACCAATGCTAATTTAAAATCCTTTCATCAGGTTAGCAAGCCAAATGTTAAGACTACACCAAACAGAAACATCAGAAGATCAGTGTTTGGTGGTAACAGGAGTTTTAATGACTTAGGACACCGTTCGAAAAAGACAAAAGCAGGATATGAGGTGGGATATTAGTCACTTAACTTTAAACCTGCAAGAATAGGGGTCTAAATCTAGATTAATTAGGTAACTAACATACTAACAGGAAGAAAATTCAGAAGGACACTGCAAACTAATTGGCTAAAACATTGGCATGAACTACTCTCTGGAAGTGCCTAATTTCTCTCAATAAAGAGTTACAAACTCCCTCATAGGATGATTAGGAGCATCTAAAGCTGAGTCCATCTTTTGCACAGTTGTTTAAAATACCCGTTTTTCTCTACTAATAGTAACAGCTTGCAGCATACTTACTTTTTCTAATCTTCTACAAAATGCTTCAAATTTTCCAAAAATGTACATCTCCGATACTTCAAATGTCTTTTCTCCTAGAGTTTCCAAAATCTGTTGCCTTGTTTTATGAAAGCATTTCTGATATTCTTTCAACAGAAAAATGCAGTCCTAAGAAGTTAAGAAACAAATATCATACTCATTATGCTATGCTTATGGGTGAGAGACTGGGGAACAGTCACCCCAAGCCCACTGTCATTGCTAAGCAGTTAATTATCAGTGAGTCTAGTTACACTAAACAGCTAGTAATGACTTATGTACACTGTTTTTCTTTCTTGTTTGTAGCAATATTTGTAACATATTGACACAGAGCTATACAGTCCAGTGAAAGACATAACACAGGGAAATGAAGCACCAAAAGCGCAGGAAAGTGTTAGTTCTTGTTAAAGCAAAGAATTGTTTAGAGGCCAGTTAAGAGCAGGTGATGAGTCCTGTTAAAAAAACAGAAAAGAAAAAAAGAAAGAGAGAGACAGAGAGAGAGATTTCAATATTTAAGAAAAAACATTATTTTACTTAAGAACGGCCAGATTTTCCCTTGGATAATGAAGAAACAGAATGAAATTTAGCATAAAAGTAGTCCATTTGGACCTCAGAGGACTTAAAGGAAATTGTTTATAAGAGCTAAAGAATTCCACCAAAATGGTCTGGAAGTGACCTGAAATTTGAATCTAACAAGTTTAGCTACAAGAAGCAGCCTTATTCAAGGAAACTTCTTTGAAAGAATTACCTGAAGAGCACAGAGCTACAGAGAGACATGGAGCAACAGCCAGGCAAATTGGAATATGTAGCTTTTAGTAATCTAATACCCAATCATTTGCTATCATTTTTCACCAGATCTGATGACAACGTGCCAGTCTACTTCTAAAAAGGGAAAAGAAAGGAAGAAGGGGGCACTAGATAAGGCAAAGAACAAGATAGTTCTTGGGCAAACCTTCAAAACTGCTATGTTGGATTCTCTGGCACTGCAGCTGCTGCCTCTCCCCAGTTTTGGGCGGTCTATGAGCAGAGTTTTTAAACATGAAAAAGGTTGAAGCTTCTGGCTATCACAGGGCAGATGAGATAAAAATGTTTTTTTACCTCCCAAGGAGGAAAATGCCCAAAGATGAAATAGTTGTCCCAGAAGATTTAAAGCAGCACAGGATCTCACCAGTCAAGGAGGATCAAAAGGGAAATCCACTAAGTAGGCATTTCCTTTAACAGACCCACTCTCTGCATTTAGGATGGTCTTAGGCACTACAAGAGCAAAGGCAAGAGTCCTTGAGACTGTACCCATATCCCACTTCAGCAATGTTGAAAATACCGCCTGGAAAGACTATTTAGAAAATTCTCCCCAGTGGCAATGGAAAGCAGATTTGGAAAAAGAGGTCACTTGTCCAAGAGCTTGAAATCACAGCTAGTTTGAAATCATGCCTTGTAGTTGACAACTCTGAGTTAAAGTGAGACTGAAGAATAACCCCTCTTTCTCAGTTGTTTAAATATTTAGGCAAATATTACAACATTATCAGATGTAAAAGTTATGATTGGTGAGAAATGCAAAAAAGTCTACAATCACATGAGCATGAAATCTTCGATCAGTCCTTGGAAGACAGAAAACAGATTTTATCGCAATGTACAGGCAGTCAACAGAATGTCTAAATATATAGACATATGTAACCACTGGCCATGAATGACAGGAAACAAGAAAAGGTTCTGCTTTCTCACTGAAAGAAGTGTTAAGATCTTCAAGAACATACATATACTGGAAGGAAAACTGATCACCACAGTAACAAATTGGGCTTATATTTCTCTCATACATGATAAATGAGGGCTTCCCAGCTGTAGAAGTCACTGAATGACCTCAATAAGATAAACAATTAGAGTCATATCACTCCATTATGTTAGGGGACAGATATTGGATACATCTTTATTCTGCATCTCTGGACCTCATTTTTAAGGAACTATGAAATCCCATGCCTTTCAGGATAAGACAGGAAGCCAACAGTTGAGGTCTGGTAGAGAAGGTGGAAATTAAGTCAGTGTTGGAAAGCAGTAACCCAACAGTTGGGTTTAAGCACATTGTATGTGTTTAATTTGTTTTTTGTATGTTCCCATCACCTGAAGAAGAGGAAGACTGCCTTGGCATTTAACTTTCATGAAGTGCCAAGGAAATCTGGTATTGGAGGGAGCTACTATAACAAACAAAGGGGGTTCTATTCAAGTGACAGTATCCCAGTGGCAGTGGAAGATACCACCTCAGAGATCCTCAAGAGGGAAGAATGTGGATTACGCAGGATCACAAAATTCCTCGGTCCCAAACATGGTGAAGATGCCAATTCCAAAGGCAGTGAAGGATCAGCATGATAAAGGTGAGGTCATTTTAATTTAACAAATGTCAGTGGGTTAAGAAATGGGAAAACACTCAAGGCATCATGAAAGAAAACAGGGAAGAAGAAGTATTTGAAACACTTCCCTGGTGGGTAAGACCCATCTCATTTACCTGTACCATCATCAAAATATAAGCTTCTGGAGCCTTTGAAGCCCTTTCTTTGGCATCTCTTAGAAGTTGTTTCCCTATCAGTTCCAGCCTTGAGAAGATACATTCCTGCTTCCCTTTATTTTTTATACAAATTAGCTGATATATCTTGATTATTAATAACCAAAAGTACACAAGGCTACTATAATGATGCCAAAGAGAGGGTCACTGATAAAGATGGATCTAATCAGTGTTGACCAGGAGTTTGTTGTGCACCTCAGGATTTGAGGAAGCTCAGAATCCCTTCCAAAAACAATCTTTCCAAGCCATATTAGCGTGATTAAACTAATTCTAGTATACAGAACAATACAATTAGATCACCTCAGATGCACCATCAGACTTTTACCAGCTTGAAAGCTCTTTGATTCCTTACCTTTTCTTCTCACCACACATTTTATTTCTCTCACTAACCATTTTCTCAGTGACAATACTCTTGTTTTTCCTCCTGTGCTGTTTTCCAACAGCTTTAATATCCCCCTCCCTACAGCCTCTATTATCTTGCTCTTTTTCTTTCCAATTTATCTAGCGTTCAAGAGGTCATTTTCCTATCTTGCTACTTTTACAGTATTGCTTATGCTCTAAAATCCTTTCAGTGGCTTCCCATATGTTTTCTTTCAATTTCCAAACTTCATTCTCACTTTGAAAATACTGTTTTTCCTTCCTACATGGCACTCTACCAGATCTTGTTTTTCTTTCTTTGTCAGTAACCTGTTCCCATCCTCTTTATGTTTTATTTCATATTACTAGTGAGGCTGAAATAAGCCTCTCTTCTTGTGCATCATACGTCCTTACCCTGCATCTCCCAAATTTTTTCCCCTCAACTTGCTTTATCTGCTCTTCCTATTCACTCAGCTTTGTTTCAGTTTTTTTTGAATTGCTTACTATTCTTTAATGATGTATTGTTATTTGTTTTAGATATCCTCCCTTTTTATCTGTTACCTTCAAGTTCTATAGTTACTTTGAGTTGTAAACTATATATTTAATAATTGTTTCTCTTCTAAATTTTATAAAATATATATTTGTTTTTAAGAGTAATATTTAACCTTGAAGCACTGACTTAGGAGGAAATTTTTAATCACACTGAATTATAGAATTCTAAATAATACTTGATTAGAGAGCTGCCCTTCATTAAGTATACAATTATCAGTAAATATCAATAGGCAATCAGTTAAAATATCAAAAAACAAAATACAAACCTTAATTTTGCTAATGACTATTGGCGTCTCCTGCTCCCATACATGAGACAAGCCACCATCTGTAATATATGCTTTACATGTTGTGACCATTTGATTTGTAACCTAGTGCAGACAAATGTAAACAAGTAGGTCTCAAGCTTATAAGGAAATTTACTTGTTTCTCAAAATCAGACAAAACTCCCACATGCCTGTCTTAGTACAATCAAAGTTCATATAAATTTTATCTATGGGAATAATACAGGCTAAATATTATGTATGTAAGCTGAACATCCTATAGAAAGTCTTAAAACATCCCCAGAAGTATGCTTAAGTGTCTGAAAAGTATTTGTGAATGCATATAATTTATAAGCACAGCCATATACACACATAAACACAACATGTCACCAACCATAACTCAAGAGCAAAGAGAAAAGTTATTTAACTCTAACTAATCTTCACTTATGTTGTCACTGTTACACTCTGTAATGTACCCTTATTTAAACACTGCCATTTAAACAACTTCCTATCCTAGCAATATCCCTTTGCCTTGGTCTCCTATGGCTATGCAAAGGAGAGAACATTCTTCTACTTCCCAACTATGGGAATCCAAAATTTTGTGAGGACAGAGAGACTGGAGTACAGGATGTGAATGCAGATATAAATAACATCTCAGAACAGCTACAGGTAGATAACCTTTTTTATCCATTAAATACTGTGGAAAATTCAAAACAATTCTCTCCACACATCTACTCTATAGGCAGGTCTTAAGAGTCTGTAACTGAGTAAAGACCAAAAAATCGCCCCACTTTAAAAGCAGCCTCAGGCTGTATTACAATAACTGGTGAAGCTGTAAATAGGACTCTAGCGTCATCTCTGGTGATCTTTAAATAGAAACCCCTAGTGAGGGGGGGCTGGAGGATGGGCACTTAAGCTACTTGAGGTTGGGTGAAAAAGCTTGGATTGAAATAGGCTTTTTTCCATGCTATTTCATAGCGCAACTTCATGCAACTAGTTAATCTGTAAATTAGCCTCTGTAGTGAAATGCTCAGTTCCTTTCACCGTGGAGTAAAAGATACTAATAGCAAGTGTCAATGTACAAAGACAATTATATAATAGTCAATATAAAAAGCAATACTGTAGAATCCATACCTAATACCTGATATACGGAGAACAGCCTCAGCCATGGACAGTCTCAGAAAAAGTCTTAGAAAAAGCATGCTTTTCTTAATGTCCTAGTTCGAATTCAATTCTGACAATGTAAAGCGTCACTTTACATTAAAACATGCGGTGCTGTAAGGGCTATACTTTTTTTTAAAAGAAAGTGGTGTAATGGGGACTATGAATTTCCCCTATATCCTTACTTGAGGAGATAGCTAACAGAAATGCCACATTCATTGGCAGACAAAGAAAGAAACAGGTTGTCAGAGACTCAAAGGGCTTGCCAATTATGGATAGAAGGACAAGGTTCGAGTCTCACCAGGACTCCAAGTTCCTGATGAAAAAACTGCACAAAAAGCTAGACAAATGCTTAGCCGATTTACAAGACAGTTGCCTAAACTGTCTCAACCACCTTAACAGCTCTTAGAACCAACCCTGTGATAGGAAAGCCATAGTGAACAGGGAACTGAGATGACATCTTATATGCCGAGACACACAGCTATGCCCCCTCCTTAAGGGAGGAAATGAATTTGTGTCTTACAAGAGACATGATTCTCTGCTCACCCTACAGTTTGTTCCCACAGAACTGAACTTTCATCTTCTTCCTAATTTGTAACTCAAGCTGTCACAGTTACGTATCTTTACCAACACCATCCAATTTAACAGCGGATTAAAAAAAAAGAGTAACAAGTTATATGCTAAGAAAACAGCTGTCCCAAAGAAGAAATCTAAGAAATCTATCCTTTCAAGATAAGGTGTGTGTGTGKGKGGGGGGGAAATCACTCCTCAGGTCTGTTCTGAAAGCAACATGAAAAGAAAAGGAGCCCAAAGTCAAGCTTACTATTTGTGTCAGTATCCACACTGCTGTACAATATCACAGCCCAAAGAGTAAGGGGGTCTGAAAACACTTTTTTATGAGGAAATCCCCTTTCATTAAGGCTGAAATCTAGGATGAAATCTGTATGTAAGGGATATGATAACTCCATATTTAAGAGGATTCTGTCTTTTATTTAAAGTAAGAAGTTCAATATTATAATTTAAGTTTGCTGTTCTTCAGAATGGGAAATGAACCACTGATTGAATCCTGACCTGAATGAAAGAATGACAGAAGTTGGTAGTATAATGTATCCAAAAAAAGTTCTTATGAAAACAAACATGCTTTCATAAAAGGGGAGAGACTATAACTGAGTATCAAAACAATTAACCTGAGCAATTTCCTTTTGCAAAAAGGGGAGTCAAGAACAACAATCTTAGAGAACTTTTCCTCTTGCAGCTTTCAAGCAAACTGATTTGTTACATTTTTAGGTTGCAGATACAGCATAATTTAGTTACAAAGAATTTCTTCTTTATTCTAAAACCATTTTACAAAGCATCTTTTGCCACAGTGACTATCTGGATCCTGACATTGACATTGCTATAGATATCTAGCCAGTCTTAATTTTGGGTTTAAGATAGCATAGTTTATCGCCTGGGATTTGATTAACTTTTCAAGGATGACCTGTTTCTGAAACAAGAATATTTTCATCTTTCACATTTTTTAAGGAATAGCAGAGTCAGACTGACAGTCTTCCGCTTAGTTATGTCTTCAAGGCTGGTACTAGAAGAATTTTAGGGAGTCAGTGATTTAGTGAAAAACTGAGTAGGTGTCATGAAACTCAGATCAAGAGGTTTATCAAGAAGATAAAAATTTGAATTTGCTGAATCAAGAATATTAACAAATTTCTTTCTGGAATACAAGTCTCTACTGTCCTCTCCTGATCAACAGACTTCTCTTCCTTTCCCTCGCAGGCATTCACTATTACTTCTTTTTAACAGATGTCCTACTGATTTAAACAAAAATTTTTTTCCCAGCAAAAAATCACAATTTTTATAATCACTATACTTAATATGTTTACCTTTATAAACAATGATGTCATTCTCTCAGAAGTATTGTAATATCTTGAAACACTGTGAATCATTCGTATAGCATTTATCAAATTTTGTATTCCATGTGTCATCGATACCTTAAAGCAGAGTTTTGAGAAAAATTTTACTTTTCTAATCTTAGCATTTCCTATTCAGAAATACTAAATGACATTTTTCCTTAAATCACATTAACTGATCCTCAAAATGTCATTGCATCTTACCAAAATGTTTCTTGTAAAAAAAGCTAATTACGCTCAATAATTTTTAAGGTAATCTTAACTAATAAAAACAATAAAACTCACATGATTTTGTCAGAAATCAGATCAGAGATTCATAAAAACAGTTTTAATATGTTATTTTGATGATCAAAACTGAACATTGATTTAAACAGTAAAGTTTTCATTTTTCAGCACAAAAGGAGGTATTTTTCTGACAGCTAACAATGGCTTTCCTTGATTAATACTTTGGTTTTCCTTCAAGTACAGCTGTTAAATATATGCTGTGCAGTTACACTGTGATAGCAATCATTATGCTAAATGTTTCATTCAGACATTTCACAGAACTCATGAAATAACTGTCAGAATGTTCACTTCATTAAACATTTAAGAGCGCCTAATTCATTCAATCATCACATAAAATACCTAAATCTTTCATGCATTTCATGATATGACTGTTCATATCATTAAAATGAAACTATGACATTACAGGTATTTTGTAATTCAACCACTTCCAAAGTATTTCCAAAAAATGGTTAACAATGATAATCCATTAACAATATCCAGAAATTGTAGAGAATTTGCTATTTTTAATTACCAAGTAGATATCAAATAAGCCTGAGCATTCTTGTAAGTGCAATTACAACTGACTACAATATGTATCACATTACATGCAACACAATGTCTTCTGAAGGAGGTTACTGGATAAGATCTTCTCATTTGTTAACTGATCACTAGTACAGAGGGCTCAGCTCAAAAAAGGAATTTTATTAAAAGCACGAGCAGCATCCAAAGTATATGGTACCACTGGAGGAACACTAATTGCTTAGAAAGTACCGAAAAACATTTCTTTATGTCCACAGTATTCTTTAGTCATGAATCAAGGCTACCAGCAAATTATTCATATTTCCTTAATGCAGATATAAAATTTGATAACATAGTGACACTGAAAAATTTTCCAAAAATACAGTTTAAAGAAGAATCTCAACGGTATTATGGGAATATTGAGGATACTTACTTAAAACTCTTAAGTACTTAAATATGCAAATATCATAAGAGGCATGCAAATATCATAAGTCCCTCAACTCCTTCAGTCTTGAGTGACAGAAAAGAAACACTCCCATAGATCTATTTCAGAACAGACAAGAAAATCTTAGATGAACTTGGAAAACAGAGAAATTCACTATTTCATGGTAGGTGTCAGCTTCCTCACAAAAAAGAAGGCACAGAGAAGCAAACATCCCCTAAAAAGATCCAGGAAGAGGACAGACACAGTAATTAATCCCACAAAGACCAATAAATTAATTCCTTATGGTGAAACCAAAGGGATTGTTTGGCTCAATGCCAAGAAGCAACAAAGGGTACCTACCTTTTACCTACAAAACCACTTCCACTGCTTTGGAGAAAAAGCAGAAGACAGGCCTGAAATTCACATCTTTAGCACTTAAAGTGCTACTGAGAAGAGCTACACACTGATAACTGCGCCACTGCAAACTCAGCCTGGTAAAGGCACCATCATCTGATAAAGTATAAGGAAGAAGACTCATCTCCACTTCATGCTGCTTCATAGTGCAGCCTTCAATGACTGCATTTCCCAGGGCCTGGATGATGCTGACAGTCAGATACAAAGACGGAGTGCAAAGCTACAGAGGTAGCTTTYCAGGTGTCAGCCCTCAAGACTAAAGGCAGTTTATGCCAAATTTAACAATTTCTGTAGCACTAGAAGACATGACAGAGCAAATCAATGTCCAAGACCGAAAGATCCTGTCAACAGGGGTAAATCTACACTGGGGAAGAAAAGGCACTGAAATACAAAGTTGCTGAACAGCAAGTTACTAAATAAGGAAAGGCAAAAGGCATGATTTTGTAGTGCTTTATTTCAGTAAAGTTGATGAGAATGTCCTTGTCAGCAAGTGACCAGCCTAAGCAAACAGGTGAGAAGCTAACACAATGTTGCAGGCCTAGAAAGGCTCAGTTCTATAACCCACATGAGGTGTGAAGGAACATGAGTATCTAGCCTTCCAGGATAAACTTGTGCCCAATCTCTCCAAAGGAGTGAGAGCGATTCACGCTGGCCAAACTGGCCAAGGGATGACTGATGGTTCCAAGGTTGGAGGAAGTCTTCATTGCTCACCTGAGCAAGATACCTTACAGGCTGAGCTCTTGCTTGTAACATCTCCAAGGCTTGAAGGAGTAGGACTGGTGGCACATCACAGCAATATGGTCCTTTCTAACACAGTACAAGCACTGTACTTTGAATTTCAATTGTGACTGTCACTCCACAACAGAGAAGTCAAGCTCCTGGAAGGAACTTTGGGCTGAAAACTCAAAGTAAATATACTAATGCTGTGGACAGACATAGCAAGCATTTGCATTTGGGAAAAAGGTGTGAAGGAAAGGTTTTCTAGTATAAAAACACTCCTGGTAAGACAATTTTAAAAGAATGGGAAAAATCAAATACTGGGCTCTATAGATATAGAGACTTCTCTGATTCAAAGCCCAGATTTAAACACTCAGTCTAAATTTTCATATAGTAATAATCACCTTGAAGTGTTAATAGGCATGTGATATTAAGCACACAGTAATTACTCTATTAAATCTGCATCTACTTCATGCTTAAGCCATTAATATTTAAAATACTTTAAAATATCAGATACTAAATTCATCTCAAACTAGAACATAGTTCTCTTTAAAGTAGAATATATCTAACTTGGATGTTATTATTTTTAAGTTGAATAACACAGAAAACCCAGCCTAAGTTATCTTGATCTTTGGAACAAAGTTCCAAGAGATAAGACAGAAATTCAAATGTATCCAAATTTCCCCAGATTAAACTAGGAACTATATGTAATTATTCCGTATTAGTAAAATAATGAACTGTTTTAATGGGTTTCTACCCATGAGTTTGTTTGTTTGTTAAGATAAGAAGAACTTTACCTTAATAATCCCTATGAAGCAGCTCAAATCTGATACACACTTCACTGTGACTTTTATGGCCTTGTACCTGGCACCCTCTAGTGATACAGTAAAAAGTTGAAGATAAACTGCTTAGTAATACTGTTTATCATAGTCCTCTCTTCTACTACTGCATGCCATATCAGCTCTAGATTGTACATTATCACAGTCTTTTCACTTTCCCTCAGTTAAAACTTTGAAGTAGGAAAACTGCCAGAAATTCAAAGGAAATGCAACACTCCTTGACAGAAGTAAGGAGGCGGGTTGGACCAAAACAGAGAGAATTAAACAAGAAAGCAAGACAAGCATTTCTTCCTAGGGTATTTCCTCCTTCTACCTATACTGCAACAACCTTTAGAAACATATATCTATTATAATAATTATTAGATATTAAACCTAATAACTGTTACCTTGAATTAGGACTAACTGGTTTGCATGGACAGCCAATTATTTAAATTCTGACTAGCTGATACTTCTGCAAATAGAAGCACCTAGTGCCATTATTTTCCATATCAAAAAATTATTTTACCCTAAAAGAAGCAACATTTAGAATCTCACTAGGTTCCTTTTTTTTTTTTCCTCCTATATAAGTGTAATTCTGGTATTTTGGTAATGGCTGTGTCATTATTCATTGACACATATGGAATTTTCAATTAATGCATATTTTGAGATTTTTTTTTAATGTAAACACATATCTGGTCTTAGCTCATTTTAAAAACAGTATTTCAGGACTGAGTTAATAGGTGATCATATGTATTTATATTTATTAATAAAATATATGCTTTAAAAATATTATATTTTTAATGTAAAGCATAACAATATAATTCTTTATTTTAACATTTAGCTTGAAAAATATTTAGAAAAATCAATACTGTGAAGTGAATAGAAAGAAGATTCCTTTCACCCTGAAGTTTTTCTTATGGACATTCTATGTAAATGCTTAAACTATGCTCTAAGAATAATGAAAGGCATTCTTACAAGATCATAGTTATAAAGTGGTTGACAAACTTTTTCAAGTGTGCATAAATACTTCACATTATCTTTTGATTCATTTGCTGCATCTGTGATTCTGGCATCTAACTCTTGCCACATCTACAGGAGGAAAAAAAAAAAAAAAAAAGTAAAAAAAATGCATACATTGCAAACTACTTCTGTTACCATATACAGATTTGCCAAAAATACACCTTGGTAACTTCATTAAATTTTAAAAGGCACTGTCAAAAAATGCAATGTAACTTATTTTCCTTGATGATAATTTTTGTCTATAACTAATAATTTCTCATTCTTTCTCTCAATATAATAAGCGCACTAGCACAATACCTAGATTTTCCTCTCTTAATCCTCCTAAAATCTCTCTTAAATGCAATGAAACAAACTAAATATTGCAAGCTTTGCCTATTATGGTCAAAATCAACATAAGAAGAATTACCTGTAGTAGTTTAGAATGTCCAACATTCAGAACATTAATGACAGCTTTGCAGTTTGGTCCTTTGATCTGCTCAATAATAAAATTAAATTTAGCAGACATACATTTCCAGTGCTCTAGTTCAGTCAGTGGACCTGAATTATCAGCTTCTTTTCTCATCTGCTCACTCTCAATCAGAACCTGTAATCAATTTGAAAATAATCAAATGTAAAATAGAATTTGTATCCCTGGTTAATACTTGCCACTCTGTACAATTAATAGTTATATAGGTGCTCTAATTTTCAAGTTAAAACTGAACTAAAAGTTTTCTCATCTTAATTAGCTGTTCTTTTAGCTGTGTTGTCTGTACTCATGGAAACACTGCCTGTACATATACACAAGAACTCAAGATAGATCATTTTTAATACTCAGTGGGCTCAGTGATCCCTGAACATGATATATATAAACAGGGTGGAATGTGCGCCAACCTTCCCATTCCTTGCAACAGCCCAATCCCAAAAGACTAATTCTTGAGCACTCAGGTATATGCACACCCACAGTCTGACTGTTTATATGCAGAAACACTTGAAAGAGAATCTAAAGCCTCTTTTCATATGTATTGATTCCTGATCATGGCATTTTTGCCATCCCACATGAACCACAAATGTCCTTGATCTGGAAGTGGCATCAGAATTAGTCATTTATTTAGATTTATACTTTCAAAAGAATGGCACACGGGAAGGATCTGGCATACAGTCTGATTTAAGCCCAACAGACTTCTAATAAATATTCAAACATGTCTATTCATTGCACTAGAACTTGGTTCAGAGACCCTTGAAACAGCATTTGTCCAGGTGTGGGATTCTACCTGGCAAAGTGCAATGTAGTGCAGGTGTATCAGCTCAAACAAAAGAAACAATAAAAAGCTGTTACTTTTCCTGTGGTGATTGTTTCTTCACATATACTGGCTATCATGCTCCCAAAATAACATGTGCTGGAATATCAGAGAATAATAGCAGAAGTAAAAACAATCTAAATGTAAGTAAAAGTATGGTTTATCTTCTGACAGCTATACCTATTTCAGTAACTTTTGTTAAATGTCAGATGCCAGATACTGATTCAGACTTGCAGTATACAATGATTCTGACATGTCTACTATAGAGAATAGACAAGTCATTATAAAGAACAAAAGAAACATTTTGAAGATATTTACTAAAGAGAAACAAACTTGTAATTATTATCACACATGAACGGTTCTGATTTGGAAAAGCATCATAATTCAGAACTACACTTAATCATATTGTTAAACTGAAGTCAAGGCAAGTAATGCATATATTCCACTGCTGTCATCAACTGAGATGATTTAGGCATACACCTGTATTTTTTCTTGAATCAAAATCTATGGGTCCAAATGCACGAAATATAATTTCACTTTCAAAAAGCTATAGAACTATTTTAATAAATATATTTAATATCAGGTGTAAAGTCTAAGTGTGCTCATCTGTATGTAGATAAACACGCAGTCAGTTCTTACATTTATTTCATTTACATTTTTGTTCTTCTGAGCTAAATACACTAAATATAGTATGCCCTTATAAATACAGTATGTCCCAGTTTACACAGATTCTGTACTAACAGAAAGAATTCTGTGCTTTATCCTGGAAATTTCAGGCACCAATATCTTCAATAACTAAGAAGAGACCATATATAGGAACACAGGACAAAAAAAATGCCATACTGGGTCTGGTCAGAGATCATTCTAGCCAACAATCATACCTGTTACCATGACTGGTAGCAGAAACTTAAGCAACATACAGAATATACCTAACAGTATATATTTGTCGTCTATACCAGCATTATTATTCCCGCATCCTTCTTACTCCTTGTATGTTAACTGCTCAGCAACTCTTACTAGATTGTAAATTCCTAGCAATAAGGACTGCCTTCTTTCTTCACTTGTATAACACTTGGCATACCCAGGCCCAGATACAGTTGCAGTCTTAACCGACTTCAGGCAAGTCTCATATGTCATTTATAAATATCTATCCACATTCAAGTTGGACTGAAATGTTAAGACAACAACTTACTCGTTCAATTTGTCTATACCATATCATAAGTGCTTCCTCTAGCTGGTGAACTGTATCAGAATTATCAGCTGCTGCGGTTACTTCCTCAAAGGACTGGAGTCTAGAAAAATCAATGTACTCTATTTTTTTCAACTCAACAGTTCCTTCAATGCTTATTCTAGCTCCTGGAAAAAGCGATTAAACACAGAATGAATTAAAGACTCTAAAATTTGTTTCTACAAGTGCAAGCAATTTAACTTTGGAAATACACACCTGTAATCAATCTTGTTTCAATACAAGAGCCACTTTACTGCACTCACACAAAATAGAAAAATCTTTTAAATCCAATGTGTTCCTCCTGAGAAAATTCTCTAGTGACATGATTCTTATAAAGTAATGCACCCATGTATTTATTACTTCAGAAATTTATCATTTTATTTTTCCTTGCAGAACAGGAGAAGTTCCTTACATATGTCTTACTGCCTATGAAGGGAAATTCTTAAGTGGAATGTTTGTTTCCCAAATGCAATGCTTACCTTCTAAAAATGAAAGGTATCTGTTAATTGTTTCCACAAAATTCTGTTTGTCTTTTGTTTCTTGTTTGGTCTGAGTTAAAACACCCCAATTATTTGTTGCAAGGATAGCCGGGAGAAAAATCTTTTCTATCATGTTCCTAATACCACATAGGAGTCCTTCAGTGGCATCCAAAACACAAAAGAATACATCCTGTATTAAACAGAATGATTGTTAGTAATGCAGAACCTTAGGCTGAAAACAGTTTTATAAAATCAGCATGTTTTTATAAAGGCATTCCAATTTTGCCTAAAAAACCCTTTAATTTGAGAAGGCACAATCTGTACAAAATACTGATGATTACAAATGTGACCATAAGAGGTTRTTAAACATATTGTTTGAAAGAAAAGAGTGAAAATAAAAATGGTTTAATATAATTTTAAAAGGCTGACAGATTATATCTTTGTAATTTCCGTTATTTCCCAATCACATAGAAAATTTGGAAATGTTTTAAATAGTATATAGTAATTAAAAATATTCTAAATGTCCACATCTAAAACTATGCGCTAAGCAATGAAGTGCAAATAATGAAAGTGTTCTGAATGTCTGTATCTTAAACTATATAAGCAATCATCTGACTGAAGTTTTATTGCTTTTGATCAGATCAAATTTTTCACTATACTCTGAAACCAACCTTTACAAGTTCTGACTATCTTTAATAATCCAACATTTTAAATGTCCTTCAAATCAGCAATTATTAACATACTTCATATGACAAATACCTATAAATTTCCTTTTTTCCCCTCATTGCTGAAGGAGTTTGACCCAAAAGTAATATTTATGTCCAATACTGAGGCATACCTCAATACTTCTAATAATGCTTTTTGCCTTCTACCAGCTCATCACTCAAAAGGAATAAAACACTCTTAACATATAATATAAAACATCATAAATGAATAATGAATTTTCTGTCCTAAGAGTTTGAAATCATATTAATTATAAAAGATACATATACAGGACTGATTCTTATCAACTTGCTGTCCTTTAAACACTGCCAGAGCATAAAGATGGGTAGCTATAAATGAAAATCAGGCCCACATATATCCAATAAAGTGGCTTATATAGATGTAAAGTAGAAAAAACACATGCTACATAATTTACTTCGGATAATTGTGTATTTCATACATCCGAAGATTCATGAAAGAGAAACGTACAAGTAAACTTTTCCTCTCCCAGAATCTGCTGTAATGTCTTCTAAGCAAACATGACACCTTTTAGCACAGAGATTTCAGTGACACCTCAAATGTACTTACTGGCTTTAACCTCTTCAAAAACACTAGGGAGGAGAACAAGAAACTGACCTAAATGCTGATTTCTTGTTCAGCAGAGGTCTGTAAGACACTGAATTCAAAGTGCCACAAAGTGCTGAATTAATACAGCTGTTCATTGTTTCAGCAAAGCAGATAGGGTTAGGGGGCATATGATACAGTTTAACATTCAAAAATGCCATTTCCCAGTAACTGAAGTTATAATGTTACAACTGTGAAACAAACAAACAAATAAACAAAGAGCTACTTTCTATCTTTTTAGTTTTTAAAATAGAAGAGAGAATACCTCATGTATAGTTCTTGCATCTATAGGGCTGTCATTTCTACAACGAACAAAAAACAAGCATAGTCCTACAAATTTGTCTGGTGTAGTATCCACATACAATTTCATCATTTTGGTTCCTTTTACAACTCCTGGAATTGTTCGACCACATTCTGCAAAGAATTTCACAGGTGTCACTATTTTTAAAAGTGGAGGTATTATAAAATGCTTAAAATTAATATAGTGAAATAAAATACAACACAAAATTAATTTATTTTCTTCTTTTTTGTGTGTGAGAAGCAAATTTCCCTCAAGGCAGAATCCATAGCTATAAATAATCATACAATTAAAAATCTACACCAAACATGAAACATATGCCTCATAAAGCAATTTTTGGACCATTGTACTGCATGGAAAAGGAATTTGCTCAGCCCATCATCCTGGGGTAATTTGCTGGTGGCTGAGGTAGCTTGTATGTTGACTCTCACTCACCCTAAGATGTCATGCTTAACTGAGATTAGCTGCAGTAGGAAGGCAGTAAGACATACAGGTAGATAGGAGTGTGAGATGGATTAGGAGAGGTAGAAAAAGAAGAGCAGATGTGATGATAGAAGGAAGTGGTGCAGTACTTTAGATCTTTAATGCCCCGTTCAAAAATATAATACAACCAATATACTCTAAGAAGATGAATTAAGATTATTATGGCAACCTTAATTTTGATTTTTCATTTTTGAGTGCCCACCTTTCAATTTCTGTGTTATTAGAATAACTGAATAAGCTGTTTGCAATGTTCCTTAAAAAAAAAAAATTGACAAATTCTTATCATGTGGCAGCATATTGATGCACATAAGATTCATCATATTCATCATCAGATCTGCAACCTTCAGGTTGACCACACAAATTTCACTTAGTAGGTGAGGAAGTAATCGGCAACAACAATCTTCTATGTTTTCCATCAGAATCAACACTAGAGAAGGCCTATGAGACATAATTTGCCATATGTTTCAGAGATATTCCTTGATAGCTGAAGAATGGTAGAAATCAAGAATCTGAAGTTTGGTGTCAAGCTTGTGCAGGAAATTTACTTAGTCACTGCAGATCCTTCTGCTCATTTTCTCTAAATGAGACTGACAGATTATCCCTAATTTTTCCTAGCTCAAGTTTCATTTATTCCACTTTCCAGCTCCTTCTGGGAGTTTAAGACCTCATTTCTGAGGCTTCGCACACTACTCCCATCAGTCTAACCACTTTTCCCCTTCACATCTCTCCTAGTTTGATATGTACCAGATTTGAAACAAAAGAGCATATTCCTATAGGCTGCTTGGTACCAGAGCATCATTGAACTGAAGATTTCAGTTCCAGCACTGGTTCTACTCTTTCTGGAGCAGTAATTAAGAGGAAAGAATCACTAACCCTTAGCTGCAGCACGCTCAGGGAATTCTGAAGAGATGGAGTGTGCAGAGTGCATCTATACAAAAGGGTAGTAAGAGGATCGGACACCCCCAGTTCCTCTGAGGATATAATCCTATGCAATTGGATTGTTATGTATACTTAGGTAAGGGAAGTATAGGTTCAGTGCTCACAAAATCATTAGAGATTTTAGATATAAAACTCTAATTTTCTTCTGAGCACGTTACAAACATTTGAAAAGTTTCAGTTTTCACAAGGGCAAATTCAGACAGGTTTTGTGAGAGTAGTTTCTGCTTGAATGTATATGGGGCATAATTCCTAAAAGAAAAGGTTGTGACTGATTTAACACTGCAGAGTAACTTACTCTTTTATAGCCATCTTTCCAGGAAAGGCTGAAATGCTTTGACTGAACATTTTCTAAACAATTAATCTTGAAGTAATTATTTGAAACATTAGTTTTCAATTCTTATAGTGAAAAACTGCAAAATTATGAACAAGTGAATAACAGGGTTTTTGGGGAAAATGTTAAACAAAATTAACAACAGATAGTATTAAGTCTGCCGGTATTAATGTTGTTAAAAAATTACCTATTCCAGGTGCATCTCCTTCTTGATAGAAAAATTTCAGTGTTTTACTTCCTCCTTTGGCAAAAAACATATCAAATGCTTCCAGCTGTTAAATCAAAAAGTGAATACTTGTTACTCAAAATACTACAGTTTAACATGCCTTTAGGATACGCAAAATCATTTGATTAGACAGCTGTTTAAAGTTTTGATGACATGTAATAAATGTTTTACCCTACGCTGTTGTGAGGAATTACAAAACAATGTAAAATAATAAAAAACAAAAACAATATAATAGATCCTTCAAACACTACTGTCAATTACTGAACCTGCGTAGACAGACAGGTAACCTAGTTCCTGATGACTGTATATCAAATGTTTATGCTCTCAACCAGTGACGCAGAAACACTGGAGGACATTTTGTCATTCACAGAGATCTGTAAGGATAAAGTATCAAACTGGAAGTATTCAGTCATAAGAACCTTAGAAGTATACACAGCAGATTTCCATGTCATGACATAGCCTGCTATTGCAACCCTCTCCCTAAATGTAAAAGATTCATTTCTAAAACGGGAGTAATATGACATGTTAGAATTTTATTTTGGCGATAAGAAGTGGCCACATTGGTTCCAAAACCTTTTCATGACAGCAAAGATTTTTCACTGACCTCTAGAGGACCATCAGAAATAAACCATGCTGACATGTAATTAGCTTGCTGTACCTGTCTGCAAACTGTCCACCCTAAAACACTACAGGTCTCTGGGTAGCCATTTTGATTTTGCCATGTGGAACATGGTGCTTTTGATAGTCTGAATGTGCACTTGTGTACTAAAAACTGTTTATGTATGGATTACAATTTTGGAAAACAAGACTGAAGTTATAGCTGGGGTTTCCAAAATCTGAATTTCTAAACTGTACTAGGCCACCAGTGTGACACCCAGGTGGACATTATTTAAAACTGGTCTTTCATGAAGACAACTGTGCAAAAATAAAAGAAAAAGTAAAAGCAAACCAGATTTAGAAACAGACACTGCAACTTTTGCTTTAGGTAACAGACAGTAAAGGATAACAGGGTCACTGAGAAAAAAGAAAATTGGATAAAGTACTAAAAGGTCAATGACAAAATCAGAAAAAGATTCACTACCACAAAAAGCACTCAAACTTGAGATGAAGAGAAAGTCAAACAGTAATTTTTGGGCTTATATGATTTTACAAAGGAGGATAAGATGTGAGCTACCCCTGTAGCTACCGCTTCAGCAAATATGGCTTCTAGTTCAAGTGCACATGATACAAACACTCACTGTTTGAATACACATACAGGCTAACACTTAATGGATAAATCTTAAATTGTGGATGTCAAAGACAGATGGGTGTGTGTGTGTGTGTGTGTGTGTGTGTRTATATCTCATATATATGGGAATTTTATAACAATTTGTTAAAGGACAATGTTGACATAGCCCCTGTGGCCTAACCTGTATGAATAAACAGGGACTGGAAACTGGAAAATTTCCAACTATAAAACATGATTTTCCATACTAGTTTTCAAATGGCAAAAATGGCAAAAAGAGGAAAAAAAAATCCCAAGGTTCTTAAGTATTTGAATTGATCAAACTCAGTGTAGAACAGCCATTTTCCTTTAAGTCAGGGTTATTTAAAACTATATACTTGAAGCACCTCTATGTTGTTTAAGCATAAGAAAAAACAGGACTGTCTAAATACATTCTATGATATGTGAGTATTAATAAGCAAACAATAAACAATAAATTGGGATAGTGACCAAATTCAGCTTGTAACTGAACAGCTTAGAGTTTTAACAATTGATTTGTTTGATCAAAGGAGACAATACCTGGTTGAATTTTGAATAAGTAAAAATCTCTTTAACAGAAAAGAATAATGTCATGCAATCAGAAAAAGAAGGGCCCTATCTTTGTAAGTACAGCTATATTGAGTTTTGATGCTGTACCAAAAGAACAGTTTAGCTGGTTGCTCCTGTTTGTGCAAGCACTTTGAAACACTATGCAAGATGCAACACTTCAACAGACACACAAGGAATGACTGAGCTTTCACAAGTTCCACACATTATGGGACCTGCTCACTCTAAAACCCACTCTTATTCCCATCTTTCACACATTTAAAAATAACCAAAAAGTGTTCAAAATTGAAAAGTATTTCATGGGTCTTTCCAAATGTAATTACATTAATGCAGTGGTGCATAATTCATCTTTCCTCCTATTATTAAATAACATTATTAACTTTCAAAATATTTCTGTGAAGTTATAAGTATTTTTGCAGAATCCTCAGCATTTCAGTGAGGATTTGCTTTACAAATAAAAAAATATTACTTTTAGAATATAATTATGTCAGGCTGAGATGGATGAAACTTGTTGAAACTGGTAGATATGACAAGTATCCCTTGGGTCAAAATAACATCAATAACTACTGTTTTCCTGAGGCAAGGAAGATGAAAGAGTCACAATCAAAAACACAGAAAATATTTGCAAATCTGCTAGGAAACTAAGATGAGAAGTTTAGTTAGGTATTGGTTTAATTGAGCTGTGTGCCTTACTAATCCCATTATTTGACAGAAACAATCTAAATGATGGGTAACATTTCATATCAAAAGGGGCAATCTGTTACACATTTTGATTAATGATTCAAATTCAACAAATATATAGAACAGACTTACCGAAGGGGCATCCAAAATCATTTCTTCCACAGTTGTTAAGTCTAAACCTAGCCTGACACTGAGAACCTCAAATATGTATTTATATGAAGCATCAACTTTCATTTTTCGAAATTCTCTTGCTCCTTTATATCGAGCCTAAAACATTAAACATGTCTTTAAAACGTAAAAAAAAAAAAACCAAACAACCCCCCCCCCCACAAAGTGGCTGCAAGAATAACCTGCTACTTAAATTGCAACTACCGCTAAACTCTACTGTCTTATAATAAAAGACAATATAAGACTACCCTACTCATTAAAAATATACAAATTTTCAGAATTTAAAAAAAAAAAAAAAAAAAACCAAACAACCCCCCCCCCCACAAAGTGGCTGCAAGAATAACCTGCTACTTAAATTGCAACTACCGCTAAACTCTACTGTCTTATAATAAAAGACAATATAAGACTACCCTACTCATTAAAAATATACAAATTTTCAGAGGTTAACAAAACAGCTCAGTAAGAATTATTACGGAAACATAAAGTCAACTCTGGGTATATGTCAAGGAAAAGCAAGCATTAGCTATACTACAGCTCAGCTTTTAAGATGTGTGTGTGCAATATTAACTGGTTTTCTTTTTCATAATCATTATTTCAATTTATTGTATTGATACAGAAATGTCACTAACATCAATTTAAAACTGAAGTACTTATAGCAGATAAATATTTGCAGGAGCTAAGCCGGGTACAGCTTTGCTTCAATGTAAATTATTCAGTAGCATCTCCTGTTCCCTTCCTGTATTGCTTTAAAGTAAAACCTGAAAATACTGCAAAACATTAAAAACAAAGACTCAATCACTTTCTAACGGGCAGAATTTAATTTAAAAACTGAATGTAAACCAAAAAAATGTTAAAAATATGAAACAACATAAACTTAATTTAATAAACTGAGAAAAGATGCAGAAACCTATTTCAAGGTCTAATGCTGGATACTAAACCTGTTTTTCTCTCAAAATTTCTTGCAAGGACTGAACTCCACTGGTGCTCCGGCGAAACTTAGACATCCTGTGATTTACAGGATGAGAAGACTCTTGAAAGGAAGACAAGTTTGCTGTTTGTTGAGAATGGCCAGCAGATGTGGGTCCAGCATCTTGTGGTGCAGTGGGGCCAGGTGCAGAATCCTCTGGTTCAGTGAGGCTAGGCCCAGAGCTATCTGCTGCAGCGAGACTGGGCCCAGCATCTTCCCCAGTGTTTGAACTTTCTATATTATCTCTTGGTACCCCCTCCATTCTGAAATATGAAAATTTCCAACCAATTAGTATTACAATAATCCATATTTTCCAAATCTATCTTTTCAAGAAGAATGGGAAGAATGTCAAGACAGAGAATAAAAACAAGAGAAATGAGTGCATCTCAAAATTGACTTGTCAGGTATACAAACCTAATATTCTCTTCAGATTCTCTTCAAGTTGTTAAGATAATCTATCAGAAAATGTATATACATGTCTGCTACAGATGTCATGCTGAAGCTGATTACTGAAAGATTTAAAATAATTTACCATATATTTATATTTTGGGGGGGTGAATATCTTTAATATATTATTAATACTTTCAGTGAATATCTGATTATTGAGAAATAGTAAAAAAATTACTGAGTAAAATTTAAACAAATGCTTTATATTGTAATTTGTAAAATATACACACCTACTCAACAACTGAACATACAGAAAAACTTGCATGGACTTCCAGATCAGGTCTTAAAGCATTGCTCCCCTAAGTATTTACACAAGATTTTTATACAGAATCCCCTACCATGCATAGCACTCTCAATATGTATAAGTGTTTGCAAGACTAATGTTGTAAGATGGAGGGTGTGGGGTAATATTTTTTTTTAGTGGAAACATTGAATTTTTATAATATTACTATGTACCCATTTAATAGGATTTATTTTCATTTAGATTAATATAAAAATCAGAATTTTGACATTAAAAGCACACCAAGATTAAAGAATAACAATGGCCAGGATTGTGTGGCTTCTTAATGCTAACAGCAATATCCTGAAAACCATCCTGACTGACAATCTCTTTGCACAAAGCATCTTACTAAGTCTTACAAAATACGTAAGAAGTTCCTAGAGCACCAGCATATAAAACATAATGCAAGAAAGTCAGACTTTCTCTTAACTCTGTGCCTAACCCCTGGAACACTGCAATCCATAGGGAAATGATGACCTTCTCCAACAGGAGAAAGGAATTTCTCAGTTCATGTCCTGGTGGCTAGGGTACTGTCCTTGGGAGCAGATTAAACCCCTTCAGACTATGATTTCTAAAATGGCCTACAACAAAGTATATTCACAGTTGACTGCTCTAAGCAGTAGCATGTTACGCAGAAGGCAGCTGCTACCATTTTTTCCCCCTTTCTATTCCACTATCACATAAACCTAGGAAAAGTTTGTTTTTTGAATCCCAAGCCTGCAATTCGGAGTGGCAAGGAAGCATCTAAATCTTCTCTCCACCTTTTCCCATTAGGAGGCTTGCTCATCTACCTGCATTTGCTGGCTGCTATGAACCCCACTCCTAAATATAAACAAGATTAATGTTTTATTCAGTGCTGTCAATTCTACACATGGATGGCAGAGCTAGCATTTAGGGACTATAATAATCAGGATGGCTACACCTAAAGTCCTTACCTTGTGTCTAATTTTGTCCCTTTTAAAAATAGCTTATTCAGTCTCACAGGGATGTTATTATTTATATTATGCTGAACATTTTAAAAAACATGCAATGTTAAGATATGACATTCAGGAACCTTTACAAATACCTGGGGTACCAGACAAACAAAAGCATGGAAATTGCCATTCTACTCAGAGTAATATTACCATAAAGATTAAAAGAAATATCAAGAATTACCTAGTAGTTCTTGTGGTGCCTTAGGGCAGCTGTCCACAGGTATGACCACGTGTTATATACACTCTTTGACACTATTGCCATCCACAGGACATAGAAAATTAGAATTGATGCTGACACAAAGAGTAATATATAATGTTACATTAATAGTTCCTTATTTTTGTCCATGACTAGCAAAGTGGCCACAGTTCTGTGGACTTCAGCACGCAAATCACCTCTTGTAGTGTTGTTCTTCTCTTTCCTAAAGGAAAAATATTTAAAAAAAATCAACTTAGGAAAGTCATAAGCTGAAAATGTAAGATCTAAATCAATTAATTCCATTCTGACTGGGCTGGTCCTCTATAAGTCTGGCAATGGTATTTTCCTCCTTGAAATTCAGGTGGAGTACGTTGGATGTTAATTTCCTCGACTCTAACTCTTCCTCTTGAAGTTGTCCAGTGACAATATCTTTCCCTAAAGCTCAAGTGACTGAGAGAAAGGGGGCTCTCACTGCTTCCTTTACAAACAAGGACTACACTGTACACTGGCATCCTCCCTGACTCTCCAAGCATCAATACTTTACTTATCTGGTGGCTCAGCTGAGATCTTCACATTCTTCAAAGAACAGCAAGAACTCCAGTAGGCTACGCCTTATCTACAGGATCCATTCATGAAAGACAAATGGAAACAGAGTCCAGCTTCCAGTACAGCCTAGGGCATACACTTTAAACATGGCATAAACTAACAAAATCATTCTACTGCCCCCTCGGAGCTCACATCCAAAGTTTAGTATCCTCTATTCCACACCATACCAAAAGCTGGCAGTATTTCTCTCCCTCTTTCTCACAAGTCTTGACAGAGGGGTGATTGTCACTCTCTAGTTTCGGTAACAGCTGGAGGAATATTATCTGAATTCTCTTCTTTACACAGGTAAAGTGTTGATGTCACTCCTCTGAATTTCTAAAGAGATTCAGAGATTATGATCAATCCTTTTCTTTATTTTACTAAGCAAGCTAGGTTAGAATCAGTCTTATCCTAGGCAGAAGATGAATGTTGGTTTTCTTTTAATAGAAGCATGGCAATTGTATCCCTTTCAACAGATTTTTATAAGTGTCCTCTATATCTGGATCAAACTGAAAGTCACTGCTCTACCTCCAAAAAAATCAAGACAAATCCACAGTTCCCAAGCAGCTTTTTGTCAGACTGCAAACCGTTTAACAGACTCTGAAGAGGCATATCATGGAAGTTTATATTCCTCTGGTCCTTGTAATTTTTACCTGAACATATGTTGGCCAGTGACTACTGACCACTGTTAGAGAAAAAAAATATAAGGGAGATAGAACTTCAGTCTGACCTACGATGGCAGTTCTAATGTTCTTATGCTTAGATTTTCAAACTTTAAGCTGAGAATCCAAGCCAAATACTCAAATCATGGGAATTTTGCCATTTTTAGGAGTTTTCAACAAATCAGCATGAAATAGATTCTCCTGCATTCCCCATACAACAGAAAAATCTGTAGAAAAATGTTACAAACATGCTGTTTCCTTTCTAAAACACATGCATAAAAATGGTGTTACCTGAGTCACCAATAACACCAGACCATTGAAAGGTATTAGATTCTTGTCATTTTCACTCCTGACCCCTTTTGAGCAGCAGCAATGAAACAGCAGTGGGCAGCAGTGAAACTCGGGACAGGGACCAAGCCCATCACTCTATTCTGTACAGGAGCTGCCAAGGTTTCCAAACTCAATGGAGCAGCCTCACCGCAAAGACTAACCTGAGAAAGGCGTCCTAAGCCTTCTCGTTTCAGCAGTCAAGCAAACTAGCGGAGCCGGCCCAAGAGTATAGGAACTGGGATACCCAGTCCTGGAATAACCGGAATACCAAGCGCTGCTCCAGGGACACAGATCCAAGAAGATGTAGGAAGGGTGAGGTGAGGGAGGGAAGAAAGAGAGAAGGATTCCCAAGGGTAGAGTGCAAGGGTTACTGACTTCTGACTCTCCTCTGAAAAGCTGAGGTGCCTTAACCGGCATTTCTCCTGCTTTGGCAGAGAGAGGCAGGCAGAGAGTCTCACCGACCTGACCGGAGCTGCACCTCGCACCGCGAGAGGAAAGCACCAACCCCCCACCAGCGCAACGGCCGCAACGCCAGCCGTTTCTCTCTCGGAAGGCGGGGCAAACAGACCCAACGGCTGCCGGCGGCAGATCCCTCCGCCCCAGCAGGCGGGCAGGAGTTCTACCTCCTCGCCGGGACTATTCAGCGCTGCGGAAGGAGAAGGGGAAGTAGAGCACGGGGTGCGGTAAAGGGCCGTTAAGGAGCGGCCGTAACGGCTGTGGCGAGGTGTTGCTCCGCGAGGCGTGGCGGGCGGCGTTGGCACCTCGGGCTCGGCTGTGCTCCCCTGCCCCGGGCACGCTGTGCCCTCCAGCCGCCGGGCAGAGGTGCCCCCCTGCTCCTCCCCATCCTGGCTGGGCGTTAATCGTGGCCTGTGCAGCTCTGCCCTGAGGCAGGCTCCTGTGTAAAGTGTGAGGCCCCGCGAGGGGGAGGCATCGCCTCTTGCATTATCAGGTGGATGTATGCACATGAGAAGGAACTATATTCAGTGCAAGTCAATTAATGTGAATTTTCTCTTAGTCTGAATCCACAACTGTGTATAGTATCTCCATGGCAAAATTTTGTCTCAGTTTTGCCCCTTCAAACTTTTGCCTATTTACTACATATTTTAAAGTTACAAAATTTAAGCTGCAGAAGCAGAAACTTAATTCTGTCAAAAAGGCAGTCTTGAATACAGAAGAGCTCAATGTAGTTACTTAGATAGTTCAGGCTGTAGAATCAGCACTTGATACTGCAAACTCCCTTGTTTGGGATTTGTTTTAAATGTTTGCAAAGCACCATATGTATTTATGAAACTATATAGATAGCAAAATAGAATAATTCTGTACTGCGAAAGTGCTTTTTTCTCAATTACTGGGGACTGTAAACTTTTTCCAAGTATTCAATCCAGGAAAAAAAATCCCTTTTTCATGTCAAGTTTTTGAAAGAAAGATTGTTTTTATCTTTCAGACCTGAAATAATAGTTCACTATTATTTACTATACTAAACAGTCACTGCATAATTCCAAAGGGTGTCAGCCAAAGAAGTTTTACTTGGAACTGTTTTCCCAGCTTCTATAGGTAAAGACAGCAATCTACATCTTAAATACTGAAATAACTGGACAGCAGGCATGTCTATAAATAGTGCTGAAGGCATAAGGACAGATTTTCAAACCACTGAAAGATGAAAACAGTCAGCTGGAAGGGTTTACAAAAGCACCATTCATTGGGTGGTAGCTATCTAACCCTG
Organism: Apteryx rowi; assembly: GCF_003343035.1. Classification (NCBI taxonomy): domain Eukaryota; kingdom Metazoa; phylum Chordata; class Aves; order Apterygiformes; family Apterygidae; genus Apteryx; species Apteryx rowi. The sequence continues at coordinate 1,057,242 of NW_020447864.1, forward strand.
TTGAGGTATTTTTATGGTACCCTCTATCTGTGAGCCACAGGTAGAGGAAATGCATCTTCACACTAATGCAGAGCATCCATAATTTCATTCCACTTTTAAATTGATTAACCTACCAAATCCTGCAGTCAGGAGGCTTCTCCTGGAAATGCCTATGGGAACAGTCATTGCTGAATATCCTATACAAGGCAGAAGCAGGGTAAAATTTAAAAGCACACATTCATTATTAGGGCAGAATAATAAGTCATCTGATCGACAGTGTTTCATTTGTTTTCAGATGTTTGTTTAATTTGATATATTTTCACGGGGACTGGGTGCATTAATTTGAGACTTTTGGCTGACATTTAAAAGCGTGACACTTTTTGATACTTCCTCCTCAGTTTACTGGTTATATAAGCTGTGATGGTTATAGTAGGATGATACTTAGCGACACCAGCTGTATGAACAATACAAACGGTATCATCATTTATACATTGGAGTTTAGAAATATGAAGGAAGTATGAAAACAGAACAAATCTGAACCTCCCCAACAGAAGTAGATAAATGTGGGAAACATACCCCGGAAAGGGTCGTGAATGATTTGAGAGGCCTTATTTCACCTATTTCACAGCATTATTAGCTAGTGTAGCAAACTTATTTTAAGAGGGAACTGAATGACACTACTGGTTTAAGCAAGGTAAACGCTCCTTTCTTTGGGCGTGCTTCACACCCGCCGCAAGCCCTCAAACCGACGCATTAAAAAATAAGCGGGGCCCTGCTGCCACGTGTGCGGCCGCCGGGCGCCCCCCCCCGCCCCGGTCACGGCCCCGCCGCCGCCAGGGGCGCAGCGCAGGCGCCGCCGCTCCGCTCCGCTCGCGACATGGCCGCCCCGGCGGAGCTCCGCGGCCTCAGCGACGAGGCAGCCTACGGCGCCTGCTCGGAGCCGGATCCCGGCACCAAGGTGAGGTGGCGGAGGGCGCCGCGGGCCCCCCGCTCTGCGCTGGGGCTGCGGCAGCGGCCGGCGGACGTGCCGCGAGCGGGGCGCCCCGCGGGCGGCTCCCGGCGGAGCCCAGCCGCAGCTCGGGGTGCGCGGCCCCGGCTCGCCCCTCGTTCCCCCCTCCCTTGAAACCGGGCCGAGCTCACGTTTCCAGCGCAAAGAGCGGCTGCGCTGGGCTACAGCGGGTAGCTGGGAGCCTCCTCCAGCCCCCCAGTCAGGCATGCAGTGGCCTACTTCACCGGATCAGCGCTCCTGCTCGTGTGCTGGCTTTCGGTCAAGCTGGAGCTCAGGGCAGTGAGCTGCCTTTCTGTGCTCCCCTGTGGTTTAACGAGACACTTAAATGATTCTTTAGACCGCAAAATTAAGGGCTGCAAAAATCCTCACAAAACCCAACTGCAGAGCCTCTCCACCCCACTCCTGCAGAACAGAGGCTGTCCTGTTAGGAGAACCTTGCAATAGTGTTTCAGGTGTTCTGAATCTGATTTAATAAATAAATATATATATGTATCAAGACCATCCTACTATCTGCTTTTCAAACATAGCTATTCAGTAGCCCTTGCTATATAAAACCCTCCAGTGATTTAAGAAAAATACCTGTACAATATTGCAGGCTGGTTTTGGTGCCAAGACATCATTGAGCTTGAAGAAAATTAACCCCCTGCCCAATGAAATAATGAAAGTAATGAATTTAAAAGTTGAGCTTTAGGTAAATTCGATGTATGCCATGAGGCCCACTAACAAATGTTCACATATCTAATATGCATACAGAAGTAGTTCACATGTAGTACAACTCATAAAAATAATAAAGATAAGAATCATACCAATTCTCTTGTGCTTTTCTTCAATATAATATTTATGTTATAAAGGCATTTTTGTTTAATACAAATCTGCATTTTTAGGACCATGACAAAAGGCTTTGTTTATACTGGATGCAGTACTCTGTTTGCTACTTCTGGGCCTGCTATCTACATTCATTATTAACTGGCATCTTTGTTAATATGCATAATTAAATTCTGATTGATGTATAACCATAATGATGAAATTTTTTTCCACAGGATTTTCTGCTGCAGCAGACAATGTTAAGAGTAAAGGATCCTAAGAAGTCACTGGACTTTTATACAAGAGTTCTTGGAATGACGTGAGTGAAAGTTACATGCTATAATAAGTTTTGTTTGTACTAGTATAGCATATTCATCTAAAAAGAAAAGATTTTTTGGGGGTGTAATTATAGTAATTGGTCTAACAACTTGAACAATGCTGGCCCATCAGCTAATGCCAAATTGGATAGTCTGGCAGTCTTTGAGAACTTCACAGCACTGTTAATGCTTAAGCTGTAAATGAGCTAAAATTGGCCTTGACTAGAATTTTTTTTTCTTAAGTAGGTCATTAATTATCAGCATACAATTTGCTTACTTCCTTCTCGCTGATGGCAGTTGGCTGGGACTCCCGTGATCCCTCTGGTAGCCAGCTGCCCCTGTGGTCTCGCCTTTAGAGACTCACAGACATAACTGGCTCCCAGGTCACTTCACCTACTCGCTGGCTAGTCCATCTTGATATTCGCTAGTGATCGCACACTCGCTGGCATACCCTCACTTGCTCTAGTTGCTGGCACCACAGATGCACAGGCCCCTATAGCTGATTCTGGTTCCTGGCACTCAGACCTCAGCACACACGCACGCACGTAGAATAGAGTGTCCCTCACCCAGGAGAATAGTTAGAGAGAAATTTAATAAGAAGATAGGACAGAGTGTGCTGTCAGGCACAGGGCATGGCCAGACAAGCATGCTGACCAGCCCTGTTTATCTCCATATCCATCTATTTTCTCATGTTAGTTCCTTCCCAAATGACCTACATCTCTCCCTTTCTCCAGCTTTGGTTCCTCCCCTAAACATCTTATAATAAGTCTTTCACAGTCCCAAAATGCTTTTTCCCTGCATCCCTCAGTGTGTCCCATACCACTAGGCAGTCACCCACCTCAGTCTGAAAGGTGCTACAGAGAGCTGCTCCCTTTGACTCATCTTGCTTACCTGGACCATGGGGGCGATGATGTCCTAGGACAGCCCTAGGAGGAACCCGGACAGGGTGTCCGTTCCTCTGAGTGGATGTTTTGGGTTCCCCCACCTGCCCCTGTGCCTCTGTGTTCTTCTGTGCTTGTGGAGATGAGCCCTTGATGGGCTGATGGCCCCCCTGTGATGGGCCTGGGAATAGCTGAGGCAGGGTATTGTTTGGATACCCCTACCRGCCATTGTCTCTGTGTGCTTGTGAAGACAAGCTATTTGTCACGCAACCTAGCAGTACTAAGGCTCTTTGGACATTCTTGACATCTGTAACAAATTATTTCAAGAAAAAAAATTCTGTTGTATTTTTAAACATCTTGAAATGAGTCCAGTCTAATGTAAAATAACATACTTCAACTTAAGATGTGGATGTAAGAAAATCAATTGTAAATTCCTCACTTTGACTTTGCTTAAGTGGTATTTATTATATAGTGGGGAATTTGACTAAAACTGTGTCAGTGGGAGCAGCTACTTGAGGTAATCTGGAAAAGAAATTAGATTGGTGTTGCATGCTTGCTTATTCTGGTCAAAGTTCCTATATAAATGTGGTTTGAATTGTGCCACATCACCTTTAAAAGTGAGGTGAAAATAGAGATAGGAGTCTTCTCTAAAGTTCTCTGAAACTTGCAACAGTTCGTACTCATCATGAGATCACTCCAGCAGTCTGTTATCTTGTGCAGTTTTCTATAAGACAATGACCTGTATCAGATGCTTCATAAGAGGGTGGGTGTCTTCTTGCATTTGGCAAAGGGAGAAATTTTATGAGCAGCTTTTTCTGACCTCAAGTATTTTAGTTGATTAAATCTTCACATGTAATATGGATTTCATCATTATACCTAACTACTGAAAGTATAAATATACTTCATTTAAATGTATGATGATTATCACTTTTTCATCCTGTCTTCTTAAACTTTGTCTGGTGCCAATGAATAAGTTTGAAAGTAAATCATCTTATTCCTTGGTGATGTTTTGAGGTGGATAGACTTAAGGGTCTGCCTGAGGAAATATGTACAAGTAAGAGTGAGTGGCTACCTCAGACTCAAGCCTAAGATTTATAGCTTGCTATTCAGTTACTTGTAATTTGGCTTTTAAGCGTCTAAATCTTCTAATTTTTATAGACCTATAATGTGTTCTGGAATACTTAAGTTTGATGGTTTAAAATGTAGCTATTTTGAAATATGGGTTACAGTGAGAAAGGCAAAAAGGATGCAGCAATAATTCTTAAATGGGAGTGCATCTTGGTGCACTTGCTGGCTATCTGATTTTTTTTCTTTTTTAAGTAACTATTTCAAAACAAATGTTGCCATTTAGATTGCTTCAAAAATTTGACTTTCCTACTATGAAGTTCTCGCTCTATTTCCTGGCATATGAAGATAAAAATGACATCCCAAAAGATAAAACTGAGAGAACAGCTTGGACCTTCTCTAGAAAAGCTACACTTGAACTGACACAGTAAGTATTAATATAGTAAGAGATTACATGTATGTAACAGTGATTAGTCCTGTTGGATTCAAAACAAAATGTAATAACTACTGTGAAAACATCCTCATATCTGTCATATAGCCTTAAAATGTGGCTGAGATCATAGATACTTGGCAAACGTAATCTTTCTCTTTCCAGAGCTCTTTCAAACTGGTAGGTGAACAATGGCAACATAAGTGTGAAATAAGACTTACTGTCTTTTTTAATATGCATGTTCTTTGAGCATCAATTTTATGGGCATCTGGGGAGGGAAACCTACATTTCAAAAGAATCGAGGAAGAACTGATTTGATTAGAACTTCCTGTGGATCCCCTGAAGCATCCCAATAAAGGATTAACTATTGCTTGCAAAATCTAATCAAAGCAAGTATTAAGTCAAAACATACACTTTATATCAACAAGACAATTTTATTAATGTTCAAATCGTGGTAACTGAGAGAAGCGCAGAGACAGAGAGAATCTCCCAATACCCCACTATATTGTTTAACTCCAGGACCCGCTTACTTCACCTTATGTTCCCTAGTGACTGGTAAGTCACTGACTCGTATGCGGCCCAACCTTCTCTAACTTTAATGAGGTAGGAGCGTCTCTCTGACTCATTCAAATGTAGAACCTAAAAGCTAGCAGAATGACTGTGAACAAGACCGGATTAGCCCTAATACCCTATTTTAAAGGCTGTCCGTAGGACCTGTGATTAGGGAAAATCTGATAGTTGAGTGAATGCAGCCAACACTTGAAATTCTCTGCTGATTCAGAATACCAGATGGTCCTTCTTAAAGGAAGTTACTTATCCTCCTGAGGAGAACTGAACATTTAGGACTTGGTCACATCCGTGCTGCTTTTCAATATGTAATTATTACTTCTTACAGTAATTGGGGCACTGAAAATGAAGAAAATCAGTCCTATCACAATGGCAATTCAGAACCCCGAGGATTTGGTAGGTCTTTTGTTTTGTGTGTGTGGTTTTTAAGCTTCATTTTATTGTGACTACATTCTTCCTTCATTGATTGGGGAAAAACAGAGGTTCAGACATTTTTTTAAAAAGCACTTGTATAAATTCAGTGCAAAGGTTTTTGGGTAAATGTGTGCTGTAGGCTTTGTTTTTTGAGAACTAATAGAATAAAAATTCTAAACTTGCATGGCTGAGAAGACATTCTTAATAGATTGATTTGAAGAAACAGTACTAGCACTAGCAAGGAAGGGAGCTTCTATTCTGTCCTTTGTTGCTCTTCTTCCAGCATATATACTTTGAAAGATCATGAAAATATGTAAACAAATATATTTCAGAATAATGAGTCTCAGTTATAGTTTTATATAAAGAATTTAATCTTGTGGCAAGCAAACACATGCTATCACTGACCACTCAATGAAAACCAATAATTGCTCTTGCATATTGGATTATCATAATATTTAGATTGATTTAAGTTTGGATTTCTATTTTATAATATACTAGCTACCCATTTTGAGATAGAAGGAGCATTCTGTTCACATACAGGACTGAGAGTAGTATTTGTGTGGCAAGATAGAGAGTAATTCTGTGATTTGATATTTTGAGTCCTTGAGAGGTCACTTAAGAAATAAATTTCAGAACAGATCTAGCCACTTGACATTTAAAGCTTCTGAATTGATCTGTAAACTGAGGCCTTGAGCAGTGCTAATGTTAAGTCTCTACAAAGACAGTATTAATGATAAAATCCTTGTACTGTTGAATTGAGCAAATGCAAAGAAATCCTGTTACATGGATATGCTTCCAGAAAGGCAATACAGACAAAACAATTTGATTGAAAAACTTATTTTTTCCTATTCTATATAATATTCTCAAATAAATAGCATGAGCTATTTTAACTCTTAAGTTCTTTTTTAAAAAGGCATCATCAAAAAGCAAACATTCTAAAGGAGAATAATGTTAATACCTGAAATGCTCTTCATTCTGGAAATAATGTTTTTCTTGGATACATCGTATCCTACGGCATGTTAACTTTTTGCACAATATGAAATGCTAAGCATACTTTTTTCCTAGAACACCCAGCAGTGCTTACAGTGTACTTCATTCTTTTTACCCTGTTGCACAGGACACATTGGAATTGCTGTCCCTGATGTCCACAAAGCTTGTAAGAGATTTGAAGAACTGGGGGTGAAATTTGTGAAGAAACCAGATGATGGTAAGTCTTAATCAGAAATGCAAGCTAATTTTTTTAATTCCTTATTTTAATATACTCTGTGTAGTAGGTTTGTGTGTTTTTGTTTTGTTTTTTTAAGAGGAAGATGGATAATACGTTTCTAATAGTTAATCTCACTATTTAAAATGTACTAAAACCAATTTGCCCTTCTCCCTCTTGCACAACGGAGAAAACTGATAGTAGAGCCATCTCAGTAACTATAGTTAATCAGCCTAGCTACATATGTTCTGTATTTAGTCTGATCTTCACTAAAATTCATGTGCTCTGTTGATGTCTTATTTTACTATATATAATATTGCCTAGAGTTATTACAGAATTTCCTCTGTCATGGGCCAAATTCACACATTTACCATTTGTTTGGTTATTTTCATATTGAAATAAAATCACTTGGAAGACATAACTACCCAAACCCGTTAAAACTGAATAGCTTTCAACTCTTCCGGCAATTTTTGTTCTTCTTTAATATCTTTAAACTTACTAAACCCCACCTTTTAGTCATTATCTTCTTAACTGTTTTGTCAGCTTTGGTATGATATAGATGAATGAGGATATTTCTATTTGACTTGTATAACTTTTAATCAAAAATGCTTGATGCACAACTAAAATTGTTCCTAGAGAGTGCATAAATAAAGAGTGTCCTTGTTTAGTTAACCTAAAATGCAGAAGTCAGTGGTGAAAAGTCTTGTGTTGTTCAACTGGATTATCCTTCATGAAGAGACCTCTTGACAGTTTTATTACTGAAGCGTTCCAAAATAGGCACCTATATAACACCCAACAGCATGCACAAATCTGTGATACTCCTTCTTCCTTCTGGCTATACAAACTAGTGGGTTTTTTTTCAGTTTGATAGAAACAGAATGGGTAGCTTCAGCTTACAGGTATTGGAATTGATCTTCTAGATCCCTTGCTAGAGGAATAAGAGCAAGTAATTGAAAGGACACTTAAAATGATTTTCATCTTATTCACTGTCTTCTCAGCTGAAGCAAGTGTAAGAAGTGTATTGCTAAACTTAACCTGAACACAAGTTTCTTGATTTAAGAATTGAACTCAATATTGCTAGCATTTTAGACTTTCTGAGCCCTTTTAAATGTGTTCAGCACCTGATGAACCTAAGAGATGGTTGAAATGAGAGCTGTTGACTTTGATTCTGTGTCACTGCACAGCTCTAAGCATGTAAGAGGAGCAGCTTAGACTGAATGAATAATTCTCAAGAAAGAACCCTTGACACAGCCAAGCAAGAGGAGGAGAAACAAGCAAAAGCTTTTTTTAACATTAAGAAATAAAAATACAGTAAATGCTGAGGAGGAGGAGGAGGAGGAAGAGGTTTTAGACTTTGCATTCATTGTTTGTGGAGCAGGCTGAGAGACTTGATTCAGCAATGTAGGAAAGAATGAAAGTACAGAATCACAGAATGGTTGAGGTTAGAAGGGACCTCTGGAGATCATCTAGTCCAACCCCCCTGCTCAAGCAGGGTCACCTAGAGCACATTGCCCTGGAACCAATCCAGATGGCTTTTGAATATCTCCAGCAAAGGAGACTCCACAACGTCTCTGGGCAGCCTGTTCCTGTGCTCAGTCACCCTTATACTCAAAAAGATTTTCCGTATGTTCAGATGGAATGCCCTGTGTTTCAGTTTGTGCCCTTTGCCTCTTGTGCTGTCAGTGGGCACCACTGGAAAGAGTCTGGCCCCATCCTCTCTACACCCTCCCTACAGATACATATACACATTAGTAAGATTCCCCCTCAATCTTCTCTTCTCCAGGCTGAACAGTCCCAGCTCTCTCAGCCTTTCCTCATATGAGAGGTGCTCCAGTCCCTTAATCATCTTAGTAGCCCTTTGCTGGACTTGCTCCAGTAGCTCCTTATCTCTCTCATACTGGGGAGCCCAGACCTGGACCCAGCACTGCAGGTGTGGCCTCACCAGGGCTGAGTAGAGGGGAAGGATTGCCTCCCTTGACCTGCTGGCAGTGCTCTTCCTAATGCAGCCCTGGAAACCATTGTCCTTTTTTGCCAGAAGGCCACATTGGTGGTTCATGGTCAACTTGTCCACCAGAGCTCCCAGTTCCTTCTCTACAGGGCTGCTTTCCAGCAGGTCAGCCCCCAGCCTGTCCTGGTGCCTGGGGTTATTCCTCCCTAGGTTCAGGACTCTGCACTTTCCTTTATTGAACTCCATGAGGTTTCTCTCTGCCCATCTCTCCAGCCTCACAGGGCGTATGCAGAAAACTTATTTCAATCAAAAAAAGGTAGTATCTTAAAGTGACTTTAAAGTACAGCTTTATTGAGAGTAAGCTTTGACAATACAAAGATCTAATGCTGATTAAAAATTAATTTAGATAGTTTTCCAACTAATTTGTCTAGATTTGCACTATTTCTTGTGTCATGCAAAAGGAAAAAAGAAACATTTTCCCAAATAGTCATATTTGGCTTAAGAACTATTCATGTAGTCTTACTTTTTACCTTAATTTTTTTTCTTACAGGTAAAATGAAAGGACTTGCATTTGTTCAGGATCCTGATGGCTACTGGATTGAAATTTTGAATCCTAACCACATGGTGACTCTCACTTAGTTCTGAAAAAGTATATTGTATAAGAGATGCACACTGTCAGTCCCCTGGAGAAAAATCTGTAACAGCATTTATGAAATTCTCGCTTACTTGAGAAGAATCAATTGTGTTCAGAGTCTCCTCCAAACTATCCCCTGGAACATTAATGTACTTGAATTCCCCTTTGTTGTCCTGTGATGCCACTACAGTTTGCTTCCAATTAGGAAAATTCAACCAACTGTCTTTTGGAAGTGCCCTTATGGAGATTCTCCTCTTCAAAGTTAAGTTGATACTTCACTGAACACTCTCACAAGATATGTGACTGGAAGTTCACTGCATTTCACACTGTTTAGACTTAAACTAACAAAAAAATCCTCTAAGACCAGAAAGAACTTGCTCATAATTTTTGATTTGATGAAAATCTGGGGCTGTGTTAAACTTCTGTGCTCTGTAGAGTTCTGTGTTAGGAATTTAATGAAAAACAGTACCTGAAACATCAGCTTCCTACTATTAGGCATTTTGATCTGCCCTCTTAAGATGAGTAACAGTTACTGAAAATATACCTGTAAATAACAGGAAAACATGCAACATTTATATCCATTATATGAGTCAGTTCATTTTATACTGTTGCACCTGTTACAAACAGTGTAAAACATGTCCAGTTTTAATATACTGTTAAAACAATAACAAAAAAACCCCTATGCCTTGACTTACTGTGGTTCAGGTAGCACTTATTCCTGTTGAGTAAAGTTTTCAGTGATATAACTATTGAATTGAATAGTATAATGGCATTGCAGCTCATTTCCAAATAACACATTGATGAAAACAACAAAATTCTCATTAAAGCAATATAACATATTGCTTTGCTAGTTGTTGAATCTTAGATAACAGAAAGGCTATTTATTTTGGTTCATGAATCCTTTTTTGAGAGGAAACCTAGCAATAAAAGATGCAGAATATGAACTGAGAGTACGGTAGTGAAGATGAGGCCCATAACTGTGAGACTTGCTTAGAGGAATGTTGCATTAACTTAATGGTAATGCACAGTAATAATAACTGTCAGAATAAATCCTGGGCTCATACAAGTGAAAATGGAAACGTATAAACTATTGCATTTGCTTTCTACTATGTTCTTTTAAAAATACCAAAAAAAAGTGTTAATGACTTAAATTCAGGATTTGCCGTATATCCTTATCTGAAGAATTCTTCCTGGTTCTGTGTGCCTCAGCTTGACAAGTTAGTGCATACAAATCCAGCAATTCCACAGTTGTCCACTTTAAGAATCAATCATAAAACTGCTTCCAAGACAATTTTTTTACACTTGGAAATGAGTAAAACTATTGGTGTGCTTGACACTGCCCACAGCTGCTGAAGCAACCATAAACTCATGAGAAGGTAGACATAGCAACTCAAAAGATAATCTTCTGGTTTTTTTTTTTGGTCATATGAAACAACCCTGATATTTTAAAATGTTCTTTCTAGGATGTTTTCTAGATGGTCTCTACTTAAGTGGATACTGTGCTTTAGGTGATGCTTTACTGGTGTGACATACAACAGACTGTTTCTCCTACTTGGATATATGCCAAGTTTGCTTTTTCTGCAACAGTAAACAATGTTCCTTATTTGCATTCTCTATTTTCCCCTCCTGCACTTCCAGTACTAATACCTAGCCTGTTCCCTGTCTTGTTCCTGTCAAGTTGATTGCTCTCCTGTAAATTAGGATATTTTGGTAGGGACAGTATAGTTGTCTTCACTGTTTAAAATGAGATCTCCTGAGAAACTGAGCTGTCTTAATAGCTGCCATCACATGGTCTCACTATCACTTTCCTCCTAACTGTGGCGCTTTTGACACTCCCCTGCTCTCCCACCTGCCCTCCCAGCAGGCTGATTCATTTCCCTGAGCTGGAAAAGATTTTCTTGAATGCTGTGTTAGTTTCATGCCAATTTATTAAGCAGAACTGAGGAGCCAGTTCAAAGCTCCTCAGTTTCCAGAGCAATGAATTAGGGCTGGCTCCTTTTAGCAGCAATTTGGGTTGGTTCAGCTGACTCATGAAACCTCACCTTACTTCTTTAAAAAAGGTAAGCAATATTGCAGAGAACCTTACAGCACCAATTAGAGAGGTCTAATGTTTGAAGAATATTATAGCATAGCTTTAGTATGATTTGTCTTTTGAAGCTTTGTAGCCAGTAGGAATAGTGCCAAGAAGGATGAGAGCTACAGCAGTGAGACAGAGCACCCAGTTGTTTGCAGCTTATGTGCATTTTGATGGCTAAACTGTGTTTTTACATACATCTCTTTTCTTGCTCATGTTCTGAAATAGAAATTTAAAATGAAGTACAACTGAACTGAAACAGAAGTGCGAATTGCAGTTCCTTACCGTTCAGCCTCTTGCATTAGATTGCGTGCATAGAGAAGTTCCTTAGAGTAATACTGGTCTAAGTGAGGTTGCCTAAAATTAGTTTATTTCAACACTTACTGATACAAATGTTTCATCTAAAGAGTTTTATAAACAAAGTCTTGGCAAGGAAATTTTCACAAGCATCTAAGTTTAGGAGGACAGATCATGTTTCATCTACATTGTTCTTTTATAATGTTTCATCAAGACTTGTTTCACTAAGCTTCGAAGTACAGGTGTGACTGGAAACATTATTGACACAATTGTATGGAATCCAGTAATTAAAGGAGGGGTAGCTCATGATTTGGGTGAGAGTCAAAGGGCACACAAAGGTGGTTAGGTGGATGAAAGGCAGTAGGCTACTTCTAAGGTTCTCCATTTTTGAAATAAAACTTACTCTGAACATGTTCACTAATTCTTGGAACGACCTTTGATTTTTATGTACATGGCAAAGCACAACACTCTGATAGTAGATGAGGTAACAGATGGCAAAGGCAACTATATTTAACTCTAGGAAATAACTTGACTTAGTCTATATAACTTTTAGGGACAACAGCAAAATAGGTTTTACTTATATACAGCGTCAGAAGAAAGTAATAGTAAAAATCAGTTACAGGATATAATGAGGTATGCTTTTTACCAAAAAAACAAAAACAAAAAAACCCCCACACCCCTACCTGGCATACAGAGAACTAATTGAAGCCACTATTCTCACTTGTGAAATGCAAGAATTAATAAAAGAAATACCTATGTCGATTCTTTTAGCCTGCATCAGATATTAAAGATTTTAAATGTAAGATTTATGCTTAATGTTCTTGTTGATTATAGACATAATGCTATTTTTGCTTCTTCCAAGATAACATTTCTCTTCTGCTAAATGACTCACTGAATTAAATAGCATGTAGTGCTTTTCCAATTGGAGGGTCTCAGTTTAGCTTAAGTTAAAGTTCAGTTAAAGCACTAGAAATGGAAAAGTTACCTTATTTTCATACAGAGGTAAGCCCACATTCTCCCTGTGGACGGCAATAGTTTCCCATTCGCTTCAAGAAAGCGGAGTACTTACCGATGTGAAAGAGATCGGCAAACCTAACGTTACACCTACAATTCTAGGGCGTACAATTTCACACCCAAGCCTTGAGGCTGAGCAAGGGAAGCCACATTTTGACTGCAGGAGAAGCACCAGCAGGTGCGAAGGGCGGGGAAGCTTAGGTCACCAACTACCATTTCACGGGGGCAGCGCCTGAGCTCCCCTGCCGGGGGAACGAGCGCACACTCGAAAAACACGGGTAGGGGCCGCCCGGCCCCTTCCCTTTCCCCTTCCCCTCCCCGGAGGCCCCTCCCCTCCCCGGAGGCCCCTCCCAGCGGGCGCCGCGGCTGCCCCGGGGCCGCCACAGGCCGCTCGCTGACGTCAGCGCGCAGGAGGACGGCTGCCGTTGCTAAGTGGCGTCAGCGCGCCAGTTGACGTAGCGACGGCGGCGGGCGCAGGGGGTGGAGGCCTTGCCGTCGCTGGGGCCGGTGAGTCCCGGGGGAGGGTCGCTGCCGGGGGGCCGCTGCCGCCGCCCTGCGCAGGAAGGCGGCGG
>NW_020447864.1:1070605-1075031 GCF_003343035.1 Apteryx rowi
AGGGGGCGCCGCCGCTGGGGAGCGCGGAGCTGCAGCAGGCAGCTCGTCGGGTTTTCCCGGAGAGGAGCTGGTCCCGCCTCAAACGCCTTTCTGCCCGGGCGGGGGAACTGGGAGGCCCCGGTGTGTGGTGTCATCTCTGCAGCACCTGCAGCTGCAGGAGCGAAACGCAACTTTTCGGAGACTTTAGCWCTCACCTCTCCGCCTGTGACCTTGCGCAGTTCCGTTCGTTTCATCCTTCCCTACTGCTGTCCGTTCCTGACACTCCCTTTTCACCTGCGCTTTCCCTGGCCCATCCACGTTTTTCAATACAACACTGCCGTGGTTGTGTTTTTTATTAGTTCAGTCTTCAGGCATCGTGGTAGTAAAACAAAATGCTTTAGCAGGTTCTTTGGGGGTCATATTACTGCTCTGCTCGCACTGCTCTGATTCATGAAAATTATTTTTGACATAGAAGAAAGTGTCACGTTATCAGATAAAATAAAAATGCTTGATGTTAACTTGTGAACAATCTGCCTATGTTCTTTGCTTTCCCTGCGATGCTGTTAGCTTGCGTTATTTTTAAAACACAGCATGTCTCTCTGTCCCAAAACCATTGTGGTGGGATCGCTTAAATTTTTTTTCTTTTAAGATTTAAGTTGAGCCTACTCTCTCTGCAGATGTATTTGATGTGTCTTCCAGTTATAAGTCTGTAAATCTGGTGTGTGAAGCATACTGTTCTGTTGGGATCTGTTCACTGATATTTATCTAAAACAAATATGCAAGAATTTTCATAAGTAACTTTTGAATACATTTAAATAACACAAGCCCATTTAATAACACACATTGCATATGGGAACAAATATTTAAATAGCCCTGTTATTCCCCCCAGAATACTGATTAGGAGATCTTCTTTGTGGGACATCTGTTTTCAGTTTGCTGAATTGAGGTGTGGTTACTTTACTGTTGATAAGACTACCTAAAAATATTTTTTTCTTCCTTCCCCTTCCTTCCTTTCTTAAACATATACTTTAAAGAAGATTAGACTATCTTTTACTAGAGAATTTGTAGATCAAGGTATTGTCTGTTTAGCAATTTAAATGCAGTTTACTTTTCCTACTAGCAGGTATGAGAATAACAGTAGCTTATTTATATTGAGAGAGAATCATTGATATATATTTAAATATTTAATGTCTCCATATTTCTGTATTTCCTCACTCTACAGTTTTGTTTTGTTTTCCTGCTTTTAAGTTTAAAAGATTGCACAGGAGAAAGATCTGCAGCTACCTTAAGTAGTGTAAAAGAGGTACAGAGAAGGGAAGTCTTAAATAGACAAGAACACTTACAAACTTTGCATACTTGGGGAATAAAACATGTGATACAGTTTGCATAGATCTTGTTTTCTTAAGAGATTCATGTTGGAATATGGTGTGGTCAGGGAGACTGATGTTTTAGCTAGAGTGACAGCCAGAATGAATTTTTTGTGTCTTATCATGAACAATTCAATATCAAGATATTGTTGTCTTTTGTCACAGTTAAAAAAATAAATGGTCAAAATTAAATAGTGACTGCTCAAAAAAAAGGAATTCTAGGGTTATAGTCTAATGTTATTTAATGTTTTCCCATAGAATGAAGGGATATAAAAATTATATTAAAAAAATTATCTGAGAAATGTGCATCTGAAAGAATCAGTTTTGCCATGGGCCACATACCCCCTATTTTTGATGATATGTCTCATGCATTGTTTCAGGAATATGGTACATTTGTTGCTGTGCAGCTGGATGTTGCTGAATAGCATTTCCATGAGCTTGCTGTTCAATCTTTTTGTTATTCAGAATGGCAAAGAACCCTAATTTTCAGGAAGTTGCTCATCTGCCCACAGGCTACGTCCACTATAGATCTTCAGACAGCTTTACTGGTAAGTGGGCAAAATGTATTTTTTTTTTTGAGATTCAGTTTAAGGCTTTAGTTAAATGCCGTTTTTATCCATGTTGGATCAAGTGCATTAATATTGATTTTGTATATGTGTGGGCACATCATCTGAACTCTAATATGTTGTTCTTTGTACTCAGCTAAACTTAGTCTTGCCATCCTATCAGAGGAATACATCTTGGAGCAAAATGTAAAATGTTAACACTGTAGTGCTGAAGTAATTGGAATGTATTTGCAGATGAGCCCTGCATATATTCCGTGTGCTTTAAGTCAAAACACTTTAGTTCATAATGCTGTCATGAAATAGTGTGGTAAATAGTGATAAGTTTTTGTTTTATTCCTTTCACAACAGAAGGGTTGGAGGTGTGAGTTAAAGCTTCTGGGAATCCTGTTTACTTGAAATTATCCTTCAACTTCTACATAAATAAATTCATACTACGTGGATTACATTATTATTGGATACTAAGTAGGACCAATTGTTTCCTCAGGCATGCAGACATAGTTATTAATATGATGTCAAGATTTTTTTTATTAAAGTTAGAATTTATGTTTTTTAACTTAGTGTGCATTATGGAGTTCTCATACAGACTGATGCCAATAATACCATTAGTGTAACATTTTGGTTTAGCTGGCTTCTTTATTTTCCTCAATGTTATGAACATCCCCATGAAGGCAGGTATCAGTGGGAGTCATTCATATATAACTCGATGTGATTTAAAGCCTTGATGTATTTTAGATTTTAGGTTTTGTGTAGCGTCATGGGAAACTTTTTCTTTTTTTCTGTGATATTGTGGCCATTTCATACAAGAGAGAACTTTTTTGAAATATCATGAAGCAGTGTTAATGAAGTGCCTAATCCAGAAAGTTAAAGACACTTGAGAATTGCTGAATTAATAGTCTTCAAAAAATACAGGAAGGCTTTCTGCATAAGGATTATCTTGAGTAAAATGTTGGTTGTTTTCTTCTTAATGCTTTTTTTTAAGTTAGGGAGGCACTCATATAAATTCAGTATCTTTCTTTCTTATGAGCATTCCAAGGCCTTTTCAAGACTTTTTATCTCTCTGGTGCTATCGTCCTGTCATATATGATAGCTGGCTCTCTTGGGTAGGGTTATGGAAAAATCTTAGGACTTTATAGAACAAAGGCTTTCATATTAGAAATGTTTATATGGAAGTAAAAGAACGGGAAGTATAGAAAATTCATCTTAGAACACAAGTATTCTTTAATTTTTCAGAAGTATTATTTGACTTGTGTTTCAGGGCTGAATTACACTTTTGCTGGTATTGTTAGACCAGAATAAACTACTAAGATTTGTAATTAAATTAGAAATATTAATGCTTCTTTTGTTTCTTAAAGCCTTGATTAAAATTAAAAACAATAAAAAAAAWTTCTAATTAAATATTATTGCAAATCAGTTCTTTTGTCTGTTGTGAAACTGAAGAAATAGTGACCAGGCTTTTATACAAAGCAATAGTTTTATGGGCTTATGTCAAATCATAATACTGGTCATTTTACTCTTAGTACTTGAGTTGACATGAGTAAACTTAAAATTCTTCACTAACTTAATTAAAAACTTCAACCTGAACAGTTGTATATTAGAACATGTATTCCCCCCCCCCCCCCTTTCTGGTACAATTTTCAGTCTTAGTCAACATTATTGTTCTGTTACTCAGAAGAGATTAAAGGAGCTCCTGTGCTAAGGTTCTGACAGAATCAAAGTATTTGCTCGCTTTTTTTCTCTGTGTGTATGTTGAAATAAATACAAAAAACCCTCTATTTTCTGAGATGTCGGTTTAGTGTACCAAAACTTATATAAGAACAAATTATTTCTTTGTATAAGAAGAACATGAGTATATCCATTACAGAGCAAGCCATATGACTTGAAACAATGTTATGTTTGTGCCACAGCCTTATTGTCACACTTTGTGTCCTGTGAGTCTACAGTAATAGAAATTGTCTTTAAAATAGTATTTTGCTGTGATTTCTATTTAAAAAAAACCACTTGTTTTTTAAAACACAGTAAAATGTTTTCTGAAGTAATCCATTTCAAAATATTAAAACGCTATTCAAGTACTTTCCAGTCAGCTCAGAACCATCATGATTCCTATTTCTAGAAAAATCAGAAATTTAAGAAAACTATATTTAAGAAAATTCCTTTTGTGTAATTGAGCTGTGTTATCTGGATGGGTACAAACTGGATGATAAAGGATTGAAGTGTTTCAAGGACATTAGGTTAATTGCTCTATTTTTATAATCCAGACTTACTTCATAAAGTTTTGAATTCTGGCATTAGTCTGTTTACTTGCTAATTTGTTTTTCATACACTTATTTTGAAAGTTTCAGTAGGGTCATCAGTTATGTAAACATTTTTCACTCATCTTTTATTTACAAACTTCCAGAATACTCGTGAACAATTTCTTAAATTCCTTATTCCGTGTCTGGTACAAAAGCAACTGTTTGATGTTTCATTGAAACAGCACTGTTTTTCAGAGAACTCTCTTCAGTGATAGCCCAAATT
>NW_020447864.1:1075036-1379810 GCF_003343035.1 Apteryx rowi
GAAGTGACTTAGTACTGGTCTTTATTGCACTTCCGGTTTGAGTTGTTTACTAAACATCTCATTGTGCTTTTGCTGTTGTTGCAGCATTTTCTAGATTGTATTTTTGTATGTTGTGACATCTTTTAGATTATTTACTAGAAAAGATGTATAGCTAGCCGAAAACTGTGTGTGTGTGGTGGGTTTTTTTTTTTCCTCCTCTCTCTGGCATTGACACAAACTCTACTGACGTGTTATGCAATAAATGGTAGACCACATTTCTCACATGTTGATTGAAGAGGGCCACCAAGGAGTTTATGTTCCATTTTGGTCTTGGATAAAGATGATTTATAACCCTTTCTGTCTTACCAAATGCTGTTTAAGATTACAGTTTTAGTAGCTCCTCAAACTTACTGAGAATGTTTTACTTTATTTTTGTGGCATGAGCAAAGCTGTAGCAGCTGACTCCTGATGCAATTAGAATTAGCTTTGGATAACTCCTGGAAATAGATTATGGTGCTGGCAAGATGTTTGTAAATAGCTTTGAATGGGTAGTTTTGCCTTTTATTCTGAAGTTTGTCAAATAGTCTTTCTTGACCACCAAGAAGAGCAAAGGCCTGTTTCCTTTGAGTGCAGTGTCATTGTTTCATGACAGCAGAAGATGCCAGAGAGATCTTTAGAACAAGCTCTTGCAAAGCTTCAGGCAGCTTCAGTCTTTTTTATCATAACTAATACTTTAAATTAGAACTAGAAATACATATTTAGCTATACAGGGAATCGGCTCATAGCAACTTGCCACAGCTACATTTTACATTACATTTTACTTCCTTAAACAGGAAATGTGCGGATTGCTTCAAGGGTTATCTGAGTTAATAGCACTGAAAAACCCAGCCTGGATGTTCTAAAGCCATTTGTTGTTAGGTTCTGGGTTTTGAAGGAGGGATCACTCTCACGAAGCTGCTTTGTGTAGAAAATCTACAATAGAGATGAAAGTTGCATTGGAATTGCATAGTGGGTTGAATAAATGATTCTGAGTACTACTTCAATATACTGATGTTATCCACAGAAAGCATAGAAGGCATGTACCTAATTTAGATTAAGTCACCAATTTCCAGCCCTTTGCATCATTACAGCATTTGAAAGGCTTCTCAACCAGAGGCTCATAGCCATCCTTTGAGTCCCATGTTCCCAGTGATCAATATGTTCTTGGCTGAAACTGGCAATTTGGGATAATATATTGTACCAGCAATTCTGAGAACCTTGAATGTCTATGAAACAAACTTGCAGCTGACATATAGGGTTCTCTAAATTTCTGCTTTGACCATTTGTTGTAAGCCAGGGTCTTGGTGTATATAAAGACTGCATCATCGTTGACTTATTAGTGAGTGTCCCTCATTCTGTCTGCTGATTCTTSTTGAGAGGTAGGTTTATATACCCTTGGGATGAAAGTGTTCTTTTGATCTTTTATGTGAAATTGAAACAATTTTCCGTTAAACTTTTTACCTTGGCGCATGACAAGCTGCTACTGCGAGTAAAGCTAGTATGCAACCAATGACTTTCCTTTTTTACTTGTATAGTATCTCAATTTTATTTGAACGGTGTCTGCTCATTCTTTCAGAGAGAAATGGATGAAGAAAAAAGTAGAATGTAGAAAAAAATGAAAGTAAAAATAGATTTTAAAACCAAATATGCAAGTAGTAGTATATATATATGAAGTATCATAAGAGAACTTTTCTAATTAATCAAAACTGGAACTATCAGAAGAGTGATAGTACAAAATTCCTTGATAATGTGGGTGTAACACATGTGATTGGGTTGCCTGACTATTGCATGTAACAATGAAGGTAACAGCAATTAGAATTGTAAGGTATAGAAGTATTGAAGAGTATGCAGGCTTTAGATTTGCAACTAATACATTCTTTTGTTTGCTCCTTTGGTGTAATAAAGGGTTTTATGCTTTGAAGAAATTTCGGTTTTATTATTGCCTATAAACTCTCAAATCATTGTTATGTTGTGATAAATATTACTGCTGGTATAAATGGATGTAACTTGATTGCTGTGAGTTAAGTTATTCCCGCTTGTTGAAAAATAAATGTTAGTGGAAACGTATCTGTTGCATGAATCTGTTCAGTGCAGAGATACCTTAGCTAATTGTAAGTTAGCCGGTGCAAGCAGAAGCAGCAATCTGTTATTATGAAAAACCATGAAAACTAATTTACTCTCTTGTCAGGATAAAAGAATGACTTTATACAGTATCCTGTGTTATCGTAGTTAGACTGCATCCAGTATCTGTAATGTCCACATGGACATATGGCTTCTAATTCAAATCGTGGAGACAGCCTGAGGAAAGCCGGGTTCTGTTCCCATTTGTGCTGTGACCTGTATTATCAATTTAGTATGTTGTATCTATCTTTCTCTTATTTTATTTTCTATTTCTATCCTTTCTCTGATTAGTTTAGTTTCAAGTTCTGTGGCTGCATTTCTGCAGTCTTTTAATTTCAGGTTAAGCATTTCTAGGTGTTGTGGAAGTGCAAATCATACTTAACCCCATATACATGTTAGGATTTTCTGTGGGAGTGGAAATAACTGGAAACAGATGTGTATTTTCTGATTACACTTTATATATAGCTAAATAAATACATTCATCCCATGAATATTTCCTTTTCTAGATGAATGTTAGGTATGCACTGGGTATAATTTTATCATTTTGCTTTTACTTTTGGCATGCTGTCTTTCCTGAGTACTAAGTACACACCCATTTTTGAAAAGTGGCCAGCTCCTGGAGCACAGAAAGTGTTTGAAAGTGTAGTTGAGTTATTGTCTGAAACAACTAACCTCATTTTATTTAAAAGTAAGCTGTAGTATAAGAAGTATAAGTAACTGATTTAAGACCTGAATTCTGCTGTGGATGCTCTTGCCAGTGAAACTACATACAGTCTTAGGTGCAAAAATAAACAAAACAAACCAAGAAAACAAAAACCCTTGTGTTTTAAGAAATAACAAAATGATTCCATAGAAGATATGAATAGCACATTCATCTGTATTGTAAATCAGTAAAGTGTGCTACATTAATGATACAGAGGTATTTGTGGTTTTATTTTTCTCAATATATGAGGGAACAAGAAGATACCAAGAAAACTGAGTAAAAAGAGTTAAAATGTACACCGTAAAGCTTTGCTCTTTGACAAATTATGTCTATTAATTACTAGAAGTCATTATAAATTCTGGAAAATTAGTTGGAATTCTACAAGAATGATTATAAAGACTGATATTTTTACTCATTACTGATAAAAATATTTTAGTAGAGATTTCAGAGTTAAGACTAAGCTTAATTGATCAGATTATTTGTCTGTAATTTGTGAGCATTTTAATTCAGACAAATTGTTTTTGAATGGTAATTTTATGTTTAAATAAAATTGTTTAATTTTTAATTCTTTTTGTTGGAAGCTTTTTTTATTTTGAGTAAATGGATTGACAGAGTAGTGAGGTGATGGAATTCCCTGAAATATTTGCTGTGAACTAAAACAGATGCAAACTGAATTGGGTCCTGTTGTAACTGAATTTTAATGGAAAAACTGTTTCGTTTTCCTTAGAATATATTGGAGTTTACATTATTCACTTATGTTCATAGTTGCAATTTGATCTTTGCCATTTTTAAATACATGTGCCTCTCTAATGCTGGTTATTTTCCTTTTCCCTTAAGGCTACCAATATCACCATCCCTCCAAGATGAGTAACAGCCATCCACTTCGCCCTTACACAGCTGTGGGTGAGATTGACCATGTTCACATTCTGTCAGAGCATATTGGTGCTCTAATGAATGGGGAAGAATATAGTGATGTTACCTTTATTGTAGAAAAGAAACGTTTTCCGGCACACAGAGTGATCCTGGCTGCTAGGTGTCATTATTTCAGGTGAAGTATAGCTTTTTGTCAGGCTCGCAGGAAATTTTCATGCGGATAAGATAAACATTGTTTCTCTATGAACTTTTCAATGTGTAATCATCTGTCCATTGAGTGTGACCTTTTCTGTGTGAATGTTTCCCAGCACATCAAATCATTGTGTCTGGATATAAAAAGATAAATACCATGTCATGGTGTTATTCTTTTGACCTTCATTAAATTGGACTTTGAAGTTATCTTTCTCTTGAATTTGTGAAACTAACTTCAGAACAAAAGAACTTCTGCTATAAAATTGTTGTGATTTCTCTGAGTGTGGGTGGTATGCTTCTGTGGAACATATTAATTGAAAACTTTAATTTTGGCACGTTGAAATTGAGCATTTAAAAAGGTCTGGCTGATACAGGTTAAATTGGTAAAAATTGTATTTAAAAAGGAGGGATGAAACTAGGGATAATACTAATCCAGCTTTGCTTTTTTTTTTTTTTTTTTTTTTTTTTTTTTTTTTTTTTTTTTTTTTTTTTTTTTTTTTTTTTAATAAAGAGTTGGGCATTTTCACTCTAAATATACTTAATAAAACTTCCTGGTAGTCCTCTGCCAGTTAATTTTGTCAGAGGGATAAGCTAATAACTAAGCTAAGATGTGAATGTAAATTGTGTTCAAACTGCTCATCATATTAAAAAAAAAAAAGTCACTGGTGTGTTGATTTTTCTAAAGATTCAGCACTTCAGCAGGGTTGCTATATGCTGGTTTTAGAGTAAGAAACAGAGGATCAACAATCCTGAGATTTGCTAATCTGCCACTGTTGTTATGGTGACGGGCTAGTTGTTTCACTTGTGTTCTGAAAGGTTTTTAGGATTGGGTGTTTTTGTGCTTTGGTGGGGGTGTTTTTGTTTTAGTGTGGAAGAAAAAAAGTACCAGGGTGATTATATGAACTTCTGCTTTACAAGCTATTATTCCAAGTAGAGATGGAGCAATTGTTCTGTGGGATTAAAAACATGATATATTAGAATTTCATTCCTGTGCAGCTGCTTTCAGAGCAGACCTGCACTTTAAATACTAAGCATAAGAGTTTTTCTTTTCTAATTTCCTAAACCGTATCTCCTTTGTTTTATGTAGTTTCAGGGACTGCTGTAAAGTCATATATTCTTTTACCTGTTTCTACTTTTTTTGTCTTTTTTTTTTTTTCCAGTAGTGCAAATGTTGTTAGGATGTAAGTTTTTCAAATTTTATCTTTTTTTATAGAGCATTATTATATGGCGGAATGAGAGAATCTCAGCCTGAAGCAGAAATTCCTCTTCAGGACACTACTGCAGAAGCATTTACAATGCTGCTGAAATATATTTACACTGGTCGTGCCACACTACGAGATGAGAAAGAGGAGGTCCTCCTAGACTTCCTAAGCCTAGCACATAAATATGGGTTTCCAGAGCTGGAGGATTCCACATCTGAGTATCTTTGCACCATACTTAATATTCAGAATGTTTGTATGACCTTCGATGTTGCCAGTCTTTATTCACTTCCCAAATTAACTTGTATGTGCTGTATGTTCATGGATAGAAATGCCCAAGAGGTTCTCTCTAGTGAAGGCTTCCTATCGCTTTCTAAGGTATATATTTGCTGCTTTTTTTTTTTTTTTTGGTCAGGAATGTTAATTTTAGTCTGTTTTAACTCCATGATAAAATACTAATGGTGCATAAAATGAAAGTTTACAGATTCGTTAACAGATATCACTGTATACTAATGAAACTGTGGCAGTTAGAAATATTCAAACCAAGAAGAAATGAAAATCTTGGTGATCCATTCTGAATTTTTTATGTATTCAATTCCAACCTGTCAGTGTAGTTAAAGATATTAAATCTAATAGTGTACTCTAATAGGTAGGAATGGGCAACCTAATCTTACTTTTTTTTTTTTTGATCTGTCCTGGATATAATATTATTTGGTTTCTGAAAACTGGCCAGTGGATATAAAGCAAAAGACTTGAGAAGACAGCAGCAGATACCCATTCTGTTAATTTCTTGATATAGGCTTTCTGTGAAGGGTTACTTTCTCCAGTGTAAGCTAAAGCGTCCTGGAGGTTGCTATAATTTATGCTCGTTGCTGATTATTGCCGTGTTCCAAAATCATGGAATATGGGGGCATTATAGGATTTGTGTTTTTGTTTTTGTTTTTTTTTTTTGTTAGATGTGTAAATATTTGTGCAGGAATCTGAGAGAGTTCTATGCCGCTGAAATTTTTCAGTTGCTCTGGAATGAACCTTGTTGAGCTGGATGTAATAGTGATACAGTGTTCTCACATGGTATGCATGTGAAGCAGCCTCACACCTTGAAAGAATAATTGTTTAATTTTATAAGAATAGTGTATTTAGAGCATGTTGTCAAGTTGACCAAAAATTAGCAAACTTCGTTCATCGGGAAGCATATACTTTCTGATGTCTTTGGCAGTCAGTCCTGGCATGTGAAAGAGGAGTGTCCTTTTCTGAGGCAAATTCCTGATTATTCTCCTTACTAAATGAAAATCAAAAAGCTATACAATTCTTTTGTTCTCAGTTTACAATCAGTGTTTGTTTTCACATGAAAAAGAGCTACTGAGGTCTTACCTGTTGATCCTGAGTTGGTCCCAAAAGAGAGAAGAATGAGGAAAACAAACCCAAATAGTTAGAAATGATTTAAAAAGGTGATTGCAAACCACAGTTGATTTTATCATCAGTTTTATCAGCCTATGTTTGAAGGAATGCTTTGACCCATACTGCCAAATCCAAAAATAACTTCTTAAATTCCCAAGGAAATCTAAACCAGTAACTTGTAATAAAATTGATTTGAGTAATTTTCCACAGTTCCATTCTGTCATATTTCTCCTGGTGGTTTTTAATATTGCCTGTTATTTACTTCAAAGACTGTTTAATTCTTGCATAAGAAGCTAAAGTAAATACCCTACTGAAACTGAAAGCTTTTCTTTTTTCTTTTTCTTTTTTAAATCTGAGAAACTAGATTAGAATTCAGGAATCTTAAGGGAGCTTTGGCTGCTCTCCAAGCTAACAGCTTCAGGCACTCCTTGGGGAATTATTTTTAATAAGTACCAATTAAAACATCTGCTAATTTTTGCCATATTTTAATTTTCTTTGTTTTTTATTTTATTTTTTCTTGCTGTTTTTTCATTTTCTTTTCCAGGCTGCTCTTCTGAATATTGTACTAAGGGATTCATTTGCAGCTCCTGAGAAGGACAT
The DNA here is from genome assembly GCF_003343035.1 of Apteryx rowi. NCBI lineage: Eukaryota > Metazoa > Chordata > Aves > Apterygiformes > Apterygidae > Apteryx > Apteryx rowi. The sequence goes on from NW_020447864.1 coordinate 1,082,141, forward strand.
TTTCCAAGCTTTGATGAATTGGTGTAAACATAACCCCAAGGAAAACCATGCTGAAATCATGCAAGCAGTACGTTTGCCACTAATGAGTCTAACAGAACTGCTAAATGTTGTAAGACCTTCTGGATTGTTGTCACCTGATGCCATCCTAGATGCCATTAAAATTCGTTCTGAGAGTCGGGACATGGACCTCAACTATAGGGGCATGTTAAGTGAGCATCTTTTTTTTTTTCTGATTTAGTGAGGGATGGACTATAATTATCTGGAGGATGTGCTAGTATGTTTTTTGAGTTTTTATATATTATTAATCCTTGTAAAAGGCCTACATAATGAAATATCTCTAAGTACCATTCTTGATGCTGGAATTGCTCAAATAGTAAGTAATATTATTCAGCATATTTCCTTATTGGTATTTTGGATACTGTTCAGACATGTACTTTGTAATGAGCTTTTTTTCTTGAAGAAATACTATTTTAATAAAAAAATCTTTTGCAAAAATATTGAACATAAAAATGTTGTAGGATATTCAATATATCTTAATGGTTTTATATTGATGCTTTTTTATTGTGAAAAACTTTAAACCCCTTTTTTGCTTTATTTTTGATTTTTGTCTTGCACTTTACATTTGCCCATACAATGTTTCCCAAAACTGTATAATAGAAGTCTAAAATGCATGAGAAGCATTTTATTTGATTTTTGTTGTCTGTGCTCTACGTTAATTTAGCAAGAATATCTAATCCTTGGCAGAACATTTTATAAAGAAATTGTTTCTTTGCTATTTAACGTGTGAGTTATAAAGAGTATTTGCCCTAGAGTGGAGAATAAAGTTAAATGATCTTTTAGAACCTGCACTGTAGTGTCTCAGTCCTGCAGGATGAGACCTGAAATGGAAAACTGCTTTCTTAGAACTGCATCTCCCTTTGTTCTCTCTTAGAAGTTACAGGTATTAACATTTAAACATCTGAGTTAATATTTTAAAAATCCTATCATACAAGACGTTCTGTTGATAGTGCAATAGATAAGTCTGAAAAAGTTAAACAGTGCCTTCTGACTTCCTTTTCTTCAAAGTCATGTCTCAATTAATAATAATATGCTCCTAATCACAAGATTTCTAACCCTGTCAAAATCACAGCATCTAAGAGAATTGAATTTCTATGTTTTAGTACTAGTTCAGACTCTTGGGACTTTTGCAGAAACACTGGTGACTACTTGTGATTTTGTAATTGTGCATCAGTGCATTTGATGCTTTCTGTAGTAGTACTACAACACAGTGTAGTTAAAAATTTTCCCCCTTCCAATTCTGCTCTTTAGGTATTAGACTTCTCATATCTTTAAAATTCATACTTCTCCTGCCAACCTGTCTAAAGAGTTCAAGAGACACCTTTCCATCATTTAGCAAGAAACACTTTTCCATCATTTAGTGTTCAGATCATGTTTTCAGGGTTGTCTTCTCAAACAAGACAGTTAAATGTCCTATCTTAAAAAAAAAAAAAAAAAAAAAAAGGGCTTTTCAACTCTATATTGTTTTGCTTTTGGAGCTAGGGAATGTTATCCCCCATTATCTTGATGGAAGATTTGTTCCTAGAACAGATTTATTACTGTGAAATGGTGGCATTAAGACTCCCTTAACCATACTGATTCAAAGCCCAAGAAGCCAGTAGGAAGTTTCCCGTTAGCTTCAGTAGTCTTTCACTAAGATTCATTTAGCTTTGCAGCATACTGGAAAGTTGTATAGCTATTAAAAACCATGGTTATACCATCTGCAAATTGATGGTGCATGCACTTCTTGAGCATTTTGCATGGTTTGAGAGTCCTTCCATCTCAAAAAAAGTCAAAATTAAACAAAAAAAGAAAGGGCACAAGGGTGATCGGAGGTATGGTGAGGGGTTGATTGCAAGGAGAGACTAAGGCCAAAAGTATCTAACTAGGAAGAAAGTAATGACTGAATGAGGAAGGTACTTTAGAATTATATAAAATTATGAAAGGCACTGAGAATATAGATACTACATATTAGTAAATGATCACTACTTACTACTACCATACATGAACTCAAGAGCATCAAAGGAAGTGGAGGAAGTGAAGTTTTTAAAATACATTTTGTTAAAGTGCATAATTGCCTTGTGATCATAGTTCTACATTGTGCTTCGGAATCAAAGTATAAACAGACTTTGTGAAGTTGTGGGGGGAAAAAAAATCATAAAATAATCCATTCTTGGCTGTTAAATACAGAGATACAACTTGTGGCCCAGGAAACTGAGCCGTGGATCGCTGGAAACTAAATGAATTTACAGGAAGAGTATTACTTTGCACTGGCTCTCTTTTTGTACCTTTTCCTTAAGCATGTGTTTGTGACCACCACTGGAGGAAGGATACTTGCAATAAATCTTTGTTCTGACCTAAGCCGTTGATGTTCAGAACGTGTAATTTGCATTGTGGGAACATAAATATTAAGCAATTATTTTCTTTTCTTCATAGTACCAGGGGAAAATATTGCAACAATGAAGTATGGAGCCCAGGTTGTAAAAGGGGAGCTGAAGTCCGCTTTATTAGATGGGGACACTCAGAACTATGACTTGGATCATGGATTTTCTCGACATCCAATCGATGATGATTGCCGTTCTGGTATTGAAATTAAACTAGGTCAGCCATCAATAATCAACCACATAAGGATACTCCTATGGGACAGAGACAGTCGGTAAGTGCCAAGTTGGCATAAAAAGGGAAAGTAATGCTTTTTGTACCTGTGCTAACATATAAATGCTAAATGTTCATAAATATTTTATAGAAATGTCATGATACAGTGTTGGAGATGGCACTGACAATTTTTATTTGAAAAAGTCTTTTTAAAAACAGTTTTGGTTACTTACACAGCAGACCGTATTTTGTGATATCAGACTATATCATAATATCTCGTATTCTCTGTGTCTTTGTAAAATAGCTTATATTACTAATAACAGTTTTAACAATTCAATTTTTTTATTTGCCACTTAGTTTTCAACTGTTTTTATTTGTTTGAATAATAACATTTAGGTTTGGGGGGGGTTGTTTTTTGTTTTTTAGAAACCATGTTATTTACATATTTCTTTTCCAAACATTGAAGGAATGTTTGTTCAAAGCTTTTCATCTTATCAAAATCATTTAGCAATAACATATTTTTGACAATAATTCAGATAGTGAAATTGTTTAGAATGTACATTACCAGCTAACTGCAGGAGTTAATACGAGTCTCTCTATGGTGAGACTGGTGAAGTATGAGCTATCATGGATACCTTAGCCAATACCTGCACTTACATTTATGCTCAGCTACTTAACATTTTTATGGAATGCATGAAAGATCAAATTATGTGTCTTTGAATAACTGAGCCACTGTGTAAGCAGGAAAATTGCAAGGTTCTTTTTATCTGACAGATTGAATATATTCATTTTATAACTTGCCATCACAAAGATTTTTGCAATTTAGTAGACAACTCATGCAGGTAGTTGCAAGTACTTTTTTAATTAAAAATAGTAAAACAAGATACTTATCACAAATGTAATAACGTGTTAAAAATATAATAGATTTATTTTATATTGCTTCCAGACTAACAGTTTAGAATTGCAAAACAGTTGTCCTTTCTCTCTTTTTAACTAAGTTCTATTATTTTAGAACAGGAAGTACTATCTTTTTTACTAAATTTTATTTGTAAATAACATGAAAACTTATTTAAAATATGAACTGCAATTATTAGTCATTCATAGTAACCTGCATGAATTTTTAAGCCATTTAATTGTCTGATGTAAGTTCAACTAATTCAGAACAACCGAAATTTATGCTTTTTTTTTTTTTTTTGGAAAAATTGAAAAGCTAAGCATTTAAAGGTAAAAGAAATTGCTTTGTATAATATTAAACTAATTGTCACAGGTCAACCAACTAAACCAAGTGTTTAATCAAATTTGAAAACATATTAGAGGCATATTAATAATGAGGGACTCTCTAGCAGTTTTAGAGAGGTCGTAAATGGTAAAATGTTCCTCATCTGCAAGGCATAAATCAGCCAACAACTGCTGAAACTAGGGCAAAAAAACCACCCATTCCTTAGGACATCAAGTGGGAGATAATTTTTGAATAAGTTGTCCTGTGTCTTTCCTCTGAGGTTCGTAAATAAACCACTGCTGGTGGCAGAATATCAGCCAAGGCGGACCTCTAGAATGGCTTTTTCTCATCAGAAAATACTTAGGCTACAGTGATTTTAGGATCTAGTTTCAGTGTCATCCTGATCTTTTTCTTTTCTGTGGAAAGTTTGATATTGGATTCTCAGTCTTTGCTTCCTGTCAGGCATATTACCTGAACTGTCATTTTTTTCATGGTAGCTAAACTGTCTGAGACAAATGCAAAAGGGTGCATTTGGGGTACTTTGTCCAGTTATGGACTCCTCAGTACAAGACATTGACATGCTGAAGTGAGTTCAGCAGAAGGGCACCAAGATGATGAGGACTGGATCAAACAGTGTACAAGGAGAGGCTGAGAGAACTGGGTTTGCTAAATTTTAAGAGAAGACTAAAAGGAAGGATCACATTGCTGTCTTCAGCTATTTAATGGAAGAATATAGAGAAGGTAGGACCAGACTCCTTAGAGCTGTGTGCTGAAATGACAAGGGGCAGGGGACATAAGTAGCAACAAGGGAAATTCCAATCAAATATTAGGAAAAATATTCATAATGGTGGTAGTCAAACATGAAGAGTTTGCCCAGAGAGGCAATGTATCTCAATCCTTGGAAGTACTAGCCAAGGCCATAAAAAAAAAAACCTGCTCTAAGTTGTCCTTACTTTGAGTGTGGGATTGGACCAGACAATTTCCAGAGATCTATTCCAACCTATTTTATTCGTCTATTTTAAGAATTGCCAGCCATGCATTTGCATCTTCCTCATGTGGTACATGAGTAATGTAGTTTTCAAAGGAGGGATTTTGGCAACCGTACAAGCACATTGTGGCTTCTTGTTAAATGGCCCTTTAAACTACTCATTCTCCTTAACAGTGTCTGTGAAGCTCAGGCCTATTGGATATCTTTAAAAACGTAAAATGTGTATTACCTATATAATGTAACCAAATGCATTACCTATTAATATAGGTATGTTTTGCATCTGTAGTAATATAGGTGCTATTACCAGATGAATCTTATGTATAAAAGTGCTAAGGAGGCTAGCTGTCCAAACTGCATCTGCCAAAAAGGCACCATCCTTAAGAAAATACAAGCCATTGTCATGTGTATAATAACTGAACTGTATTTTTGAGGGTTTTTTTTTTGCTTGATATCTTTACAAACCAATCAGATGTTGTAAATTGATTACAAATTTGCATTATTGTTGGTATAGTGTTATGAGGATCCCTGAATCCTCACCACATAGAGGACAGATAGTCAGTAACTTTTGGATCCAACGTGCATGTGTGTATAGGCTCCAGAATGCTGGAGCCTCATTTGGTCAAATACGCATATGCTAGTAATAAGAAAATGCTGAAACGTAGTGCATTTATATGGGTTGTGAATATTACACGTTTAGTTGTTGTGTATGCGAAAGCTGATTATGAACTGACATCTTAAAGACCCTTTTTATTACCTTTCTAGGTGCATAAATTGGTATTTATGGAGTTATCTAACACTTTAAGTGTTTTTTGAAAAATAGCACTTTAGATATCCGTCCATTCACATCCTCAGCAAAAAATGGAAAATGTTAACAAAGGCATTATTGTTTATTTAAAAAAAAAAAAAAAATCCGTAGATACCTGGAAGAGCAACCATTCTTTTAGAAATCAGTGTGAAAGGAGAATAAGTGCTAACATGGTCTAGTTGAAACGTTTGTGAAGATTGCAGACTAGTATATTAAAAGAAAGTAAATATTCTGAAGCATAATTCACAATGAAGTACACACAATTCACAGGAAGTACAACTGCAGTTTCTATTGCATTGTAAGACAGGTATCACTGTTTTAGATATAATATGGAAATACCTGTGGCTTTTAAGTGTTAGTTTGGGTTTGCTTTCTCCAAACGCCAAAACTGTGAACTAAACATCATTGATAAAGCAAGGAGAAGACACAGATTATGTTGCTGACTTTGTTGTTTTTGATGAGGAAGTTTTGGGATGTTTAAGTAACTAGTGACAGGCTTAACAATATATATCATGAATAACTGAGAGGGTCAGAAGTGATGAAGGATAAAGTAAATTTGCTTTTTTCCAGTGAAGGGTTCCAGTTTGCATTTATGATCTGCTAAATGTTCTTTGATTTTTCCTTGTTAATATGGCAAAAGAAATAACAACTGCATCACTGGTTTTATCCATGCAGAAGGAATACAAATTACTACTCTGTGACTCAAGTATATAAGATGACTAAATTTAAAGTTTTCACTCCATTTTTTTGAGAGAAGACTGTCTCATCTTATTACTGCCAATTGTGAGTGTTTAGATATTTTAAGTTATTCTGAAAACACCTGCTAACATAACAAGTGAATTTATTTTCAAAGCTAGTTTGAAATAGGGACCTCTTTTGGAGGTCTTAGACACAGGTCTGTAGGTAGGAACAAATAGCCTTTTTTTCAGCACAACTGAAAATCCAAAAGAAAGTGTAAAAGTCAATATTGAAAATGTGGCTGTTTGTATTCTAATCACTTTTGCTCTGTGTGTTTTGTTGTGTTTTTTTTTTTGACAATCCAAAGGTCTTATTCCTACTACATTGAGGTGTCCATGGATGAGTTGGACTGGATTCGAGTTATCGATCACTCAAAGTACCTCTGTCGGTCCTGGCAGAAGCTGTATTTCCCTGCCCGTGTCTGCAGGTTAGTTCATCAATGTAATGTTGCATGGCTATCATTAAATACTGTAGACACTAGAATAAGTTGCTGGATTTTTCAACTATATTATGCATTTCTGATAATATATAATATACACAACTTTCATCAGTCATCTTAAAAAAATAGTCTATCTCAGTGAGTGCTTTCTAATACAAATATAGCTGATAAATTGCAGGCATCAAGTATCAAAACTCTGGTGCTTCCATCTCTAATGTGCATCTTTCACTCTCAGTCGTACTCACCTTTCCCCTTGCAGCTGCATTCTGAAAACATAATAATGATATTTTTCACTCTGTGGTAAGCACCTTTCTGTAACTCTGAAAAGTTTAAAATGGTTTTAACTACTGAAGATACAACTCGGATATCTCTTTTTTTATATATTTTCTGCTGTTGCATTGAAATAGTATTTTTAATGCCCAGTTATGAAAGACAGAATGGAGAGAATTAGGATAAAGGAAGCCTGAGCAATGCTTTGTGTAAGACAAAGCAGCTAGATGAGTTTAATCATCATTGGGGTGATGATGTTTTTTACTGTAGGAACTGGGAATTCTGGGAGAAGCTTTGTGGCCACCACTGAAACCATCTTACTCAAAAACTGAGTGGAGCTCCCTGGCAGAGTGCGCCAGTCTGGGTTCCAAAGGCACGCTGGGATCGTTAGAATCTGTGTCATAGACCCAAAGAGAAAATGCTCTATTTATTGCAATAATTATTCTGTAGACAGAAACTACTTATTAACCACACCAGTTCTTGGGATCCTGAAGGAAGGGAAGTGCTTTCTTTTCCACAGAGTGACCTTTTACCCTGACCTTGGCTGCTGTGTGACAGTTGCATCTGTGCAGAAAGTGGGTCACCTGTGTGTCCCTCCTCAGATAACTCTTTCTCAGCCTGCCTACCCTGTTTTAGTAAGTTTATACTGAATGTAACTAACTTAAAACTTGGCTTTTCTGGTATGGAAAATGCATTCTCACCTTTTCCCTATATGTTTTGTGATTCTGATTATAGTTTCTACTTTGTTTAAAATGGTTGGAGCTGTCCCCTAGTTTGTGTGTGTCTGATAAGTCTTCACCTGAATGAGTCTCTGATGAACTCCCTGAGGAATTTCACCACTGCTGGATGATTTATAGGTATTTTACATGCATATGGGAATATTTTTCTTGTGACCTTAACTTGGTGTAAAGTGGGAAGGCTGTTAAAAAGGACAGCCTTTTTGCCAACCATCACATTAGCAAGAAGATTTGAAGTGATCTAAGATTTTATGATGGAACTTGTCTAAATCTTCTTTCAAAAAGACAGCCATCCAAASTCTTGTCTGAAGGCGATAAACATCTTTTCACCTATTTGCCACCCCCTTCCCCCCCACCTTTCTTCATCTCTGTGGGAAATAAGATTGTTACGTATGTTAGATTTTGAGAACGTCCTTGTTTTGTTTTGATGTAGGCTCTTTGCGGCCTTGTCTGAAAGCAGAGAGAGGGAAGAATGGAGGGAGGAATGTTATTCCAGAGGTTCGGGTGGTGCCAGAACTTAATTATTTTTGGTTGAAAAGGACCTCTGAATCCTCCTTGGATGACATGCTCCTCTCCAAGGAGCAGATCACCGAAAGAGAGTTGAATTCATTCTCTTATCACTTGCTATTCTCTGATGTAAATTCCTAGACTGGATACTGTGGTGTTTTTGTCTCCAACATTGTGAATACGGGTTTAAAATATGAGCCAAAGGAGTTTATCTCAAAATGTGTTCCTTTAACATTTGTCATTCTGTTTTGACAAATAAGAATTATGCATGCACATCAAAGGGCAGATAGACTTTAAGTAGATTATGTGCTCTGTCCAGAAAGAAACTGTCATCAAATTATCAATAGATAATGAACAAAAATCACTCAATTTGAAGGCATAAAACACCTCCTCTCTCCATTTTTAAAGGAAGACTGTATGTAACTCAGCAAATCCTTTGCATTTATTAGCACTTGGTTAAGCACTGCATTCTTTTCAAGCCTTATAACCAAAATTAGTTATGTGTTTGCATTGCTTGACACTGCTTCTGCTGTATATTCTTGACTCAGTAGGCCCCAGTGCCAAAATTTTCCTTTTCATGACAATGGTTGTGGAATGCATTGCAAACATCATACTTTCCTCTGCCTTCTGGGCATTATTTTTAACGTTCATTCCCCTGTGGTTTTAGTAATATGGTTATATGCTCCTTGCAAGCAACCACTTAGGGAACCTTGCAGAATTTTTTTTTAAGTTTGTATATGTTGTCAACAGAACATGCTAAACTATCTTTCACAGTGCCTTCTTTTTTGCAGTATAGGTTTGAGAACAATTTTTAAAAGAGGATGATTTTAGCTGAAGATGCTTTATAGTATCACTGCATAAAAAGACTTTTTGAGGAATAAGGGAGAATTGAACCATGAGTGTAGACTGGGGTTATATCTGCATTGGCTGCAGTTCTTATTTACATGCCTTTTTCAAAATAGAAGAGTGGAACAAGACAGATTCTGTATTTGATTTTGAAGGACAGCCTGTTGTGTCTAATGCACTGGAGAAATTGAGAGCTGTCAAGGGCTGAACTATCATGCTCATCTAAGTTTTAAGAAATTGCCCTAGCATTTCCATGTAAATAAATACTGATTGAGTTTATTTCCTATTTGCATGTATGCAGTTTTCTCTCCCTCCCTCTTTTTTTGAAAACCGTTTACTTTTCTCTTGGGTGAATCTTCATCCATTTACAGATCTGTATTTCTCTGTAATCAGTGCACTTTTTCACACAAGCTGGATGAGAAAGATGCAACTTTGTGGCAGTTAGTTGTTAAATAAAATAAATAACAATCTATATCACAATGAACTAAGACCAATTCAGTCTGCTTAATCAGTCCTTTGTTGTATTACACATATCATACCCTCTGTTGTAACTTTGATTTTGGTTATTTGGAACATTGCATAATATTCACATTAGTCTTGCAATTATGGGCATTGTTGTGCTTTTTATGAAATATATTTTGTAGTTGGCAAGGCATGTACCAAGGCATCCAAACTGGTTAGATAGGCTCATGGATCTCAGTAAAATGATGCGACTATTTACACTCATTATTTCTTCTTGTTACTCAGATCTGTGTTTTAATATGTTCAGAATAACTTTTGGCAGCTGTAACCTTCACCTAGATTAGCACATGGAAAAAATGGAAGAATAGAGACCAAAGACTCTGAATGTCTTTATTCACAATGAGAAGATTGTTGATGCTTTCTCAAACACAGAAGATGATCTGTTTGTTATTTATAGGATGTGATCCCCGATTTAGATATTTAAGCTATTTTGTACAAGGAAGATTATTTCATAGGCATTGAAGTTTATCATAAAAGATGAGAGGATGTTGCTGTATTTTGTGGGTTTTTTAGTAAGAGACACTGCTAGGTACAAGACCTGGGCTTTTTTAAAGACATAATAGTATTTGAGAAAGACTTTTAATTTTTGCTTTAAATATTTTAGAAGACATGTCACTCTACCACCTTTAAGAATTGAGCAGCCATGCTATGTAGCAAATAAGAGAGAGGAAGTGCAAGGTAGCTTTTAATTTGGCTCTGTATTTTTAAAATGAGCAATTTCTTTTGTCCCCGTTTCGCTGTTTGCACTTATAGCAATTTTCTTGTAAAGCTGTATGCATCTTTATAAAAAGATGGAATACAGAAGGTAGTCTTGTATGCAGGTCCCTGGTAGAGTTAAGAAGAGGTTTCAGTTTTTTAGTTAATCCGACTGCCTGTTTTAATAGTTTTAGCCAATATAGATAAGAATGCTTGTGTGTGGTTTATTACTGATTTTGAAATGAATATTTTTCTTCTGTATCTTGAAGTATTTTTTGATATGTACCTACTTATTAATCCAACAGTATAACTAGTTCTTTTGTTCATCTGAAAAAATGAACTCCAACTTCTTGATAATATTAAAACGAAACAAAAAAAAACCCTATTTCATATATAGCACTTTACTTAGTACACAGAAGACAATGCTGAATTATGTTGTGTCTCAAATCAGTGATAAACTTCATAGAAGGACTTCATCTAGGGTATTTTTCATGAACCATGAGGACCTAAGTTCAAATATGAATGAGCAGTAATGCTTCCTTTTTTTTAAAAAAAGAAGAAAGGGGGGGGGCAGCTCTTCAAATAGTGACAGTGGTTAGGGTTGTGATTCTGATCCACAATTCTTTCTTGAAATGTAAAAGCAGCAAATACTTGGGGACCTTACCAAGTGAATGTTAGTACCTCTGAAGATCTTTGAACAAGCAGTGCTGTTTTCTGTTTCACCCTTCTTGTTTTCTGTTTTATCCTTTCCTTTTATTTCTTTTTCAAATGCATCTTTTTAATTTTGTCCTAATCCACAAATTTTGAAGAATTTATTTACAGTTTTGAAGAAGTTAATAAAACTATTATAAGAAAATAAAATTTTTGAGAGGTCTCAAAATAAAACAAATCAAATGTAGCCACAAGGTGTCACTATGATGCAACTTTAAAAGACTTTATTTTTTTCTGTGTTTGAACTCCTTTTAGTGAAGCTATTAGTGCTGGTGTATATTGTGCTTGTATCCTAAACTTCCCAGGTTTATGGAATCATTCTGATTTGTTGTTTTTGCTATAGAGGGAGCAAGTTCAGAGATGTCATGCTAAACTAGTAGGGACTTTTCAAATCAGTTTTCATGTTTTCATCTCATATCAGGTGACACTGAATTTTCATTGGAGGTGTAATTGTCCAGCTAGACCAATTTATAATCTGAAAAGTAATGCTGTTCTTGCCAATAATACTAGAATTTGAAAAAGGTTATGAATGGGAGGAAGGTCAAATTTTAATTTTAATTTGTTACTGTTTTATTGTCTTTGCCAAATTCTTATTGTAGAAAGTACATTTTATTTTTTTATTCTTCTTAAAGATATTCTGAAGTGACTAATCAAAAGTAAACATTAATGCATTATTACTCTACATTTTTGCTTCTATAACAGCTTTTACTAAAAGAGACATGTGGAAAAAACTGTAAATGTGGGAAATGATACAAATTTATTCTTTTTCCTTGAAAACTGAAAAACGTTGAGTCTAATACTAACAGTTTGAATTAGTAGTGGTATGATATGGCTAAATGCTCAAATGTATCCCCTCTAAAGTATTCAACTGCTATAGAAAGTGTAGTGTAGAATTATTTTTACTTTAGAAGATGCACTTGTGTATTAAAATCTATCTATCAGCGCGGAGAGAATTCTTTGCCTTTCCTTTTATTAGGCATTAACATTACTGGGGGGATTGTGTAGTGCTTCAGCTGTTTATGCTACTAATAATTACACCATTTGTCATCCTCTGTCTTAGTGCAGACATCTTAAATTGTAGACCCTGTATCTCCTGAGCTGTTTTAAGAAAAACAAAATATAAAAGGAGTAAATGTTTCAGTAGTAACACAGGTCTAAACTAAGAAATTGCGCCTAATTTATTTTGCGGGTAGTGACACACAAAAGGTGTTATTTTTAAGTATTGGCTAGACAGGATTTTTTTTAATTCTGTTCTTGGTCTGTGATGCTAGTGATGGTGCAGTCATTCGATTTTTCTTTCCACTTGCGGGAGCCATTGAAATTAATTACTGATTAAGCAGTAATTTTTTACTTTCAGCCTTACCAATAGAGCTCTGACATCCTTATCTGTAGTAGATACCCATTTTGCTTAGTGTTCCTATGCTTAGTGGACACTTGGTGATAATAATTTGCAAAAAGGTATTCATGTTGAAGCAAGCGAGTTGTTAACTCATGACCCCAAAAAATTGAAACACTTTCTCAGGTATTTAAAATTATCTGAGAAGGCGGCACTGTCTGCAAATCTAATCTTGTACTAGCTTTCTTAAGCAAGTAATTCTACTTCCTCCCCAATCCCCTGTAGGGAACAGCATTGTTTAGAAAGAGTACATAGACATCCAAAAGAGGCTTTTGAACATTGTTCTTGCTTAAAATGCAACTCTAATATACCTCTGACATAACTGAAAAACATAGCCTAACTTGTTAGCAGAAGCTCTGGTAAGGCCTTCAGAAAGCATTTGAAGAGAGTCTTATAACCAAGTTAGTCATTAATCCTCATGAAATAACTTCTTGCAAATGCTTCACCGATTGACCTTGGGCAATTTTTACTTCATTTGTCACATTGAGAAATTGTAATAGCTGCATAGGCAACATGTTTTTTATATATATATATATATATATATATATATATATATTTATATTTTAAACCATGCTTTGGGAAGCATTGAATGATGTGCACATAATTTGTTTCTAACTGTGCAGTTATGCAGACTTTTTTCTCCCCTGACCTTTGAAAACTTTGCAAAGTATGTATGAGCCACAAAATACTTACTAGACAGGACAAATTAGCTCCTCTTATTCATTGCTGCATAACTGAAATCTGGTAAGTGATCACCTTTGTTGCTGTTTACCTCAAGTAATCAAAGTGCTATGAGTCAAGCAAGACCTTCTCAATTTAAAATTCAAAATTTTTCATAAGTCTAATACCATATGTAATATAGTGATAATGTAATAAATACAGGAAAGATGTAATATCCAAAGATAGAGTATCTTAGTTTGTAATACAGAAACATATTAAAAGCAAGTAACTTTGAAATGTCATCCCAGACCTTTGAGGGGTCTGACTGAAGTTATTCTGAGAAATCAGTTTTTCATTATAAACACACAGTTTTTTTTCTTGTTTTTGGAGATGGGAAGAAGAAATAATCACTGTTTCTAGTAGGAAGTGTTCATCCTGAGGAGTCTTTCTTGGCACATTTCCAATACTTTGCTTTTTAAATTTGTCAAATACAAGGAAGTGATTTCCTGAAGTCTCCATTTTTGTGGCTAGCTGCTGCTTGCTTGTCTTTCTATCTTTCAGTGTTTAAATATATCTTTCCAGTATGTCTTTAGTAGGGCACTTTTTTTTTTCTCTTCCCAAAAGAACAACATAGTCTCGGATTTTTCAAAGTCTCAGATTTTTTCAAACTCTGCATATTCTACACAAGCTCAAGAAAGCTATTGCTCTGTCTGTGAAAGAATTTTTATTGATTAAAAGATCCATTTTTTTATTTCAGTTTATGCATACTCTTGATTTTAAGCTTGCACTTTCAATTTCAGCTCCTGGTGTGTCCCTTTTATTTGCAGTGATACAGAAACTGGTTTCTCCATTGGCATAATCAGTAATGTTTTTCATCAAGAACTTTATCAAGACATGGCAGCTTCTTCTCAAATTCTTTCTCTGTCATAACAATTACAGTTATCCTAACCTAAAGAGCCTGCCTCAGATTTGAGAGAAGCAAAAAATCTAGTGTGTGTTTAAGCTGACAGCAACAACCTGCTAGACAGCTCATCTTCTGAAAATTAATCTTTGCCTGAAAAAGTGTATATAGGGGCAGTCGGTATGGCTTGTACAGAAATTCTTGAGTTCTGTTAGTTCATGTATAATGCTGATAAATAGAAATATGAGAGAGAGCCTGCCAATCCAGTTTATTGGATATGAATTACAAAAAAAGTAACGTATATTCTTTTCTTATGTTTTTTGTCTCTATAATTTAGAAGAAACAAGCTTTTAAAGTGATCTAGATCACATATTTCTCATCTTTGACATAAGAAGCAGAGAGTTTTATCTGTAATATAGATAATTTCTATGTGCTTATTGTGAGTTTCTTAAACTATAAACTGTTTTTAGGTCTGTTTTCAAGTTATTTCACCTTATTAGAAAAGAAATCCAACATAGGTCAAAATTATCAGTTGTTCTTCAGATTGACAGTTATATGTAGAGCTATGTATAAACACTAAATTAACAAATTGTTGATAATTATACAGTATCTTATGTGTTTTAAAGCTAATGTTGCATAAGACAAATCTTTGTTTAAAAGGCATCTTCAACATTTTTTTCTTTAAATCCTCTTCTGTGATTTGTTACACTCCAGAAGCTAGAATTAGCTGTGAAAACTTGCCATCGTATATTTAACAAGAAAAGCTTTTAGAAAAGTAAATTTCATTTTGCCAAATTCATAAGAGTTTTGGTTTATTTTAGTTTGTTGATCAGTGAAGGCCATCTGTCAGATTTTTTTAATGCCACTGTATAAAGCATCCCTGTTTTTCCCTATTTCTCAACAGATAATGGCATATATATTTGATGTTGATGTATATTTGAAACAGACTGTACCACACTTAGTCACATATGAAGTACAAAGCTGATAATGATGCCATTTCTGGATTATTATGAATATTCAAATAGTATATGTTAAAAAAAAAAAAAAAGGGATTTGCTTTTCAGTTTCCAAGTTTATAAAGCCATCTGTCAACCATCACTAGGCCAAGCTCACTTATGGAATAATTTGGATGATGTTAAGAATGTTATAGTAAATTTGACTGTTTGTTGTTAAACTTGATTCTTTGTTGACAAACCTCAGGTTACCTTCTGTGTAGTAGATCTTTTTGGTTGGCTGGTTGTTTTTTTGCTATAAGATAGAAAACTGTGTCTGAATGGGAAAGCTGTAAATTGCTTTATTCAGTGTAATTTTTCTCTTTAAAAATTCTTGTAGAACCCGTGTTGAACATGAATTCGAGCTTGGACTGTACTTGTTCTTTCTCATCTCAGTTTTAGTTGGGAAGATTAAGCTGATGGTTCCATTTGACACAGCTAAATATCTTTGTGGTCCGCGAAAGGCAAATTCACCACCTAATGTAAAAAAAAAAAAAAAAGGGGGGGAGGTTTGGGAAGAGGGGGAAAGGGGATGATGGGTTCTGTGTGTGTGCATGCTGATGTATTCTGTAGCAACAGCAATCATGAATGCATCAACATATGGAAAAAGGTGACTTACAATATTGCTGAACAAGATGACAGGAGAAATTTGGAGGGGAAAGATGGAGGGAACAGAAACAGTTGAAAGCAAAAGATCAAGCTGAAAAGACCAGTAAATAAAAATGAACAAATCACATGCTACAGAGAACCAAGCTTACAGGAAAAAAGACAAGCTATGAAAAGATGCATAAGCATCTTCAGCTGACAGGAATGAGTGAGTGAAGGAAAGAAGGCAATGAAAGAGAAGGAAGATTACAAAAAGGAAATGTAACATGTTTAAAAAAATACAAATCTCAATGCTAAGGGGAAGAATATTTAAAAAGATGGTGTATTTACAATACGGATAATAGTTATAGAAAAAAGAGCATGTGTGATTTATCATTTTTAGGCTGCTACTGGAAGCTGTTAGTCTCTTTTTTCTTATGTCATCTAAAAAAAGAGAGAGAAGGATTGTTGTAATGCACCAATTTCTGCATTTGACTTTTGATTTCACCATGGAGCACTTTTTGCAACTTACAACTGAAAAACAAGCATAAAAATATTAAGACTAGGACAAATATTCCCATCCTTCACTGGAGGTCTAAGAAGTATCTTTGAATATTTAGATACCGTAATGTCATTTGTGATCAGTAAAGTAGTGACTTCTTTACTTTGCTTCATACAGTGTTCTCCATTGTTTGTCCTGGGGAATAACAGTACAGATGGAAGGAGTTTTAAATATTGATTTCTAAATCTATATTCCATTCAGTTCAATTACCCTGTCTCTGTTAATAGAAAATTTCAGTTTGCTTGTCAAGCTTCATTCTGATTAAGAACTTAAAGGTCCTGTTGAGGCAGATCAATGTATGTCTAGTCTAGTGGCCTGTTTCTGACCATGACAACAGGAGATGCTGGTTAGGGAGAACATGTGAGCCTGGCTGTTTTTGGTAGTCCATTCTCCTTATATTCCTCCTGCTCCCTTTAATATATCTGTATAGATTTGCTGTCCATTCATTTAGAGTCGCTTTTTGATTCTGCTGTTAGCATCTGCTTTCACAGCTTCCAGTGGCAATAAATTCCAGAAGCTCATTAGCCACTGCACAAAGTATGTACTTCTATCTGGTTTAACCAATTCTTGTACTAGTTTCAGTAAGTGTCTCCTAGTTCCAGCATCTTAGGATTTGGTGCATAGCAATGCTGCATTTAACTCTTCCATTGTCATCGTGGTTTTTGTAAACCTCAAGCATAGTGCCCTCTACCCTCTTCTCTTTGAAGAGTCACAACCCTCTTGGTCTGCAGCTGCTGTCACTTTTATGATTTTAGTTCATCTTTTCTGTGCCTTTTGTGACTGTTATATTTTTCTTGTGATGTGGAGACCATAAATGCACACAGTGCTCAAGATGTGGGCACACAAAGCTGTTACACAGCAGTAGAATGACACTGTTTTGTTCTCCGTGCCCTTCCTAATGAGGTGTGCTATTTGATGGGTGGGTTTTGCACAGGGGGGGAGCTGTTACTGCACAAAGAGCTACTGATTTTGGAGAACTGTCAATGATGACTTCAGGCTCTCTTCTCTGAGGTGCAACTTCCATTTCTGAGTTTAACATTGTTCAGATTCTTTTTTTCCTTGGATTTATCCACGTTGATGCTCATCTGCTATCTTTGTGTCCACTCAGTTTTCTTTCTGGAGTTCTTCAGGTTTCTTTTCCCCTTAAGAAAGGCACCTCAATATTCTTAATTCTGATTTGATACAAGTAGGAAAGTAAAAATAGGTGGAGCACTATGTATATATGTACATAGAGACACCTTGCCCATTCAGGTTGTTTTCTATCATCTTTTCTAAAGGAAGGATTTAATGTATGTTTAGATCAAAACTGATTTAAAAAACTTCAGTAGATCAAAACAGAGTGAAGGGCTGGAGGAAATTATTGCTGATGATTCCACTTTGTAGTAAATTATAAAGCATACATAACAGGCTGTAAAGAGAGATGGCTTTTTATGTCATACTTCATGTTGCCTTTGTAGCTGAGTGTGTAAATGAAAGGGAAACAAATTGTTTCATCATGGCAAATCTGTATTATTTCTTTAGAGTGAAAATGAGTGAAATCAAAATAATTCACTCTTGGGTGAAACTGGAAACTGTAAATGTATTTTATCCTCTTGCTGTGAATTGACGTACTGAAGATTAGTAATAAGACAACGTTCCTTGTATCATCAACAGTAGTCAAAGACATATTCATGAGTACTGAATTACAGTCAAGAAAAAGAGGTTCACAGTACTTTCACATACTTTACACAGAAGAGCATAAATCCATCATTTTAACAGTAGCTGCTGTTCACTGTTAGAGAACTTACTTTTTCAGACATCTTTACCCTCTTTATCCTTTGCATTGTGGGAAGTTTCAGGTCACCTTTTAGTTGCTATGTATCATCTGAGTTTTGGGAAGATACTGAAGGCTCTTTATGGTCCTCCAACTTATGATTGTGCCAGTGTGTTGGCACATTGGATGTGTGTTGGCATCACCAAATCTGAGTATATTTCTGTATTGTGGTTTTTGTATTTGTCATCATCTGAAATAAGTTATTTGAATTTTAGAGAAACTGTGATGTTTATGACAGCTCTGCTAAATTATCACACAGTTTTCATATAAAATGTTTAGGATTGTTAAATTTAAAGAAAAATATCTAAGTTGGAAGTTCTCAAAAGATGCATTTTTAGTCTGGGTAAACAAAGTTAGTTTGTGTTTAAAATCATCTAAAAAGGCATTTAGTGACTAAGGAGTTGACTGAACACTGTATTACAAGCATATTTAGTGCACACTTCTTCCAAAAATTATTGAAGACTCCTTTAAGTCATCTATTATGGAAAATGGCTTAAAGCAGTGCATAAAATGCAGACTGTCTTCCCAAGTTTGCCTGTTTCCTTTATTAGCTTTGGCAACTGTGGGACCTCTGAGTTAAAATGTCATTGAGTGATGCATTGTTTGGTATATTGCAGGTGGGTGGAGGGAGAGGAAACACTGGTTTTGATGAGCCTATTGAGCATTTAGAGGACTTCAGTTCTGTATCATTTATAAATATTTTTGAAATAATTGATTTTAAAATAAATCTTCTCTGAATATTTATTTCATTTGATACTTTTCCTCATTTTATACTTTAGTTAACTAGTGTTTGAGCTGTTCAGAATCTAAAATCAAATTTATTGGTGGTTACCTTAAAAAAAAAAAAAAATGCTGAGACGGGGAGGCATCTAGGGAATGAAGAACATCTGTTATCACATTTTATTCTAAAGCAAGCCCAGTGATACAATGTTTAAAATTGCCATTTTGATGAAACTCATAACCTTTTTTCTTTATGAAGTAGCTCTGGCTTACACTGTATACAACTGCCATGATGCAATTGGGAGAGTTAAATATATTTATTCTGTATTGCCTAAAAAGGAAATGTTTCACTATGAAAATGATACACTCATTAAATCAATTTCTTAAGTGCAGGTGGGAGGAATTGCTATCCATCTAATAGATTTAATAGTTCATATTCAAAATCTTTGGAACAGAAGTAATATTTTGCAGCTGAGTAACTGCAGATTAATCCATCAGACAGAATTCTAGAAGCATCTGTAAAACTGAAGTTACAATCTTTTTTTTTTTCAGGAGTAACTGCGCTTGAATGTATTTTCAGAATATTTTTGTTCATTTTAGCTTCATGAATTAGATTATATCTGCGTAAACAGCTAAATTATGTATTTTATTTCAGTCCTTCCAATAAGATTCTGTTTGGGGCATTAAAATTAGGAACTGTGTATGCACTTACCGCGCAAATTAATTGAAGTAGTTGCAGAACTAAAGAAAAAGCAGAGGTCACCACAGGAATTGCAAACGATGGAGAGTGCTTTTATATAAGAAGCATTATGTCAGGCTGATAGATAGGGACTTGGTTTTCTAGTTGTATCCACAGTATTTTTTTTATTATTATTTCTAGTGGCCTTTTTAAAGGGCTGAGGATTTTTCTGGGGTCCTCTGTACACCCTGTGTTTTACTTTCTTCCACACTTTACTCCTTTTCCTTGCAGCTCCTGGTTTTCAGAATCAGACAGTGCTACTCCATACACTGTGAAAGAAATGACTTAGCAGTAATATGAAGCTATCCTGTCCTACTTTTTTGAGGAGAAGAACTTTTATGTTGGCTGTATGGTTATTGTGATTTATGGTCAAGCAGGTAATGTACAAACATTAGCTCTTCAGTTATCAGTAAGCTCTGGTGCCCTGAGTGGTTCACAGAAGCTGTCTAAAATACTCTTACATGCACCAAGCAAAAGTTATATGAAGATGGAATAGATTTAATATGTCTCATCTCCTTAACAATGCAAGCTTTGGCATAAAAGAGGAATTGAAATGTACAAATTGGCATCAAAGTAGGGGAAGAATGAAAGTTTCTTATGGCTTATAGTGTCATGCATGATATTTCAATTTAGGTATGTACATGTGAGCTGTTAAAGCAGTTGATTTTTTTCATTAAGCTTGCTCAACATTCAGATGTTTTGAATTTTCAAGCATTGTACAGTTACAGATCAAATGATTTTCATAGTTCTATGTTACCATTGATAAATATGAGAGTTATAGTGAGTAGCAAAAATAAAGCAATAAGTACCAATATCAAGAACTGAATCAGGGAATTCCTGTCCTAATATTCTGAAATACACTTGTGCTTTTCACTTTGAGTAGCAGTTGTTTTCTYCTTTAAGACATAGGAGGGAAAAATACAAGAAATTCTGTGAACTTACTTGCCATCATCTGATCAGAATATACTGTGCCATACTTGGTATTGTAGGGGAGGGTGGTCTTAAAAATAAAGTTAAAAATTTTTACTGTCTTCAGAGTTGTGGTTGCACTCCAGCATTAGAAGAATTTGTCAGTCATTGATTGTTATTGTAAGATTAAAACTTTAATGAGTAATAATTTAATCCAGAGCCACTAGAGTCACCCTTGTATTTGTGGCCTGTTTTCTAGAGTACAATTTCTGACAACTTATAAAAATACAAAATGAAACAAGTGCCCACTTTCCTCTTTGAAATTTCTGCTTAGCAAGTTAAATGTAGGAACAGTTCAATTGTGCATTAACAATATCTTGGCGTTCACATTCCTCTTCTGCCTTTTTGGAAACCTCTTCATAGCTACAAAAAGTATTAATTCCTTTATTAATGTTTTCATCCCCTTTCCAGGCCAGGGTTGCATTGGAGGTGATTCACTCTGGTTCAGAAAACCAGGTGTTAAAACACAACTGGTTTCTTGGACTAGTTATAAAACAAGACTCCAGTGTGCCATGCTATGTGCCACTACTTCATCTTCTTTCAGAAGGCCTCATTGGACTTGATGGGTGGTTCCTGTTGGTTCTCCTTTGCCCTGTGCCCAAGGTTAGCACTGCCATGGGGACTTTTGAGGCTGAGCTTGTGACTCCCACCTTCCTCTCTTACCCTCTTATGCTTGACCTGGAAGTTCCTGCTCCCATGTTGAGCTTGCAGGAAATTCTGCCAGTCTCTTACTGAAAGGAAGAAYGATTTGCTGATTTCAATGTAGGCAGAAATTCCAAGGACCAAGCTTGAGACTTACCTCTCTCTTTTCCCCGTGCTTTCCCCACAGTGGTAGAGATACATGGTGCAGTCATCAAATCTTTGTATTGCAGTTAGGTATCTTTTACCAGCCATGGATTCTTGAAAGCAGGATCATACATAGTTTATGGGTAAATGATAGTTCTTGTTCATACACACAGTTATTAATTGAGATAAGCATGCTATCTGACTAAACATGAACATGCCCACCAGCCTCAGTGCAGCCAGCTGGTGACTCTGCTGACCAGTCATCAGTCAAGTGGGAAAACGTTGATCCTGCCATAGCCTGGAATGGGCTGAGCCTTGATTTTGCTAACAGCTGTCCTCTTCCTCTCTGCTGCCTCTCTTAAGGTTTCTGTATCCTGTCACATCAATCTCTTTTCTTCTGAGTCTTTGATGTTCTTAATTCTTTGCTGAGCTAGCGCTAGACCATAACAGTTTAAAGCAATCTCATGTTTTTGCTTTTCCTTTGTTCGTAGTTTATCTTGAGTGGCTTACTAGCTTCTGTGTGCTCTCACATGCAGACAAAGGTGGTGGAGATAACCACAGCACATCATTATTTTCTGTCAGTAAACCTGGGCCCTGGGTCACACTGCAGGGAAGAGGGAGGGAAAATGAAAGAGGAGGAGTTTTATACTTGGCCCAGGACAGGCCTTGGTCCCTTTCTGGAACTGATCATTGTTAGTCTGGCAGCATATTGATGTCCCAAGTTAAAAGATATTTATAAAAATTTTGGACAGCTAGGTGAATTCTGTGGTCAACCCTGATACAATAACTTGTAGGTATTGTTTTAACTTAAGGTAAAAATGGGTCAAACATGGCCAACAGAATTAGGAAGGATCATTTGTTGACATGAAAACTATGTGGTATTTCTTCTAGCTTTGGAACTATGTTTTGGCAAATGAAATGACACGTCTCTTACATAGTCGAGATTATTTATAGACCATTTTTATATCTTTCAACATCCACTGCTCTCCCCTCATTTACCCAGCCAGTCATTCCATCATGGAAGGCTCTCAGGTTGGTTAAGTATGATTTTCCCCTTTGTGATTCCATGCTGACCACTCCTGATCACCTTCTTGTCCTTTATATGCTTGGAAATGGTCTCCAGGATTAGTTGCTCCATTGCCTTCCAGGAATCAAGGTGACCCATGACCTTAAAAAATGAATAGTGAAGCTAGAATAATCTGAAGATTGAATTCTAGAAGAGAGTTTTTCTCAGGCTTTTGTGCATAGTCACTATTGTGTAAAGTGGAGGAACAGCTTTGAGATAGTGGACTTAAGATGGGGGCCAGTAATTCCTTTTTCCGTGAAATGAATGGCTGCAGTTTGCTTGAACAAAGTATGCTTAAGAGCATGAAGATTCTGTGTGTGAAATTCAACTTGTTAACTGACTGACTTTGAGATTTTTGATAGTCTTTCCGACATGCCAAAAGCATCTCAAAATAAACTGTTCAATGACACAACAGACTATTGTGTGAGCTGTATAGGTATTTTTGTTTTCTGATATGAAGACACAGAGTGAAGCAATCAAAGATGTCACTGATTTAAAAAAAWATATATATATTATTCATGTACTCTATGAAACTTAATTAAGAAAATTTTCTTTAAAATTCTTTTAATTTGTAGTTATCCTCATTTTGCAGATGAAGAAAATGGAGCTAAAAGTTACTGGCTAATTTGCCTTAGGTTACAGAGCAAACCAAAATCGGGAAGTCTTAGTTTTAGTATCCTAATGAAGGGTTAAGATGCTGTGTATTGAATAGATGCAATGAATACAAGTTGCTGGATTTTTTTAATAGGATATAAGATACGTAAGTGGGCATGAAGTAAAACATGAAACACCAACTGGAGGTGTGGTATTCCACAGTTTGCAAAGGCAGGATCATTTTGTCATTGTAGTATGTAGGAAATAAATGCAGTGTCTGTTTCTTTTGTACAGAAAGATCATCTTCTGGCCAAAGCTGAGATTTAATACTTTAAATTTTTTCTGTTTTGATCTTTGATGCCTTTTTGTTAATTCCAAGTTGTCTAGCATCTCCTGATTGCTTTTAGGATGATGAAGTTACTGATGAACCCCTCTTAGTGGGAGAGATGGTGAAGCATTGGAATTTACTGCCTTTATAGAATCAGAAACCCGGTGGTAGTATATTGCAGTGATAGAGTTATTATTCAGTTAAATAGAAGTGGAAGAGTAGCAATAGTGTTAGAGGAGGAGTGAGAAATTAAGTAGTATCTTTTTAGAAGTCTGCCTTATTTCTGCCTGCATTGCTCCTCTGGGATTTTTCTACTGAGTGCTAGAAAATCAGCAAGCTCTTCTTGAAAAACCTAAGATGAAATTACTGCCATAAATTTTTTATTTTTTTTATGGTGTAAAACCTTAATTTAGATGGGGAGGGTTTATTACTAGTGTTTTCTTGGTATAGCTAAGTTCAGTTAATTTCAGATGACAAGCTGCAGGGTTTTCTTGCTCTTCCCCCCCCTTCCCCTGCCTTCCCAATATGTGGAAAGTACAATTTGTTATTGGTTTGCCTTGGGCTCTTGAGACCTCATTAAGGGTCCAGAAAAAGGTTTCTGTCCCTACTGTTTGACATCTTTCTGTTTTTTGCTGAACTGGGGCCATTTGCATTCTCACATGGAAAGGAATATAAGGGCTGGAGGATGAAAACTGTTATGTGTATATTGCTTGCCTATTGATCAAAATGATACCAAATTAAAAAACTGTTGCTCTTTAGGCTGTAGTATTATACTCAAATTTGCAATGCAGAGGCAGATCAGCTTTAAGATGAGAATGCAAACAGGAAATCTCATGTAATTTTTGTTCTGATGGCTTATATCCAGTATATACCTTTCATAGTAAAGAAAGATATCAGCAAAACATGTTTACTCACACTTCTGAGACATTGCATGCTACCATTTTCAAATTCCTATTTCAATTAAAATAGTGCAAGAGCACCTCTTGCAAGCAAGAAATTGGGCTTTTTAGTCTGCACAGTAGTTCAATGTTTATTTTATTGGAGCAGAAAGCATATACATATGATAGTTTTATCATACGTCTACAGTGTATTTTCACGGCAAAAGCTAATATGCCTGCGACAGGCTATGTATTCCATTCGTAAAATTACTGTAACATAGGATTTAACATGAACTGTAGACAGTCACGCCTTAGCAGCAAACCAAACTGCATATCTTACCTATTTAACACCCACATAGGGGATTAAATTCAAATTTAAAGCCCTTTTACCAAAGTAACTAGGAGTAAAATAAAACTAATTATTTTATTACAAGACAACATCTGAGGAAAAAAAGTAAGGAAATCAACTGCTTGTATCATGTAAAAAACAAAAAACAAAAAAACCCCAATGTGTAACAAATGCAGACCTGATTGTGCCTTTAAACCAAATTTTCGGTAGCAGCATAAAGCCCCTCCCAACAAACATATATGTATACCTGAAAACGCACATATGTGCACACACACAACCATATATAGAAGGTTTTTAAGACTACTGTCAGGAATATTAAACAAAAGTCTTCTACAAATCAATAATTTGTATTATCTTCCCCTTGTATGTAATACTTAGCTTTTTCATAAATGTAACCCTTCTTATAATTAAGAAGTCATAATTAAGAAGATCAGACAAGGAATATGGACTATCTAGTTAGCTAGGTACCACATGTAGTAATATTTTAAGATAACTTTTTATATTATAAGATTTTTTTTAAATTGTTCTATCTAAAACTCTCTATATTTTAGAACTATAATTTGTGCACTAAAAAAAATGTAATAAAAATTTCAGAATAAACTACTGATGAAGTTCCTTTCCTAAATTCTCTCTTCTTAAAACAAGCTGCACATTTCTTGTTAAGTACTCCATTAATTAAATCGATATAAAGATCAAAAATGATTCAGAAAATCTTAGTTTAGAATAAATGCGCTACAGCCTAAAATAAGAATTTCTTCAGCAAAGTACTTAAAAGTGCTAACAAAGATTCCCTCCCTGCCCCATAAAAAGCCCACTGCTTTTCAGATAGGATCCTCCAGTGTATAGATGTTACTTTGTTGAAAATGAGAACTCCGAAATGCTGAAATCAGTTCTAGCAGAGACAGTCTGGATAGTAATTTTCTTGATGCTAAAATGTTCTTTGTGGGGAAGCAGTTCATGTTTTAAACGTGCAAGTTTGCAGTGATTACAGTGTTTTATCTTTTGGGGGGATTAAGATTTTTTTTTTCTTACTAAATTCTGAGAAATTCTGTAAATTTTCAAGCTACAAAATGTTTATAATACAACTCTTGTTAAATAAAACATACTTCCAAAGCTGTTGTGAGCAATGAGTTCATAAAGAAATCGTGATTCTGTGCTCAAGATAGTTGCCTGCTTCCTAGATACCCATTAGAAACTGATGTCCTTCAGGGTCTGTCTTGCATGTGTGTTCTTTTCCAGAATTGTGAAACTACCATATTAATATGCCATATATATCTGTTTACTGCCAGGGTAGCTTTTCAAAGCACTAAATATGCACACTTGCTTTCAGTAAACAGGTTCTGGAAAGGGTAACAGGTAAGATCCCGAATACCCAACTTGGTTCCTTTAATTTAAACTTCTAATAAAAGCCAYGAGAAAGCTTGTATTCCCAACAGGAGTTGCTTACTCCTAGTTAATGTAAAAAGCTGAAAAGCAGTTCTGGCTTATTAAGTCTCTTCTAGCTAATTTCTGGATCATAACGTAGGTTAGAGAGAGGTATCAGAAATTAACAGTGCTTCAGAGCTTGTCCTTGGAAGTTTTAGGCATGTAGAGAAAGTAAGCAACTAAGAGGCTTCTAATGAGTTTCAGGTTCCTCCAGCACTAGATGATCCCCTGAATGTAAGTGTTTAGGACTGCTTTCTTGAACCAAGGTAGATTTTAGGTATGTAAGTCCTGCTTGAAGTTCCAGAGCCTTTTTTATCTATGGCTTTCACTTACATCTGCTTTGCTCAGAGCCTGCTCTGCCCTTGCTCTCAGCAGTTGCGAGTTCATTCTTTGCTCCTAGTTGATTAAAAGCCCAGTGAGCCTATCTAGTGTCATGCCAGGCCAAACCAACAGAGTTCTGGTAAGTAAAGCTAGTTTTGTAAGTTTGGATGATTGGGTGTGAGATTGAAAGTGGGCCCAAATACACTTAATGATTGACATGTTTTTAACCTTGTTTTATTGTGTGAAAAAAGTTATTTAGGTAGCATTATTTTGCATTTGATAACTAATGGACGTGACTGGGCCCTTTAAACAACTTGAAACTAAAAAATGCAGTAAGTTGTTATGGCTAGAAATCTGACCGTAATTCTAATCTTTTCTAATCTAATCCTTATGTCTTGTTAAAAGGTTTTCTGTAGCTGTCTTCAGGTTTTTAATCTTGCTTTGTGGTTTCTTTTATAACAAACTGTGTTGGAAGTCAGATGCTCATAATGTAACTTACATTTTTAATGATTTTTTTCATCATATAAATTCACTTTTAATGGCTCAGAATTAGTATAGAGAGTTATTAGCAGAAAATCTGCAATATTGTCTTGGAAAGGGATTAGCCCATCTTCTCATCTATACTTGTTTTATTGCTAGAATAAAGCTAGTATTTTACTTATCTGCCAGAAAAGGTACTTGTTCCCAGAAAATAAAACTCAAATAGGTTTGAGCTGAAGTTATAGCTTAAAATGAGAGTTTAGGAACCAGCATGTGCTTGGCTGACTCATTAAATAAATGGTGGTTTGTTCCCTTTTAAAAGCAGTTGAGTTATAAACTGAGGTAAATACAAGTAATTTATTTCATGAATATGAGAATGAGTTGATCTTGTATTCAAAAGCAACATACAGAGCTTTTCTGTTTATATCACAAATATAGTAGAAAATCTACACTGTTGAGAATAAGGACCTTTTTTCAAGTCTGCTATTAGAAGAAAAGGTAGGGAGTGAGCTGATTTGAAGACCAGTAAATTCCTGTGCATTTGTTGCGGAAACAAACAATACACTTTTCTTCTAACTTCATGTCTTTGTTCCTAGGTGACAGATAAATCAATTTGTGTTGGTATGTGCAAAACTAATATTAATCCTGAAGTAAAAATTACTTCTAAAAATTCAGTGTAAGATCTTACTTTATAGCTCAAGTCTTTTTTGTGCAAGTTGATGGAAATAGACCACCCTTGTTTTTATTTACATTAGATACAATTTATTTTATATAAAACACACAATTACATTTTTTGCCTCAAGGATCATGTTGGTTACCTATGTGGGCATCCAAATTTTCATTTGTAACCTATAACTGTCTTTAACCTCATGGAAATATATGTCAAAAAGAAGTATACACGCTGATTGTAGAAACTGTTTTCAAGCAATTCAGAGGGTTTTGTACTCTACAGTCTGAGCTTAAAGACAAAGAGTGTAAAAAGAGAGTTACACAAATGCTTTCTGTTTCGTTATTTGTGGAATGCTCTACAAAGATATAAATTAAATGACATTTATTTAAAGAAAGCTTAAAGTTACTGAACTTAGCATCAGTAGTTTTCATGAAGATGATATTTGAAACACTGCAGTGAGACTGTAAAATAGTTTGGAAAAAAAAACACACAAAAAAACCCCCCAAACCCCCAAACCAACCCTTTTCCCGGATAACCATATTTCTTCCTCCAAAGTAGGGAATTAATTATTTTATTTATGTATTTATTTTTGCTAGAAAGAACCTAAATATATAAAGTTACATTATAATTGAAGTGGTAAATTCTTTAATCAGTTAGAATTGTTCTGAAGACCTAGGTGCTTTGAAGACATTTGGCCACTAGAGAGTGCTGTGCAATCACTAAAATTTTCTCTCTTCAGAACAAAAATTCTCCAAATTCCTCTTCACTTATTGAACAGATAAACATTTTATATTCCTGAAATGCCAATTCAATTTATACTTAACATGCAGACTTCAGCTGTAGAAACTTGTCTGAATGGCAGTAGTGGCTTCGTTGCAAGTTATTTAAGTGCGTATAATACTTTATTTGACTAGATCAAAACAAAATACTGGTGATTAGTAGAACTGAATCCATACTGCAACTATTGGTCTTTATTACTGTACTTTGTATTAAACTACTGTATTCTAACTCTTAATTGTCAGATGATTGAACTGCTGTCTTAATACCATCTTTGAATTGGATTTCTTTCCCCAAGTTGAAAGTTAGAGCTGTCTGTTCTTATTTAACAGTAACCCTGTTGAATACTAAGAGACTTAGAGAAAAAGACTGCTTTTGCTTTGTTTCTGCATAATTTGTGTTACAGAAATAGATTAAAATTACTGGACAGTTTACTGGATTACTGGACAGTCAGTTTCTTCTAATGTGCATTATGCCTACAAAGTATCACTGAATTTTTGTATACTGAAAAGTTCATTGTTTGTGACTGGCACGATTTCTTGAATTTCAAAATAGATCAAAACTAGAATTAGAAAAATAAATAGTACTAATATTAACCGAAGTGATAACTGGAAAAAAATGGCAATGATCTTGATTGATCTAGAGTAATGGCATATAGAGTAATGTTAGAGGTACTTGATCCTGTACCATGAAATACTGTGCAAAAATCCTGAACAAACTTCAGAAGAGTCTGTATCACCATACTGTCTACCCTGGACTCACTGGTTTTCCTGAGGGGTCTAGCTAGCTCGGTCCCAATGAATGTAGCTGTATATATGCTGCTTCCAGAATCTAAGTTGATATTACAAACAATATCAGTCTATCCATATAGAAATACTGTCTCACTTGCTGTTAGCTCAGGAATCTTTAACAAGGTTTGCATTGTTTATAGGTAGGACTATGCTAAACATCTAGATTCAGAGTGGGCTTTAGCACTGTCCTTTCCTAGGCTGCTGAAAATCCAGTATCCCATGAAAGTGATAATGAGTAGCTGCAGCCAACCTATATAGAAAGAAACCAGCAGTGCTTTCAAGGCTTTCCTGAGGGGAAGGTTTCATTATCAAGGGACTAAACTTCCTGCAGAAGAAAGATCCTTGGATATAACGAGTAGTCAACAGCTTCCTCAGGCGAATGACTGTATGTGGGGAGTCTGCTGTAAAGTGGAGAGTGAGGCAGAAATTTTTTTCCTATCGTTCTAGTATGGATATTCCCTAGAAATGTGATAGCAGTTTAAAGCAGCCCTTAACAGAGACTGTTAAAGCATCATTCCCATGTGTATAAAGAAATTAATATTTTATAACTAGAGGTTAGTGTGACATGCTCTAAGATGTATTAAAAAGAACAGTTCTCTTAGCTGAAATTAATTAATATTTAAATAATAATAAAATGAATAACATTAAGTGGAAGAACGGGTAAAAGCTTTTTACACTTTCATGGCTCTTTAATCCATGATCATTTTCAGTGTTAGGATTTTGCTTTCCCTCCCCTTGCTATCTGTTCCCTGGCCCAACAAGACCACATGAGCCTTCATGATATGATTACCTTATAAACTAGTCATCTTTTGACTAATCCGTAGGTCTTTTTACATCTCAGAGTGATTTTTCTGCTTCATTCTCTGCCCAATTACAAGCCCTTTTTGTTTTTAATGAGGATATTTATTCATGATAGAAATATCCTATCTTCCCAAGGAACTGCAGCTGAATTAATTTTACTTTCTTTTTTGGTCAGGTAAAAATGAATTTACCATTAGTTGTGGAAGCACTTGGTCAATTATTCTTTTATTGAAACATGAGGTGTATGCCAGTGTGGACCATTAAGTCTAGTATCTTGTTTTCTCTGCTTTTAACTAAAAGATGGTATTTTGAAATTCACTTTTCCATCTGACAGCTTTGCAATTATTGCTGGAAATAAGCTAAAAGAGATGAGCGTATTTACGTTTTCAGCACTGTATTTCTCCTCTGTTCCTCTGGTTTCTGAGGGCATCTATTTTTCACAAACCTTGAAGGAAAGTATTCAGTAGTAAAAGGAGCAACAAAATTGCAATAACTTAAATAGCCAGCTTTATGTAGGAGAAAATAAAGGAAGAGAAAGGAGGAAGTTAGGCTTGGGCTTCCCAAGATCCTTTTAGACAGAGAGTCAGAAAAAAATCTTCACCTATTAGAACTGAAGTAAAAAAGAATATCTGGGTCATGCTAAATATTTAGGGGAGCTCTGTCAAGCTGTTTCTTGTGGTCTTGGAAAACCCCAAGCCCCCTGAATTTAAGGACTTCCTGCCCCCACTACCTGGCAACTCTATTTCACTTAATTTTCTCTCTCCTCTTTGTCATTATGTGGTGAGCAAATTTTTTTAACGTTTAACCACTAACATGATACAAACAAGTTTTTAGGAGGAATTAACTTCTATGGCACTTCTAAAAGACATCTTCTCTGGACCAGTTTATGGGCTTGACTCCTTCTGAGAGTTTACCATTAAAAATGTTTGTGATAAATAAAAATCTTAGAGCCTTTTCAAAGAAAGTAGAAATTCTGCTGATTAGCTTCTATGCAATTTTGTAGGTTGACAAGCTGATGGAGGACTTCCAGCGGTTTTCATTAACCATACTTTCCTCCTTACTTGTCTGCTTTCTCATCTTGCAGTACAATATCACTTCCTAACAATAAAATGGTTTTCCAGGACAAGATTCTAAAGCATTCAGGCAAATTACAGATACTTCCACCCTTCTCATCTGCTTTTACATTTGCTGTGCTGTTTGTAAGTGAACTGAAATGACTTTTGCCTTGTAAAGTCTGGGTTTGTATCATGAATCTGCTTTATGACAACAATTTAACAGCCGTAGAACTTCATTCTTGTCAAAAATACAAAGTGGGCATAATTATAGGTTCATTCATATACTCATGTAAAAACGTTAACATTGCATATGCATTGCTCAAATTAAAAATTGAGTCACTGCATTATATAATGGAAATAGTCAATAGTCAATCAAAACGGAATTTATTGTATGTATACTAGAAGCACTAGCATTTAGGTTCTGTACGGTATTTTTGAGCCCCCCTGAAATAAGGGCAAAAAATGTTTTGGCTTCTTTGTGTGACTGGAGTGAGAAAAAGAAATTCTGCTTATTCCATGTTATTTTGTTCAGCCTTAAACGTGCTTCTTGTTCTTCACCTCCTGTTCCTCATGCTTTTTTTTGTTGTGAGCAGATAAAAGTTGTGTGACTTGCTGTTCATCTCAAAACAATAGGGTACTACAGGATCTACTCTCTTTCTGTTTTTCTCAGGATGTGTTGGCATTTTCTCATGGATGACAGAAAGGGACAGGGAAAAACTTTAGAAATAGAAACAGCAGTAGAATTTTGCCACGCTGATTATAATTTTATTTCCAGGAGGTGTCCTTGACAATACATCTGTGTTTGAGGGTCTCAGAAGTTGTAATGATTTGTTTTGACCTCTATGTTTTCATATTACCAAGGATCCTTGAAAGACTTCTGCCAGTCCTCAAAGTACCCTCTCAAAATCAATTAGTAAAAAAAAAAAAAAAAAAAAAAAATTAACACAGAAAAGACAATAAAACTCAGCAATGTGATTTTCACATTGCTAATTGCCATATTGACATTGATGTGGAGAAATCTGTTAGAAAAAACTTTGCTCTTTTCCTATGCATTTTCCTAAAGATTTTGTTTTTTAGGAACAAACCTATCCAATCAAAATCCAGTTCAACTGTAGTCTTTGTACCACCTTGAGGCACTTTACTATAGTGATTCGCTTTCACCTGCCTTCTCTTTACTCACAGGTTTTTTTTGGAAGAGTAATAAGTCATTTGACTTTCACAGCATTTCATACTTGCCTTTGCAGTACAATCTGCCTAGCCAGGCAATATTCTCTCTCTGAGTAGTGGATTGCAAATTGTGGATCAGAGGTAACAAAAAAGTTATATGTAACACAAAAATTTAACTGTGCAATAATCAACTGACACAGAGTTTTTTTTTCCTGTCATCACTTAGAGATCAGATTATGCATCAAATTAGCATTTAGGTTTTTGCCTGTTTTAATTAATACTATTTAAGTGGATGTTTCATGAAGGTTTCTAAAAAATCATTATATTTTGCACTGGTGTTCTGAACAAACTTAATGTATTTCATTTTTAATAGTCTTAAAATGTTTTACTTTCCAACTGCACTGGGTTCACCTTTTGCTTTTGGACAAAGCCTTGAATGAATGTGGACTTTAATGCAATTGGTACTACCCTTTATTATCATTCATTGTTTCCTTTAGATTTGTATTAATCTACGGGCCTAATAACTCATTATTTTTGTTCATTCTGTTAAAATACCTGTATGTAAATTTTGAAGTTTAGATTTAAAAAATTAAAATCAGATTTTTGTATTTCATTGTTGGTATTCCTCTACATCTATTTTGTAGTTTAAAATCAGTAATGTGGATAATGTGTATCTTATTCTTCATTGTTTTCATGGTACATATCTTATTGATACCCTAGGTGTATATATATTCAAAATATAAGAGGATTTTCAACAAAAAGCATATTTAAAAATCAAACCAAAAAGCCTCACTTTTGCGAAGCTGAAACCTCTTTGAGCATAAGTAAAATGAAGCAAAACAAAATCAAAAACAACACCACTAATTGTGTAACCTTTGTATTTGTAACAAATAGCACCTGCAGGTATCTTGAACTTTAATAATGAAGAAAATCACTGGTTTA
The DNA here is from genome assembly GCF_003343035.1 of Apteryx rowi. Taxonomy (NCBI): domain Eukaryota; kingdom Metazoa; phylum Chordata; class Aves; order Apterygiformes; family Apterygidae; genus Apteryx; species Apteryx rowi. The sequence continues at coordinate 1,115,017 of NW_020447864.1, forward strand.
AAAAAGGTTGGGTTGGAGTAATTCAAGGAGGCGGTAGACTGACCAAATCTCTGTCTCTCAACCAGTTCATTCTTAGAGTAGCACCCGGAATTCTTGAATGTTGGCATTCCTCTGTTGTCAGCAAAGGTCTCTGAAGCTTGCTGAGGTGCCCCATTCACTTCCCCTGCTGTTCTGGATGGAGAATGGCAATCTGCTGTTGTCATTAGTCACTCCTTGTTAACAAGTGTTCATGATAAATCTGGATGTTGTTGTCAGCTTAAATGGATGAAAGTATTATACCATATGATAGACTTACTGCTTTAAACTTCAAAAATTACTACACAAAAAATCACACTGAAAATTCAGTAAATTTGCAAATACAGTAATTGGATGTTAGGAAATGCCAACATTAAGGTAATCTGTATAACCTTACTTTGACTCCGTAAGTTTGTCTTACAATGTGTTTTTTTTTGTTTACTTTAGTTTCCATTTTATGTTCTTTGCCCAGTTTCTTCTTGTGAGTTCAGTTTACAATTCCAAACATAAAGTGAAGCCATGGGCTTCAAATAGTAAGCAGCCATACTTTTAATAGGCAATTAAGAAAAGTCATGTTTGCATGGCTTTTGGGGTGTCCCACAGAACTCTGCAGCCCTTGCAAGCACCATGCACAGGGCAACAGGGCAGCATTCAGTTGTCTGAATCATGCCGCTTTGCTCTGTTTTTTCCTTTACTCTTATTCCTCTTTTACTCTGTACTTCTGTCCTCTGTAATAACAAAGCAGGTGTCTTGCAGTCAGTCTTGCCACATATGTTTTATTCAACCCTGTACAACCTTGGTTCACTGGAATGGGTAAAAGTTAAGAATTGGAAGCTATAGCCCATTGTGGAGATTTCCCCTTTTAGTCTGAGCTGCTTAGCTCCAGCTGTATGCATACATCTTTTTACTGGCTCTTACTGTATTTTACTGTGACAAAGCAGAGAACGTGTGTCACACTTTGACAAATGAATATGGCTTCCTTCTAGAGAAATAATTTTGGCTAACCTAGTGGGCCCAAAATCACAATGTGAGCATCAAATTATCCCTTCTAGCCAGGGGAAAATTCTGAATTTCAGTTTTAATTTGAATGTGTTTTGCTTAATGTAACATTAAATACATTAGATTCTTAGCTATTCTAAAGCCCGTTCAGTGCGAAGAATATGTTAAAGTTAAAACATAGTTGGGAATGTGATATTTCCTCATTTTGTATGCATGTGTATATTTAATGTTATGACTCTCAAAACAATGTAAACTCAACCCCTTTTATGTATGAAACTATATAGAATATCTTCATAAATGACATTTATAGCATATGTAAAGGAAATGAGTTATTGTTACTAACAAGATTCTAAATTATATACTCTAGACTTAAAATTTCAACTGTAATATTTTGTTAATACRGGTTATTTTATTTTACATAGATGCCATACAGGATTCTAAATCCTACAACTGATGTGCATTGACCTTCTCCCCATCAGGCACTTAGTAAAAGGAAAAAAACCCCTGCTTTAAATATTTTGTAAGTTTCAGTAGGACTAAAAAGATATAACCTTTTTTTTTTTCACATCATAAGCTTTTTCTAAAAAATTAACAGAACAAATTGTAATAATGTTTTCCAATTTACTGCCTTGTTCATCGCATGTTGAAGAAGCAATGAATCATATAACTAAATGTGACTTTAATGTCTTTCCGCTGTGGATTTTGGATTGTTACCCACTGACATTTTAGCTTATCTCTTTGAGCTGAAGCTTTTCAGAAGAGCTATGCATGTTTTAAAGTGAAATAAATGAGAGAGAATTGTACTGGCACAGTTTGTTAATACTAGCTTAGCTTTGGCTCTGTTACTAGAACTACTTATATTGGATCATTCATATTTCTGTATCTGGTTCTTGGATTTTTCTGTGAAAATTAGTACACAAGCTAAAACCAAAGCTACTATTCTCTACGTGATAGTCTGGAACATTCCTACCATCTAATTTATGCATCTAATTTAGGAGCCTAAGCTTCATTCATATATATATGTATATATTTGTGTGTGTATATACACACATGCAATTGCACACATGTATATACGTGCAGATGCACACTATCTTTTACTGTTTCTGGAGAAGTGTATGTTAGATGTATATGTATATATGTACATAATCACACAGTTGAGAAGGATAGAAAATTGTGTTGGGAGTCAGTTCACTAAAATGAAGGGCCTAACTACTGCCTAATGTCAGTGCTTTGAAAAGCTCTCTAAAGGTGCGCATTTTGCAGCTTCATGCATGTGTATAAGTATTCATATGGAATTTGGGCTCCTAGTTTATGCACCCTCTCTGTCTATGACAAGTAATATGAATAGTCCCATTAAGATAACAAATCTCAGTTCTGAATTTTTGAAGTTTTGTCCATTAGGGAATAACTAAAGTAATTAAAGATTGCTTTGAATTAATGTTAGAAAATATATATTTGTGTATTTATCTTATTTGGCAAGTGTTTAAATTGTGAAAGAATTAAAACTTAGAAAATAAGTATAGTAACTGGGAGGTTTTTTTTGCCTTTACCTTCACTTATACTTGTTTTGATGGCATTTCTTTAGTTAGATGTACTCGAATTCAGTAACTTTTACATGCTGCATCTGGTCTCTTCCAGAATCCCAGGCAACTATTTAGTTGTTAACAGCAAAAACCTATTTACTTTGTTAAAAATTGGAGGGGAAATGAGAGATCATATCTGTGTGACAGATCTGCTTAGCAGAACTGCCATGTTTAGCTATCTCAGAAATAGTTTATGGATTAAAGAAATTGTTGGCTGTTGTATTAGCACACAGCGTTGTAGCAATACCCCCTTATTTTAATTTTAACCATCTTGGGTGGGAAAAAATTGACATTCAGATGGGAAAAGGACAATAAATGTGGAGGGGAAGAGGGGAATGAACTTAGAGCTTTGGCCTTTGGACTACAGGCATACCTCGGAGATATTGCAGGTTCGGTTCCAGACCACAGCAATAAAGCGAACATCACAATAAAGCAAGTCACACGAATTTTTTGGTTTCCCAGTGCATATAAAAGTTATGTTTACGCTATATTGTAGTCTATTAAGCGTGCAATAGCATTATGTCTAAAAAAAAAAAAGTACATACCTGAATTAAAAAATACTTTATTGCTAAAAAATGCTAACCATCATCTGAGCCTTCAGCAAATCGTAATCTTTTTGCTGACGGATGGTCTTGCCTCGATGTTGATGGCTGCTGACTGATCAAGGTGGTGGCTGCTGAAGGTTGGGGCAGCTGTGGCAGTTTCTTAAAATAAGACAGCAATGAAGTTTGCCGCATCGATTGACTCTTCCTTTCACGAAGGATTTCTCGGTAGCATGCAATGCTGTTCAATAGCATTTTACCCACGATAGAACTTCTTTCAAAATTGGAGTCAGTCGTCTCCAACCCTGCTGCTGCTTTATCAACTAAGTGTATGTAATATTCTAAATCCTTTGTTGTCATTTCAACAATGTTCACAGCATTTTCACCAGGAGTAGATTCCATCTCAAGGAACCACTTTCTTTGCTCACTCATAAGAAGCAGCTCCTCATCTGTTAAAGTTTTATCATGAGAGTGCAGCAATTCTGTTACATCTTCAGGTTCCACTTCTAATTCTAGTTCTCTTGCTGTCAGCCTGTCCTTTGAAGCTTTGAAGCCAGGCATTGACTTCTCCTCTCTAGCTATGAAAGTCCTAGATAGCATCATCTTCCGCTATGAGGCTGTTTTGTCTACCTTGAAATTCTGTTGTTTAGTGTAGACGCCTTCATCAATTCTCTTAGCTAGATCTTCTGGATAACTTGCTGCAGCTTCTACATCAGCACTTGATGCTTCACCTTGTGCTTTTATATTGTGGAGACGGCTTCTTTCCTGAAACCTCATGAACCAACCTCTGCTAGCTTCACACTTTTCTTCCACAGCTTCCTCCCCTCTCTCAGCTTTCACAGAATTGAAGAGAGTTAGGGCCTTGTTCTGGATGAGGCTTTGGCTTAAGAGAATGTTGTGGCTGGTTTGATCTTCTATCCAGACCGCTAAAACTTTCTCCATATCAGCAGTAAGGCYGTTTTGCTTTCTTATCATGTGTGTGTTCACTGGAGTAGCACTTTGAATTTCCTTCAAGACCTTTTCCTTTGCATTCACAACTTACCTGCTTGGCGCAAGAGGCTGAGCTTTCAGCCTATCTTGGCTTTTGGCATGCCTTCCTCACTAAGCTTCGTCATTTCTAGCTTCTGATTTAAAGCAAGAGACGTGCAACTCTTCCTTTCACTTGAACACTTAGAGGTCATAGTAGGATTATTAATTGGCCTAATGTCAATATTGTTGTGTCTCAGGGAATAGGGAGGCCTGGGGAGAGGGAGAGAGATGGGGGAATGGCCAGTTGGTGGAACAGGCAGAACACACACAACATTTATTAAGTTCGCCATCTTATATGGGTGCAGTTCTTGGCGCCCCAAAACAATTACAATAGTAACATCGAAGATCACTGATCACAGATCACCATAACAGTTATAATAATGAAAAGGTTTGAAATATTGAGAGAATTACCAAAATGTGACAGACACACGAAGTGAGCACAAACTGTTGGCAAAATGGCGCCGATAGACTTGCTCGACACAGGGTAGCCACAAACCTTCAATTTGTAAAAAATGCAATATCTGCAAAGTGCAATAAAGTGAAATGCAGTAAAATGAGGTATGTCTGTATTGCATTCTGTATCTTAGCATAGAAGCAAATGGATGAAGCACATCGATCGTCTGTCTTAAGAAGAATGGTGGCACTGAAAAGAACCATCTGAGACTCCATGGAGGAAGGCAAATGAGTAACTTGGTGGGGGCAGGAGTGGGGAATTAGGATGTATGTAGACCTTGGCATAAGAAAGAATATACAGAAGAATTTTAGTCAAATGCTTAAGTTGAGGTGTTTAGGCATGTGATGCACAGGAATGTTTCAGGTAAAAGTACAGGACTTCCAGGATTTGTGTACTCAACACCAGAGAATTAACAAAGTTTATGAACGCTTCTGTTCAGCTTTTTTTTGCAGACTAAGGTGGTACTAAGGATAGCAGAAGCGACTTTTTGATAGTAGTAGGGCAGGGCTGTGCACAATTTGCATAAAAAGTAATTAACCTGTAACGTGTCATGGCTTAAACTAACTTTCATAAAACATGGCATATTTGAAGAGCCCACTTTTTTATGTGTGTGTTGAGCCAGAAGAAACTGCAAATAAAATGACTTAAACTACTATCACCTGTTCATTGTTTAAATCTCAATGTGAATGATGGGAGAATGTAGGCAGAATATTAGAAATAGAAGGTTCTGCTATTGTCACCCCTTCTGTGCAAGGGAAGAGCAAAAGAGAGTGTGGGTCCACTGGAAATTTTTCTGAATTTAAGTGATAGTTAACTGTTTCCATTAAATGTGGTGGACAAAAACAATTTGCTTTCAGCAGTCTAGCCAAAATTTCTACTTAATGTTCTTCTGATAGCAATTCAGCAGTACCAGTACATTGTAGTGTGTAGCTAGTAAGCAGCATCCTCTTCTTCTGGTGCAGATTTTATATGTTACACAATATATTTTGTGGGATGTGATATTGCAAAGGAGATTTTATGAGGGGTCTAACATTTGCTCAGGTTGCACATACATGGAAATGGCCCAGGAGAACTGCAGAGTGTATCAACTTAAATTGTGAGAGATCAGTATATGTAAATTAATGATCTTAAATCATCATGATGATTCTGTCATTCAGAAATAAAGCAACCTTAGTTTGCTCTTGCTTAATCCTTCTCAGGTAAACATTAATGGCTTGTTTGTGTCCGAAGGAGTTTGCAATATAACTGTACCAGTGGAAATACATTGTCAAACCTTCATAAAGGAAGTATTGTTTTCCTGCTATATTTTAAATTAATTTCCTAATAGAGTATTTTGTTGGTGTAGCTGCATCCCTTCTAGCATTTTCCCCCAATATAGTCATGTTGAACAGAGATATAGTTTGGTTTTAATTTTATTTTTCTATGTACTGACATTGTTATACAAAAGATTTGTTTCTAAGTATTATTGTGCTGGTCAAGCTAATAGGACAGCAAACAAAGGCTGCTCTATTCCCTTCTGGAAGATTAAGATTAATTTTCCTCAAGTCCTCATAAATGGAAAACTTTTGTTGCACAGGATCACAGAAATTATATTTTTCATTTGAATTTTTTTGTTAGCAGCGTGAAGTAACAGTGTATTTTTAATACCCTGCAATTTCGTGAGTAGTAACAGTTTGCTTTATCTTATGGTTGACATTAAGAGTAATGTAGATCTGATGTGTAAAATATGTGAACCAGTGAATTTGGGAATTCATTTTTGTGCATTGTGGACTATTGCTGTATTTGCTGGAGTATCCTTAGGAAGAAGAGAGAAATCTATTTAACAAAGTCTTGCCATTTTTCTAAAAGACAGGTGAAGAATTGGTTTTGTTTTAATTAGAGTTGATATTTTTCATAGAATCTACTTTGGATTCTGAAAATATTCTTTCTGTGTGATATTCCTGGTTTTGGAAAGAATGGGGTGACTAGAAATTTAATTGAAAATAGACTTTGGCATCTGTCTCTTGCAAGAAAATAACCAGGTTAGCTTAAAAGCAAAACTGATTTCAAGTTTAAAAAAATAAGCATTTACACTTAGTACACAAACTTTGCAGAAATCTTGATTCTCTGAGTGTGGTAGTGATACTGATGTGTACTTTGCATCATGTTTTTTTTTTGGGGGGGGGTGTTAACCTTTACCTTGTTTCTGTGCGAGGCCGTGTAGCTGAGTCATTGCCATTCCTGCTGAGTCAATAGTGTTTGAGACTGGTCTAGCATCTTTCATGTCATCACCAAAATTGATCCCTGGCTGAGGATTGTATAATAAGGGAAGTAACATGTTCAAGGTGATTGTTCTGGGGCAAAGGCTTATCTCCTGAAGATAAACCAAATATATTGAGAGGGAATGATAGTGTAACATTTAATGAGTTTGGAAACCGTTTTGTTGGGTCTGAAAGTACATTAAATCTGTCAGGTATCTTAATGCTGAAGGACAAATTTATTGGAAGAATTTCTCTGCCCACTTGTTCCTTTTCTTCTCTGTCTCAGAAAAAAATGTCCTAATTGGTAATCGTATTTGTGCGGATCAAATACTGTTATTGGAAGCTGCAGAATAAATTTTGTTAGCTCTGATTTGTTGTTGCATCTATATTTTCAGTAAGATGCTCTTGTAATGAGTAGAATAAGGAAATCTTTGAGAGAGGCAAAGGTTGAACAGATTAATTGTTATGTAGTCTCTTATCATATCAAAACCAGAGTCTGTGTTTCAGATGAAAAGGCAATATTGTAACTAACAAAACAATACTGAATCTACTGCTGTTGTCTTTTCACCACCCTTTAAAGGTGATGGAAAAGGAGAAGGATCAATAGAGAAAGTCCTATTTAGTTCTGGCTTAGAAGTTTATTAAATGGAGTGGTTAAATGTAATTGAATAATTCTCAGTCTTATTTTGTGGACTTTTAAAATGCTTTTTTCAAGACTGAAATTTGTTGGTGTCTCTTGAAATTACAAAATGTCAAAGCTACACATCTGGTGTTCTTGAAACTTTTGTCAAGCAGATAATTTGAAAATATGTCTCTAAGGTATGAATGTGTTAATATTTTTTATTTCCAAATGTGTTCTATTTGGTGTATTCTCCATGTTCTAATTGAGATACTATGTTAAAAGGAGCTGACTCTGACTTTGAAATGTGTAAGATTTCTTTTGAGAATTTTCAGGTGTCTGTGTGTGCCTGTGTGTTCAGAGAATGGTTTCTGTTGAATTAACGTCTCACGTTCATCCATAAAGCAAAGCATGCTTATGAAGTGGAGGAAGGAACAAATTGCAGGTGACTCTTCACTGCAGTTTTTACTCTAGTTTTGCTCTGTGTGTGTGCATGCTCTCTCTCTAAATTTACAAAAGAAGCTAGGGTCACTGAGGCTTTGATGGTCAGGACCCTTTTATACTGTCTAGAGTGCAATAAGAAGATTGAATGTCTCGAAGTTTGACTTCAATCTTGACAGTCTCTCTCATTTTAACTGTCAGCTGGATTGTCAACTAGTAAACTGATCAGAGGAAAGATCTTACCTTTATTTCACAGATAAACAGTCATCTGTTAGCAGAAAAATATATTAGAAAATGAGTCTTTCTCTTGGCTGTCTGGGAGATGGAACTCGTTTCTAACCTGTAAATGTGTACGTTAAGATAAGAAGTACCTCATAATGTACTTCATTCATACTACAATTTAGAATCCATAACTTAAATATTTTTCTGGTGTTTTGAAGGCTTTGTACGTCTGGAAGACTGATCGTGTACCACAGATGTGACAACATCAGATCTGTCTTATTCAATAATTTTATTTTTCTAATTTATGATGGTGTTTCAAGGGTGTTTCTTACTTTACTGTCTTAGCATATAAAGATATGCTGCCAAAAACTGAAAATGGAGAACATGAAAATATATTTTCATGCTCATATTTTGAAAAATACAAGTAACGTGAAAAATAAATAAGAAATTTTGTTAAGTTTCATGTGTGACCTGGTGTCCTCCATTTGATCTTAGCCTGAGACAAGTACTTGGTTCTTATTAGTGAGCAGAGTATTTTTTTCCCTTTTCTGGAGCAATGTAGCATTTTGAATGCTTATTATGCTAAACATTGCTATTTAGCATGGTGTTGTGGGTTTTTATTTTTAATAATATACTGGGGTAAAAATCATGTATTGATCATATCAACATATATTAAAATAGAGAATGAACTATTAATAAGTAGATGCAGGTTGCTATTTTTGTTATATTCATGGTAAAGAGATTGGCTAGAAAGCGAAATATGATCCCATGGTGAAAATTAGCTAATGTCTTGAGTTTCATTTCAATGTTCTTCTCGGTAATGACTTGAAAATAGATTCCATAAACTTCACAATGGGGTATTTCCATTTGCACTCCTTTTGAAACTGCAATACTAAACTTCCTTCATTTCAGAAAAACTGTTCAAGAAGATGAAACCTTGAAGTTAGAAAACTGTTACTGTAACAGTTTGAAGAGCTTGTTGATGAACGGTTTTACTTTAACACTATGAATCATAATGTGCAAACCTTATTTCTTAAACTGAAGTGAAGTCTATTAGTACGGAGAAAGGGAGAGACATCACTTTTTGCTTTTGGGATTTGAATATACCCTTATCTTTGCTTAAAATTATGTGCAGTTGATCAACTGGGAAAATGGAGGGGGCTGCAATAATACAGATAACATTTTTCAGTGCCTGTTTTCTCATCCTTGTTCTGCCATGTTCAGTGCAGACACCTCCAAGTTGTTTACTTCAGAGCTGTTAAGGGTTAGAGTGGCTCATTAGCCCCATCTCAGCTGCCGTGGGGCTTGGCTTGCTTTCTGCAGCCCTCTGTGGAAGCCTCTGCCCTCTGTTCCTTCCCTCTCTGGATGGAGGAGGTTGAGAGCAATGCCAATGCCAACTATGCAGCTGTTTGCAGAGTAGGGTTTTTTGGGGGAGTGGGGGTGGGGAGTGGTCTCAACACATGTATCAGTGTTCTGATATGAAAAGCTTGGGTGGGAAACAGTTGGGTGGCCCTGCAGAGGCCAGCCTGGGGGTGTGGGCTGAACAGTCCTGGTGGGATCATGTTGAATCAGTGTGGCACTGCTTCTGTTCCCACACTGTAGACTCTCATGGGCTCAATTTTGGAATTGCGGTGTTGAAACACTGGAGCACAACTGGCTTGGGACTATTGCACTACAAGCAGTACAGCAGCATGTATATGATGGGGTACTTGAGCTGAACAAACCCTATTAAACTCAATATACTGTACATAGAACTGGGTTAATAGTGTTTGATTCTGTAGCATGGCTAATCTGTGTGGCAGAAGAGGGGAAACAACTTACTAAGAACTGAGTAATAGTTGTTCTGATTTTTAGTCTTTTTACTTAGCTTCTTGTCTTAAAATCAAATTTGTGTTATTCCTTTAGCAGTAAGATTATTTGTGGTTCTTGATGCAGTAGTAGGACTTTGTGACTGACTTTGCAAACTGTTACTGTTTGCCATGGCTAGCCTTTGAGCTAGGCCCCAGAAGGTTTGCTGATCATTTTCCAGTATGGTTTTCTTCTGTGTGCAGTATGTATTGCTTTTTCTGATTATTGTATGCACATTTGGAATCTTGTTTTGAGTTAGAGCAGGTGCTATTAAATTAGAAACAGCAAATAGCTGCTACAAGGAAGGTTTTCAAGTAATAGATGATTGCACCCCAGAGTTGGGAATTAATGTAGTAAAAGATGCTGATGTCTTTGCTTGCTTACCTCTTTTACACTGAAAAAGGTATAAATTATACTACTAAAAAATGAATATGAGAGAACAGAAACTTTTTTGTTTGCTTGTTAAATTTTGTTAAGAGTGTAAAGTGGTGGATATTACTGCACACATGACCTTTGCTTACAGTTCACATTTTTAGTGAATGGTCTGACAGTTTACAGAATAATCACAAGTAATAATACTGTAAATTTCAATAATTTGAGTCCTATGGAATGTTATAGGAAATAAGCATATAGTAACTTAAGAATTCTGGGTTATTGAAAATTCAGGGACATTTATCTCACTTGAGTTTGTGCTTTCTATCGTGCTTTATGTTCTGTATTTCTTTCTTGGCTTTGTAACCTACAGAAGTTTTCAATTTACTCTTAGTGGAGTGGGAATACTAAGCAGTTCACCTCCATGTGATGTCCTTACAGAAGGATGACCTCTTGGGAGAGGAAAGAGACAGTGTTGTTTTTGCTTTCCCCAGAGTTATTTTGCATGGTATTTTCCTTCTAGTCTGGCCATTCAGAAAAGAAATCCATCTTTCAGATATGGATGGTGCCAGAGTTGGAGTTAAGTAGTTCATATCAGAACTATCTTTGCATCTTTTCCATCGTTACTCTACGTTAACTTGCAACTGACTTCACATCACTGATTTTTCTCCCTTGCATGCCTTTTCTCTGTAATAAGGATATCCCTGGTCAGAAGCATAGTTGCCAAACACTGTTTTCAAGTTTTATTCCATGCAGAACTACTTGTTTCTGTGCTTGTTGAAGTTTTGACTGGGAATTTTCTTGATTCTCCTTGACTACTTTGGCCTAGCTACTGGGAGATGAGTTGAACAGCAACATGCGGTATAGATGAGTTGATATTCCACAGAATTAAGTTTTAGAACAGAGAGTCTTGATTTATATAAATCATGGTTTGCTGTAATGAAATTTAATGATAAAAGAGAAAATATTTAATTTATAGAATATGGGTATTTTTTGACACTTATATGACTATTTATGGGAAATCCTAGATATGACTGCTGTTGAAGGATCTGGTATTTAAAAAATAAGAACTTAAATATTCTTAAACTTTTTGAAAAGTCTTAGTTTAGTACTAGTTCAGTATAATGCACAGGTTTTGGTAAATCACGTATATTCAATTTTTGTTGTTGTTTGAGATGATGTACTTCATCTGAGTAGAACAGGAAACATCTTCCTCCTGTCATCTTTGAAAACCTACACTATTATTCAGTTACTGTCTCACCTAGCATCCTTCCTAATTATGAGGACTAAACTGTCTCTTAAAAAAAAAAAAAAATCCAAATGATGTCTCTGTGGTAGGCTCATCACTCAATACAAGAGGAAAACTGAAGGTATTTTTAGAGCCATGAGATCAGAAGATACAAATCTTTTTCATGCAATTCTATTTTTTTTTATTTTTGTATTTGATTTTTTCACATTTCTATTTTAAAATACTGTTTTAAAATTATGGTATGTTCTGTTGATTCCTTTAAGATCCGCATACCAAATGAAGGAAAAGGGAATGTAAAATAACTGAGCTTTAAAAAAAAAAAAGCTGATAATAAATCTGCCTTGTGGAATGCTGCTTATTCTTCTGTTATCTGATCATAGCCATAAAAGCAGGCTAACATGACTTTGAAAATTAAACTTACTGAAGTACTCAGCTTTGTTCTGGGATGTCTTTTAATCTGTTTATTTTAGCTTGCCTATTGCTATTGCAGAGACTGTTCTTGTCTTTCCAGTATATGGTATGTCTAAATATATGGTATGTGTAAAGGTACAAATACAGCTCTTCTTACTTTATACTGGAACATACATTTGTTAAGTACAAAACTGATGAAGCATATACACATTATCCTCTTATCTAACCGGCTTCTGATGTCCTGTTGTAAACCTCTGATTGCTTTCTTATTTCCTGCCTCCTCAGGTAGAAGGTTGGTGTCTCCACTGAGATGCACTGATAGGTACTGAGTCTCCTGTAATGCGCAGGAAAAGGGCTTCATATAAAAAGCCTGTAACTTCTAGCAGGGCAACGGGGGCAGTAACTTCAGCTGCCCCAGCACGGTTTTAAGTATTTGTCTAATCACAAGTATACATATCCACTGACAGGATAAGAATTTGTCTCATAGGTTTCTGGGCTTTGTTCTTTAATCTAGAGATTACTGTCTCTAAATAATGTCAGAATGTTAACATGAAATATGCCCATCTATGTTGCCAATGTAATAATGTGGTGTTACTGAAGAAGTTGGCCATTTTAAAATGTTTTTTACACTTATTTAAAGTAGGAAGGCCGCTCTCAGCTTTCTGTTGCAAAGCATAGAAGGAGTGATTATATACACAGCTGAATTTCTGTTTATTCACTGATCCTGGGCCCCTGAATTTTGAAACAATGCAAATTATTTGCAGGCATTTGCATGAAACAAATGCAATAAATTATCCCTCTTTGTGTTGCTTCCTGTTTAGCCATTTTATAAAACATGGTTCTTTCAAATAGTAATAAAAACAAATTCCACATTGTTTTGCTTCAACATTATTATTTTTTACTTACAGTGGAAAAACAACACTTAGCTAACTGGCTTTTTATGTTTAGAAATGTTTTCTGTTTTCTTCTTTTTTTTTGACTTTTTTTAACCTCCATATATGGTGCTGTGAGACAGACTTTGAAAGACCTTTTTCTATAGCACTTAAACAAAGTTTCTGGTAGAAAGCAAAAACTTTCATATGAACGAAGGATAATCTTTGCAGATACTTTACAGGTACCAGAAGATCGGATACCACGTTTTCCAGTGATTTCAGTCATTGTATTAAAAAAAAAATGCAGGTTTATATTTGAAAGGTGTAAAACTTCCCATCATGGTGTGTATTGAGCAGTAGTTTCTGAACTGTTTTGATAAGATAAGCTATCACCTGGAGAGGTTTTTCTTTTGAGGGGAATCTTCTCAGAAGTCAGAAAGTTGGGGGAATTATTTTTGTGGCAGGGTTGTGGTTTGGTTTTTTTTTTCCTTAGTGTATATAGCAGAGAGAGCCCTATATCTTTCAGTTAGGGGAAAAGTTGAAGGATAGAGAGGTATCTAAGTTATTATCTAAATTATTTCTCTAGGAAGGTTAGATTAGAATATGACAGTACCTCACTTAAGGTCTTTCCCCCTTCTCTGCCTTCTGGTGAACATCTCTGAAAGATGCTTAGTATTGTGTCATAAAGAACACGATCGCATTGTATTAGATTAAAGAACAGAGCTATTGGCATCTATGGCATATGCTCACTTTTTGCCACTGCAGATGAATATTTTCACTGAAATGCTTTCTTTAAAACTATGTGCTTCCAAATGCTATTTTTAAAAAAAGCTATAAAATGTTGCAGTCTCTTAGTCTACTTTTTTGTATCTGTTCTTGATTTATACCCTTTAGAGAATAGTATGTAAGGCATAGTTTTTCTCTTCTGTTTTGAAATTTGCTTTCTTTTATACTGTGTGTATGTGTACAGTAGCGTAATTTCATGGTATGTAAAAGTTGATTCTAAAATTCCATATTTATGTCCCAATGGAACTATAAGGAGCAGTAATTGTGTTCGCAGTGCAGGGGGAGTGCTTGTTCTGTAATTCATTACATCTTATGCTGACTGGGAACTATGACTAATAAGTTTTAACTATAAGATATTGTTCTTGAAAATTTGCGATGTGTAAGCTCCCAACTTCTTGGAGCCAGTAACAGCAGTTAACATTTGATAGTTGTAAAACCAGGAATAAGTCTTTTGTGCTAGTTTAGTTTATATTCTAATTCCCATTTTTTTATTTATATAAATATATAACTTGTATTCTAATCCCCAGAAAATAACTTTTGAACTAGTACTTAAAAGTTTTACCTAGTATCTTAAAAAAAATTATTCACTGTGTGAGTATGGACCCAAGTTTGTTCTTTTCCCATCTTAAAGGGGGCAAAAAAAGGGAGCTGAGGAGTTATAGTCCATACAGCACAATTTCAGTTTCTGGAAAAATATTGGAGCACATAATTGAACCAAATTGTTTGTAAGCACTAGAAGATAAGGAAATTACTGTCACCTAAACTGGATTTGTCAAGAACAAATAGTCAATCTAGTTTCCTTCTGAGGTAGAAAAAACGGGCATGGATATGAAATAAATCAGTAGATGTTATATTTTGTCTTTTTTTAATGCTTTTGACGCTAACATGGTATTTATATGTGAAAGCAAGGGAAATGTGGTCTAGATGAAAATATAATAAAATGGATATAAAACTGGAGAGCCACCTGTGAACATGGTTATATGGAAATGCAAAATGGAAAGATATAAGAAGTGGGATTTTATATGGGGTATTTTGTGTTCCATACTACTCAGCATATGCTTTAATGCTTTGGATGGTAGAACAGAGACCATATTTWAAAAAAAAAAAAAAAGTTGAGGATAGGATGAAACTGAAAGGAGGTTCAGTTATGTGGAAGGACAAAAACAGAATTCAAAATGATCTTGACAAATTGGAGACTTGGTCTGAAATAAATAGAATCTAATTTCCTAAGAACAAGTGCAAGATTCTCTATTTGTACAGGAAAAAACGATGTACAAAATCAGGATGAGGAACAAATGGCTAAGTAGAAAGTTGCAGAAGAAGGATCTGGAATTCTTAGTGGATGCCATGCTGGACATGGGACTAACATAGCATCTGATGGAAAACAAACAAACAAACATATTTGAATGTATAAACAGGAGTATAGTGTGTAAGACGAATCAGCATCATTTGTTCAATTTAATTGTATCTGAATTGGTACTTTTGGACACTTGAGGAAATTGAAGTTTCGTACCCCAAGAAATGTGGGAGGAGTCTAGAAGGGAACACCAAAACCATCAGAGTTTGATCTGCACAAAAAGATGGAAAAATTTGGGATTGCCTGGTGTAGAGAGGAGAAGGCTGAGGGGAGACATGATAAACCTCTCGACGGGAAAAAGCTCTTACCAAACAAGATGAAAAAATTCTTCATGTTCATGAAGAATAAGACAAGAAGTAATAGGCATAAGTTGTAGTGATGAAAAATTGGATTTGGCACTTAGAAAAACTGTCACAATAGCTAAATATAGATTGTCTGTGAAGGTTGTGAAAGCTTCCTAATTGAATAATTTTAACGACGAGTTGGGCACTTATCTGTCTGGAATGTTATAAATGTACATGGATCTTTCTTTGTGACAAAGGGATGGGCTAAATGACCTCTTAAATTCTTTTAAGCCTATTTTCTGTGACTTCTAGACACCGATTTCTAGATTATATATGTGACTTTCAAATTGGTAGTTCGATTAAAAGCATCGTGAAAATGACCATAGGGTCAATACTGTATTGTTTCTTAAAATCTGGTACCTCTCTTTTCTGCATTCAGGTTGTCAGCTTGTGCATCATGAGTCGGAGGTGATACATGGGATAATCTAGCCCTGTGGTGTCTAAACTATGATTTATTGAGCAATGTCCATGAGGACATGGTAAATAGTATGGTGTAGCACATTTCCTTTATAGTGTATGTATTCTGGTTTCATAAGAAAAATGAAGTCTGTGCTATTGTTCTCTGCCTGTATCCTTTTCCTCTCTTCCTTCCCTCTCTCCCTGTGCCTCAGCTCCCTTCTCCCCAGTAACAAAGGCATGGGGTGGGGGGGCAGAAACATTTCATATCTTTATTTTGCAAGAGGAAATTAATTATATATTATTTACAATGGAAAATAGAGGGGAGGAAGAATTTAGCAAGTTAATTTCTTTGTCCCAGTAACTTCATTTTACTGTATAATTAACACTTGTGATAGTACTCCAGGATGAATAGGATAAAATGGATAAAATTTCTCCCAACTGAAATAGGCTTCACCGCTCTCATCATATTTCTGTTACGCAGATCACAGATGGAACACCTGATTTTCTTTATGTTGTTTCATGACTTCAGTCAATGCTAAATCAATAATCTAAACCTTTTCTTTTAATTCATGAGACAATAGATGTAACTTGGAGAGAAATGACGCTCCTTATGCACAGATTTGCACGTAAAAGGATTATACCACTGTCTTTTGCTGCCTTTTTAAATTTTTCCTTCCCATTCAGTGTACCATAAAGTGACATACTGGTTCTCTATCCTGCCTTTCTATCTCTCTTTTTTAGAAATAAATGAAACTCCTTGCACAGTGTCTTTTAAATTAAAAAAAAAAAATCTTGAGAAACTGTCTTGTACAAAAAATTGCATTTTTAGACATAATAAACAAAATTATCTTTTTTAAAACCACATTCCTGTAAAACATTCTCTCTTTTTTAATTGTTGGAATTTTTATTTCATTGCAAATGGCTTTGCACTGTAACTTTTCCCAAATACTCAATTTATAAGTATCTGTTTTCAAAAAGTGTATGAAAGACCATCTAGATTAAGAAAGCATTGTATTAAAACACGCATTGTTAAAGGGTTTTGGTTTTGCACAGGATTTAATGTGGTGTTTGTTCACCAAAACATTGGACTCAGGTTGGACTCGGGGATAAGCCATTTGGTTTACCTGTGGCAGGGGTGGGAAGAGGAGAGATTATCATTGCTTGAATACCATTCAGGCACTTTTAAACAAATGAAAGGAATGCATTTCATATTGTTTAATATTTTTAAAGTTCACTTTTTCCAGCTTTCCTGTCTTATAATCATTCCCCTCACCATTTTCCATATCTCTCATTCCTGCTAAAGCAGATAATTCCTTGGAGTGGTCTCTGAAGTACATTTTATAATGGTTTTTGTGCATTCTAAGGTCATAGTGGGGCGGGGAGAGGGGGGGAGCCTAAGGTATATAAAGTAGTAATATGCAAACCCTGTTGTTTATGAGCACTATTTCTGTGCTTCTTTCCATCCATCAGCTGCAGTTGCTTGTTCCTTGAAGGGTCAGTGGTCAAGGTGCAGAATTCGCCAAAAGCCCAGGAGGCTTTGAAACTGTCAATAGCCTGGGTTTGTGCTCAGCTTTCAGTATTTTTTTTTTCCTGATTTTTTTTTTCCTATTGTTTTGCTTTCTTGCAGAAAAGTGAGGCTTGCAAGTACAGTAGATAAGTCATGGATATTTTAGCCAGGGTTTGGAATTTGGACGGCAGAGTTACCCTCTAACAGTGCGTCTAGTCCAGCAATAGGACCACTGAAGTTCAGTGGTATAGGCTGACTTCCAGAAATGCAATAGAATATCATCACAAAGATGACTATATTGTTAAGTGATGTGCTTTGTGTCCCATCTGCCCCCCCTCCCCCATACACCCTCTTTATATTGGTTTTTGTGCTCGTGCATGTTTGTTTCTGTCCCACAGACTCACTAAGCCCGGGCTTTGCAGATAGGTTCTGAGGAGCTGAGTTCTCTCATCTGCTTTGCTTAGTAGGCATCAGTGATGTTTTGGTCTTGATTAGATGGAATATGTTGTGAAAAGAGACAGTCTTAGTATGGAAAAGATTGATTACAACTGCTTTAATCCATTTCTCTTTTTATTTACCCCATCATCTGCTCCATCTACTCTCTCCTCCTTCCTCCTTCTTGCTCAGTATTTCTGAGACTAGTCACTGTCATTTTCTTTCATTGGAATTATCTTTCTTCCTAATCAAAGCAGCTCCACTTTCCTGTGTTTCTTCACCCAATTTCTCCTTGCTGTCTGCTGTCTCTTCCCTTTATTCTTTTCTTTTCCCCCTTATTCTCTGTTGAGTTCTCTTCTTGAGTTTTTTTCCTTTTTCTTCCTAATATCTTTTTCCCTGCTCATATGTGTTTATTATATTATCTCTTTGGTTTCTTTTCCTCCTGAACTGCCTTGGTGGCAATATTTTGAACTAACAGTATTTTGAACTGATAGTAATATAAAATAACAAACCTGTTTTATTGACCAGAGGATAAGGATAAGCCATATTCTGCAGAGTTTACAATTGGAGAAAGAGAAGAAAAAAACCATGAATAATTAGAGCAGGAGCTTGTAAAAATGCCAGTAGAGATAAAATTTCAAGAAGAATAATTTTTAAGAGTAATTTGTTGCAAAGGTATAGGCAAATTAGGAACAGCATGGAACGTGATAGGAAATTATTGGCGATACAAGCAGCGATCTAATATTAAAAAAGGTAGAGGTGTAGGTGGAAATGATGCATAAAGCCTTAGGATGAACATTCATTCTAAAGTCTACAGAAGTAAAGGGGAGAGAGAAGGGGTAGAAGCCAGGAGCGGGCTGTTCTGTGTTCTTTCTCCCCATTATGGTCTCTCTTGCCATATTAAATGTTCATCAGAATAAAGAACATGTAAAATTAGTAAAGATTATGTTTTGGGCAAATAACTAATAGAGATATATTTTGAATTCTGTGCAAGGTTTAGATCAGAACTTTTTAAGGAGTGTAACACTTCGATTTTCCTTTCTCTGGGATATCAGCTTAAAAAGCAAATGGAAGGGAACAGGCTGTAAAGATAGATACCCCAAATATTCTTTAAGTTAGTGACCTGTTAAAACCATTCCATGTCAGAAGTGATGAATAGTTTTTGTGGGTCTGAGCAGGTTCCTGATCGATTGGCTGCTAGTTAATGAGGGAGAAGAAGGGCAAGAGAAGCTGAAGTCCAACAGCCTGTGTGAGAGCACACCTGCCTTTTCTCTTTACTTCATTTTCTCTTTAATGAAGGAACCGATTGGTTTGGGGCGATCAATGCTGACCTATTAGGATCAGACACTGGTCTGGCATTGCCAAGGCAATTAAATTCAGCAGACTGAGGTTTAAAAAGAAAGAAAGAAAAAGCCAGAGACTTTGAATTGAATAAGAGTTACATTGATGTTTTAAGGTTGACAAAAAAACAGGATAGTTTAAAAGAATTAAATCATTATCATGTTCCCTTCTTGTGAGATTGGGAATGACATGATCATTGTCATTTGTCCTTAAATTTGATAGTCTCTGGTCCTGCTTCTATGCCTGGGGATTTCTGTACAAAATAATGTGTGTATTTGGAGGGAGGCAGTCTGTCTTGAAATTTCATATTGGCATTTCCAGCCCCTTCCCCCTTGTTATCTGTAATATTCTGTGCTATTAAACTCATAAGCTGTGGAGGTTCATAAAATGATTCATTGCAGTGAGGAGGGGGCACACTCTTAGTAAACAGTCATAATGTTTAGTTCCTGTCTAGTGGGGATAAGTTTAGAAAGTTTGTCATGTGTTTTAAGAGTTAAATAGATGATGTTTCTGAGATTTTGGCAAATCTTCTGTCACCTTCTGTGGACCTTTTTTAAAGGGAAGGATGTTTTTCCTCAAGGAATTTCAGCCTTGCCAGAACAAATGTATTTGGCAAGTTGAAATTAGCTTACATCAAGTATTAGATAAATATTGCTTTATATACTAACTTATGGATTTGTTGAATGTGGATGTTAACTGGCAGTATTATTGATATTAAATTAGATATGAGGATATTCATTCTATGCCTCCTTCCTGCTTGAAAGAGGCTTTTGAAAGATACCTTTTGTAAGATTCATCCATTCTGAGTCCAGACATTTTTATTTAGAAAAGAAAATGAAAAAAAAAATGTAGGCAAACCAGAAATCTTTTAAAAATACTTCTAAAGCATAATATCAAAAACAATAATATCCAAGTGTGATGTCTGTGCAATAAGGTAACATTTATGCTTGTCACTGTAATAGTTTTACTTCGCTAGTTATCCACTTTTCTGTGTCAGCCTTCCCCTCTTTCCAACGCAAAAGCATCAAAGCCCTATGTAAGAGCACTTTTCTCTAAGAGCAGTTTTCTGAATATACACAAAGTTCCTCTTATCAGCAATTGCACACTGTCATTTTAACCTTCATCACATGAGCATCCTTTAGTTTACATTTGCTCTTGAGCAGGTCAGGTGCACAATGCTATTCTTGCAACCTTTTTAAAACATTTTTGATTGGATCTTTGTAACTGAGTGGTAGGTTAAAATTAACTTTCATTTTGACATCTGAAACTCATAAGCTCAAATGTGAAGCCCGTTGCAGCTGTTACCTGTGGCTTTGTGCTGTTTTATTTAGTGATTTTAAACGTGTACACACACACACACACACACACACACACACATATCAGAAATACTGTTTTTTTTATAATATGATATATATATATATGTTTAATAAATAAGTAAACAAATATATATAACATATTTAAAGTTTGCCTGGGCAATCCTCATTAAGTATAATAATGTATTCCATAATGTGAGGGAGAAGAATGGGAGTTATGATGATGACATTTTTTGGCATGCTGTATGTTTGGCATAACTGTTCACAGGATCACAGAATGGTTGAGGTTGGAAGGGACCTCTGGAGATCATTTAGTCCAACCCCCCTGCTTAAGCAGGGTCACCTAGAGCACGTTGCACAGGATTGCGTCCAGGCAGGTTTTGAATATCTCCAGAGAAGGAGACTCCACAACCTCTCTGGGCAACCTCTGCCGGTGGTCTGTCACCCTCACAGGAAGGAAGTTTTTCCTCATATTCAGATGGAAATGTTCCCCCTTCAGGAGTCCTCACGAGTTAGTTGTCAGGTATAGTTGACCAGAACCTTTCTCTCCTTGTGTTTGGATGTGTTGACCGCTGTGTGAATATTCAGCTTACCAAATGTGGGGATTTCAAAGGCTGCTATTAGAACTGTTGTGTTTCTGTTGTCTGCATAGGGAGTGCACTAATGATGATGTCCTGTCCTGAATGTCTCCTCTTTTAGGATATAACATCATTTTAATCTCCGCTGCTGTAAAAAAGTGTTTTTTTGGCTAGCTACATAATCATACATTGTGGGGAGAGGGATAGTTATAATATTGATTTTTCAGACTATATTTATTATAGAGTAAGAATATTGAGTGTAAGCCTATATTGTGTATCAGTGATACAGTGTATTTTCTATACCGTGGAGAATAGTGATATTAAACAGCTCTTGAACTGATTTTTTCCCTCTTGGAAGACAAGCCAAAGAGTACTAATCCATTAAAAATGAAGAGAGTAAAGCTTGCTTATCCTGATCTACTGGCTCAAAGTTTAATGGTGGTCTTATGGCACTAGCAATAATGTTGTGTATAAATATAAAAGAAAATTGGTAAATGAGTATTTCAAGGAATTGTTCTGACTTAAAAGGAAAGGGATAAGCTAGCCATGTATGAACTTGCTCTCAATAGTGTTGTTTAAACTATGCATTTCTACAGAAGCAAGGCTGGTATTTCCAGGCCAAATAGGTCACCAGGTTGTCTGTCTTGGACTATAGACAAAACTTTAGTTAACTAAAGACCAAATACTTCATTGAAGTGCAGGTCTGGAATTTTACTTTCTAGAAAGGACATCACAGTGTATCATGAAATAAAATGTATGTAATTCCTCTAAAAAATTTACTTTTTATGATGATGCTTTAATATTTCAAAGGTCATGAAGGTTTAACATCAAGTTTTATTTTAAATATGTCTCAGGCCTCTGGGATTAGTATTTATGAGAATGTGAGTCATTTCAAGGTTGAAGTTTTACGTGTAGAATAGGCATTTTCAGATAAAAGATTTTTTTACTAAAACAAAAAAAAAATGGCTGGAGTCATAGTACAGATGCAGCTACAATGTTCTCCATTTGCAGTTATGAATAATATACTTTCCTATTTTACTTATTCATTGTAAATGTCCTTTCTGTTTGTGTATGTACAATATTGTTACCTTGAAACAGAGGTGGAAAACTGAAACTGTAGGTGTGGAACTAAAAGCATATGCACAGGGTTTACCATTTAAAAATTGCTACTCTACATCAGCAATTTATAATAAAAATAATCTTTGAAATTCCTGCAAATGAACACTGGCAATACAGGTCTCACCAGATACACAAATGCAGCATCATTTTGAAAGTAGGACAAGAAGTTTTGTATTTAAGGAACTGAAGAAATATAATAATACCCCTTTACTGTTTATGTAACAGATTGATGCAGAACAGATGGGTTCCAACCAGATAAATGTTAGGTCATTGTGCCAAAGGGGGTAACTGCTTTTGTTGAAAGGCCTTTTTTCACAAACCTTTGTTGAACATTTTAAAGTTTGAAGCTAAATATGTTAACAGATGCCACTTGTACAATAAAATCATATCTTATTTGTATTAAGGAAGAGTATTTTTTTTCATTATTTTTCACTCTGAAAATATTTTTAAATATTACTTTAAAAGCAAGCTTCTTCAAAAGGTTGTCTGAGAATCTGATAAGAATAATCTTGATGTTACTTGCACATACTTGTTTTAAAGGAAGCTACATTCTTTGAGTAGATGTCAAGTTTCTTATGCTAGTTGATCTTTTTGCATTATCCTTTTTGTTACCTGTTTCCATTTCCCAGATTGCTTGTCGTGTACGGACRTACTCCTTTAGTATCTAATTGGAATATTTTCGCATATGAACTTGGCCATTACATATAGAAAATAGAATCAGACATTTGACAAATGATTATCAGTATTCCAGCTATATGAACTTATTGGAGCTGAAATTTGTTGAGATATAACCACTAAATTCTTGTTTTATTTATTTGTGGAAAATCAGCAAATAATGCAGAATTCCTGAGTACAAGAGATCATTATAAATGCAATTTGATCATATAGAAATCCTACTTCTTTGGTACGTCTGTAGATCAAGATGGAAACATGACTGTCACATGAGCTAGGCATACACATTTTAGCTTTGATCTGGCTAGCATGGATAATAACAGCAGATAAGATGCAGGGATGTGCATTTCAGCTGCTTAGATTCTGAGGGTTCTTAAAAGACTTGTATATGCTTTAATCCATGATGCAGGTTGTAAAACTAATGGTGTGGTGGCATTAAAATTAACATGATTTTGCCTCCCTGAGCTTCAGTTACATTTGCTAAGTAAGCATACTCTTGGACTCTTTCTGAAACCAGTTTAAAATGTTTCTGTAAACCGGTGTTTCACAAATATTTTGGAACTGTTGACTTCTTTGGCTTCTCTGTCCTCATTAGATTTCCTGAGTTGACGTTAATAATCTCAGGGTGAGACACCGAGAACTGGCTCTGTATATATTGGCGGCAGGCAGAAGCACTGGCTATTCTTTTCTGGAGTAACTAAACTGATATTAGTGTTTTCCTGGTTAATACAAACACCTTTGACCAGTAATAGCAGTTGCTTCTCATTTCCCCATCCAATCTCCTTTGCACATTCTCCTAACCCCCAAGTAGCCATGATCTACAGTTTGAGGAAAAACTGGCACAGAAAATAAGGATAGAAGAGTTTAATTTCTCTGGGGACACTAAGAGGAATTCAGTTTTGTTCTGGGACCTCTTCTACCAGAAGAACTGAGAAAGACCGAGAAGCAAAGACCTGCTTTGAATTGGACTATATCATAGCCATTTCATATTTTGAAAATTCTGTAACCATATTTTAAATTATCAGCAAGGAAAGATCTTCATTTGTTTTTTATGAAGAGCTCTCAGTATTACTAGGAAAAAGGTTGCTTAATAAAAGAAGACACTTGATTTGAGATGTTCGAGGGCTTGGGATTTTGACTTTTGAATTAATTCTGGTGGACATGTAGTAGAATAATTTGTGAAATGCAGTAGCTTCTCAGGAAATTTAAAATAAATTTAAATTGAAGTGCAGCCTTTTGTAAATGTAGCTTTTTTGAATCTTCATAAAAAGAAACTACTCATATGTAAAATACAAAATTTGGAATCTTACTATACATCATAACAGAAGTTAAATACAGCAGAGAAGTTGTGAAACTGTGGATTGCTGTTTATTTGTATGCAAAACTACAAGGCTTTTGCAAGGAGATTTAGTAGTAACATGAAGAGCAAGATGTTAACTAGTAAATAAGAGAAGTGATTTACATGGCTCTGGAAGCTGTGTGTTACATTTTAAAACACATGCACCGTTACAGCTGGGAGTGTCACCAGTGTGAAATAATCTGAAAAAAAGATAAGTCCAAGTTTGAGGTTAATATAGTTGAGCCATTGGGAATTGCTGGAAGTCAAGAAAGCTCTGTGGTCGTACATGAAAGCGATGGATAGGATATAGATGGAAGAACATACACTACATAAGGTAATCCTGGTATTAATTTGTTTCTTAATAAAAATGGAACTGCTAAATATGGAGGCAGAAGGGTTCTTGCACACTTTATGGTGAGAAGTACGCAGGTGAGTTACTGATTTCAACTTAAATTTGGAGATTGTATTGTAAATATATTGTTTCACTCTGAATGTATTGACTATTCCAGGATAATTGCAAGACCTAGGAGGGAGGTTAGAGATGCCTCAACTTAAGCAAGCTTACATGGTTAAGGAAAGTGGGTATGAACCGAGAGGAGTAGCTATATTAAGAGTTCTGCAAATGAAGTGCGAATTGCAACATTGGTTAAGAGGGAAGGCAGCCATGTCATGGAGGAAAGTAAGTTCTGAATTTCAAAGGTTCACTTTGGGAAGGTCAAAAATAAGCCATAGTCCTGTATTCCCTGTAAATTTTTAGTTAATGAAAATGCAGCAATAAATAATTTTGACTGCTTCTGTTTCCAAACAGAGATTCATTTCATTACTCTGAGAATAATATTATTATGGAAGAAAAGACAGTGTTACCCTGATAATAGCCTTCTAGTTATAACTGACATCAATGACTGCCAGGAATAAAACATTAAACAGCGAGGAAGAGCTGCTTCCTGAAACATGTTTTCATTACATTAATATATAGGAATACAATACATAGACTTCTGTTTTAGCTGCATATCAAAACAATCTAGTACTGAGTTGAAATTATCAGCTTAATAAAATGGATGGTTTAAAAATAATACAGCACATTCAGGTAAATTGGATTGATATGTTAATGAAGGTTAGGTCTAGGGAGTCCAGATTCATACACCTATATTATAGGTTTTCTCTTAGAGATGCACTTTACTGCTGAGCACTGGTATCACTTCTGAGACAAAATCATGTTATTTAGAGGAAAAATGTTTTTGAAAAGATACAGTACAAGCTGATGCCTTTGGTTGGCAGTCATTCTAATTGTAATGATTGAATTGTTTTTGGAATATGAGAGTTCTGTATGATCATAACCACTTTGGGAAGGCCAAATACAAGGTAATAACAAGGGAGAGCTGTCAGGTATCCCGAGTGGATTTTGTATAAATGGCTATCTGAATACATCAGCTCGTCGCTTCTCTTCAAACACAAATGTATCACTGCAGGTTTCTGATAGGCTGGTCAGCTGTTCACTTGGACATCCCTAATTGTAAAATTGTTAGAACTAATATCTTAAATTGCTAGTTTTGTTTTTGCTATCCCATTTGCTATGCAAGATAGGGAGTATTGAAAAAACTAATTGTAAAGGTTTTACAACAATTTCTATTCTAAGAGAACATTTTTATTTGCTAATATTTTTTATATTTTTTTTTAAGTTTCTCTTTGGTTCATGAAGAATGATTTTTTTTTTTTCCCCCCTTCATGGAAGTGTCACATTTTAAATGGTTTTCAGCTAAGTAAATTCAGCAATATTAAAAAGCCGACAGAAGTGAAAGACTTCCTATTAAAAGAAAATCCATGCTTTTCTTTTAGCAGCTGTGGTATCTCATGAGAGATCTGAGATCTGTTGTATGGGCAAGATTCTTGTTCCAGCTGCTATCAAGGTGAAAACACAGATGTGGGACCCCAGTTTAAAAGGTGATATCAGAGATATTGTGATAAGAGTTTAGATGGGTCAGAGAACTAAAAAATCTCTTCACACTTTATATGTAGAGGAAAAAATTTTATTTAGAGCTAGGTTTGGGCAATTTTCGTCATGGCCATAATACAGTGTTTAATGAAAGAGAAAAATATTGAAGATTTACCATAATCAGGGCCTAATTCAAGGCCTTCATGAACAGTGGAAAGTCTTTCAGTGATGGCATTAAGCTGGGACCAAGGCTTGTCCTTTCTGAGTACTACCGATCTTTTGACTGAACAAGGCAGAGCATTATAGAGAAGAGGAAAGTTAATTATGTAGTAGGATCCTAGGTAGCTCATTAAAATTATTTAAGCAGATTTCATTTTGTCATAATTTGGCTCCAAGTCCTTCAATTTGCAACTTCTCATCATTTTCATAACAATTTTTATGCACAGTGATTTTATTTTACTTTTCTGAAACTGTTGAGGAAACTTCTGACACTTCTTAATGTACAACTAAGAGGGTGATGTCTGACTGCAATTCTGTCTTCAAGGTAGATATCCAGACTAAGCTCTGTTTGATTCCCAAATAAATAACGTGAGGCAAATGTCTACTTTTCTTCAAACTTCCTTTCCCCTTCAACCCTCCCATTTCCCCCCATTTAAGCTTATCTACTTCAGGGATTTAGCAAGAGCATCTTCTTAGCAATAAGTATTTATCTCCCTGAAAGGATATACCCTATTTCTATTCTACTTCTGTTCTAGCTTCCTTCAACAAACAATGATACAATCTTCCTTTGAAAATGGATTTTAAAACAGTTTCTGCTATTGAGCAGTATTTAAACATTATTAATTTTAATAACTTCTCCCTTGACAGATTTCATACTGCATTGTATTTTTAATTTGATGATACTGTGTAATCTGTTATGTATTTTAACAAAATATTTTAACAGAGCTCTTGCCAGAATGTCTTTACCTACATCAGATCATTTCTTTTTGTCTGAAATTCATTGTTTATGTCGAAGGAAGTAATTGCTCTAGGTATTTTCCATGACCACAAAGTTCATTTCAGTACAGAATCTACAGTCATCCTGCAACTGTTAGAAATATTTGTGTGCAGGCAAGTACCGATGTTTTCATGTTCTTTTGATGTTCTGTGGGATCTATTATTCAGCATTTGAAATGTCTTACTCAGGAAGTTCAAGGTAGATTGTTACTAGTACAAATATGCGGTATGATTGTCTTTATCAGTGCTCAGGACTCTTGTAAAGTTCTCTCCATAGAAGCGTTGGCAGTGRTAGTGCCCTTCGCTGCAATACAGTGTGAGTATGTTTTGTTGTTCGTGTCCTGTTAAATTGTGATGCCCTGAAGGCATTGTATAAATAACAGATGGCTATGTTTCCCTCAGAGAGATCTCTTTCTTCCCCCAGTGACGGAGGTGATAATGTGGGACAATCTATAACTCTGTAGTTTTCCTGGAAAAGTCCAGTAATTTTGGTGAAAGATTGTTTGAACATAAATACGTCCTAGTTTCTCAGTTTTGCGGTGGAAGTGTGTTGTTAATGTCTTGAGAAAAAATGAAAGGTAACTCCTTCCTTCAGCTCTCTTTCCTAGGTACTTCTGGCACCAGATGGTCTTGTATGGATTAAGCAGCATACATTTACAGAAATAGTGGAAGCTTTTCAGTAAATGCTTGATGGAGTAACATTAATGTAGGATTACATGCAGAATTTTAATTTATTCCACCGTGGTTTTATTGCATCTGTCAGTAAAGATGTTCACTCTTGCTTCATCTGAACTGTCATCAACAACAAACTCATATTCCAGGGCAGAATATGATTAGTTTAAAGATAAGGTTCCAGCTACAGAGATGCACAAAACCAAACTGATTTCCAGAAATGTATAGATTTTTATCATTTTGTTAAAGTATGTTTCAACAGAATGCAACTTCATGGCTAATTTACAGGGGCCTTTTTATTTTGATGGATAAATATTACCCAGAAAAACCTATCTGCAACTCACTTCACGTTTAGTAAATTTTGGAAAGATGAGAGAACTCTTTTTGTTACATACAAAATAGAAGAAACCTAGTTTAAAAGTGTTTCTTATTTTGATGGTTGCTATTTATTCTGTTCTTCCATTACCTTCAAATTGATTTTAGGATTTGTTGCAGTAGATATAAAACAGATTATTATTATTTTAGATGTTCTGAATGTAAAATGAACTATAAGACTCTGGTTAAAACACCAGATAAAGAGGTAGGAAACCTGAATTCACTTCCTAGCTCAGTAAATATTTCTCTCCTCTACAGGTCTGCTCGCCTGCTCACAGGTTTTAGTAGCGTAGTTCATAGACATTTCAAATACAAGGGTTTTTTTCATGTTGTGGAGGCTAAGAATGGCATTTTAACAAAATGGTAAAATTTTCTTGGGTCTATGGCACCCAGTGTAGTGCCCCAGCCTGATGATAGTCTTTCAGTGAATTAATACCCACTGTAATCAGCTGAGTTGGTGCAATGTTGCAAAGTACTATTCTGAATTATTCAAACAGTTCTGCTGACTCTTTATTAAAACAGCAAGAGAAATGTGATGAGTTGTATGTGGTAAATATGGTTCCATTCTACAGTTAGAACAGATGGTAGAAAAAAATGCATAAGGAGAGAGAAGTGGTAAGAGCAAAAAATGCTTATGTTGAAGTAGTTGTCTGTCTTAAATATTCTGAAAAATGTTTTAAAATAAGCACAATCCTACTCGTTGCAGGAACCTGGATTTCTGGTGATTTTAGTATCTATATTCAGATATTGGAAGTTGTAGTACTTCTCTTCTGCTGTCTTACTGCTGCTGAACTATGTGGGATTGTTTGGTACAGGTTAATATAGGCCTACTTGTAATCTTTATTATTTCCAGTAAAATACAATTTGATTAAAAATAACTTGACCTGTGAAGCTTACAAGGTTGAATATGCTGCACTGCCCATGTCTGATGAACAGTCCCATGAATAGTATATTCATTTTGTCATTTATTTTACTGCTCAGTTCAGACCTGCATTAATTAACAGTTAGTTCTTGAATATACCGGAGAGTGTAAGCAATGCTGATTAGAGACACTGATTCATTAAGGTAGCAACCATAAATGTGTAGCAAATGATTTTGCTAATTGATATTATGTCAGATTTTTCTCATAAAACACATAACTTCATGATTCTAGAAATAATTAGTTGATATTTTCTCTGATCTGGTTCATATCAGAAGTTTCCTATGACAATCTGAAAAACATGTATCTTATAATTTCTAATGAGACTTCTCTTCCTTTTTGTGGTGTCTGATTTGTATTTCTGTATGTATTTGAATCTTTCCTAAATCATTTCTAAAATGCTCGTAAAGAATGATCAGAGTTAAGAGTTTGGTTAAGCTGTGTGGCATCAGGAGTAGAACAGGTGCTACACACTTTCATGATGTTAAAAAGAAACACTAAAACAACTACAATTTGAGCTTAGAAGGGGAGATCCTTTAAGAGGAGAAGTTATATCAATATGTCCAAGCATAGCAGGATATTAATTCTGTTTTTTAACTGTTTTTTAAAAGCTTTGCTGTATTTGCATGTGTGTAACGATATTTCAGTAAAGTCAACAAACCCAGAAAATAATCTACCAAGGAGTTTTTTGACCACCACCAGCCTCTGTAGGCTTTCAGAAACTTTGAGTTTCTACTGTGAATGACTGCTTAGCTTATCCAGACCTCAGTTTATCTCTTAATCCAGAAGCCGGTATAAGACACGATCTCCTGTAACATTGGCAAAAAAAAGTTTTATGTCTTAAGTAAAAATAAATTGGACAGATATTCTTAATATTTATGATATAAACCTATGACAAAAAAGGCAGTTGAGAGAATCAGAACACTTCTTTTGTTGGTAGTTTTCCATTCATTCAGTGACTTTATCGTACAGGCAATTTAGAAGTGAGTAGAAACTGCAGTGAGACTTAATATTTCTTCATATAAAGTAAGCAGTGTAATTACTGATTTGAAAGAATATCTTGAATGCTTACATAATACATTTGTCCCTGAATGAACAATCCACAGAATTGTCTTCTGAATAGTCTCTCAAGGCATAATTCTCAGAAAGGTGTTGCTTTCTGTTTTGATCTAGAGCATCCTGTTGAATGAAGTTAGTACCCAAGTTAAGCTTTCATTTCTGAAGTTGACAAGTATAATGAAGTTGCTCATTTGGAATGTAATTTCCCTATTAACTGTCTTTTAACAGTTTTTAAGAGATCATCCTGAAAATGTATCTGTCATCTGTGTCTCTGACCTCTCTCATTTAGACAGAATTACCAAACTATAATTTTAGTTTAACTAATTCTTTGGCTTATGTGCTATTCCTATTATTATTATTATTTTGCTCTTTGTTTGGTTTTCCTAAATTTGGTGTTTCCTAAAAAGTCATTCAGGATCAGGACTTGGCTGTTGTTGGTGCTGATCAACACAAAGATGAATACCATCTCTCTCCAGCTAAGTTTGCATGCTAGTGCTCTGGTTGAGGAATTCCATTTCCACTTTGTAGAATGAGATTTGATTCAGTTTTTGACTCTTCCTCCTTAGTCACAAACACTTAGTAAAAATGTATGTGTAATTAATTATTACAGCTGATCCCTTACAGTTTTAGGTAGTTTAATATACTTTCATGTGATGCTGCTGCTTGAAATAAATAGATTCTTTGGCAGTTACAGAGGCTATGCGAAATAATTAGGCACTTGCACAACAGAACGCTATTATGAAAAGAGTAGTAATGACAAAAATAATTGTCTTAACATAGGCACAAAGCTTTTGAAATAATTGACATAAAATGTCACATGTCTTAAAATTGCACTGTCTTGATTTGGGGGGGGGGGGTAGGTTTTGGTGGGTTTCACTTTATTATTTTTTGGTAGCAATTTCCATAAGTAGCTTCTGGCCAAAAATTTGTTCATGACACTTCAACTTTTCGCTGCCGAGTTGGGCATTTAAAAATTGTCTAGCTCTGAAGAATTTACTAAAGAAGAGTTTCCTCTGTTGTTTGATTATTGCAGTGCGTAACAGGTTTATATGCCTGACTTCTGGGTCATTTCGTGCTGTTGTTTGTTGTAAGTGAAAATTTATATAACAAGTGTTGGTAGGGATGTGCTGAATGCTATGCGCATAAAATCTTTATTTGTGAACTATGAGTGCTATGTATGCACTTTGTGTGCATGAAATTTGTGCAGGTATACACACAAAAAATCCCTCTCAGATATAATCTGGCAGCGGCTGTACTCCTGTGTCAGGTTTTATTTTGTAATGCTTTTATATGCAGCTGTATATAAATTCTGCAGCTCTTACATGCAACTGTTCCTAACAGAGGTTTTTGTGCAATGACTGACAGATAAAATCCCTTGTTGGTAGCTGCCCTTGAATTGTGCATAGGTTTGCCATCCATGACTTAAGCCTTGAAAAATTGAGCTTTATGAATTTAATAAATAGATTTTTTTTTTTTTTTGGTAAGTAGTCATTGAAGTTACTATGTATGTAGTTGTAACAGATTGGCAAAGCGTGGAAATGAAAAGTTAAGCCAAGTAATAAAATTCTTACACCTTTGTGGTTACAGAGGGGTTTTGACTCTTGAAAAAGTCTATCATAATAATAATAATAATAAAAAAGTATTACTCGTAACTTGTCGCAGTTCTTCCATGCAAAAAAAGGCCTGGGGAGCATTGCTGCGTTACGTGGGAAAAGGGCTTGGCTGATATTCTGCTAGTTTAAAATAGGGCATTAGTTGTGATGTTTTAGTGGTTTTGCTCCTACAAGCATAAAATCTCCACTGTTAAAGAATTTAAGTTGATATTTCCTAAAACTCAGATATTTGCTGTTGACGCCTTTATCTGTAAATCACTGGGTAGTACAATGGTTTTAATAAAGCAAGATTTGCTTAATAACAAAAGGTTGTATCTTAAAACAAGGAAACCAACAAAGCCATCCTTGCTTCACATCTAAACAACTTGAATATTAATACTAAATGCTTTATCATAAATGTTTAAATAAGGCAAACTTGGCATAAGATAATGAATTACCCCACATTTCAGCATTTCAAAACTATTTGCCCAGCAAATTATACATTAAGCCAGCAATATTTTGCATCTATTTTCTAGCCATATTCAAATAACAGCAATTGGGTTTTCCATTTGTATAAAATAGACTTTAAGAGATTTTTCTTGACTTCATGCAGGAAAAACTGTCTCCTGTCAAAAGACAGAAAGCCTTTTCACTTTTTTTTAGTTTAATTCTTTATTATTGTTTTTTAAGGTATGATACATGCACTGCTTTTGCACATGATTTAATTCTGGCAAGTTTTTTTCTTCCTCCTTGCCTTTTTTATTCTTCTGCCATGACTATTGATTCAGCTGGTCAAGTCTGAGGGATTGTGCATTTGACTGAGCTGTCAGTAAATGTGGTTTAGATGGCTGTGAATGGCACTGTTCCCTTTTTCACTAAAAGACGAACAGAATATCTTCTAATGCCCTTGTGTGCTGAGCTGTAACTCATACATCACTGTGGTGATAACCAGAATATGAATGGTCATGGTTTCCAAGTGGTTATAGAATACATGAAGTAAGTAGTGCTAGCACTGACGTCTCTCATAAAATGCTCCATGAATGGAAAAGAAAGTGCAAAGTTCTTAAGAGCAAGTTTTGTACCTATTGTATGTAGCTCTTTATTTTAGTTCCCTTTTGCTGTTCTGGGTGGCACTGGTAGTAAGTTAGTTGGGATATCGATGCAAATATCCGTTAATTTCCTTTACCTCTCTTTACTCTAGTCTTCTGTCTCAATATCCTTAAAGGATTAGAGTCTATACTTAATGTATTCCAGAGTTTGTCTATATTTTACTGGTGCTGTTGTAAGAAGAATTAAAAATAATCAAAGAGTATGTACATTTTTATGCTTTGGCACGTATGTCCCAGGTACTTTTCTGATGCAGCCAACTGAGCTGCGATATTAGGAGTTCTCCAGGGTATCCACAGTTGAATCAGTGGTATCCCCACCAGCAGCTGTTACCTGAATTAAATGTGTCAGCTGTACAAACGGAAACAGCAGAAGTAAAACATAATGTAGTCGTTTAGGAATATAATATGAATATTTGTAGCCACAACAGAGTGTCCAAGTAATAGTTTCACATATAGGTGAAGAATTGCTCTGTGGGAAACATGGGGGAGTAAACGAGGACATTGCAATGTGGCTGCCTAATTAATCAATCCAGACAGTTCATTCAAATTTTAATAGTTTAAGATTCTGCCAAGTTCCAGTAGAACTCGCTGTTCCCCTCTAATTGAAGAAAATAATTTTCTCGTTGGTGCAAATAAAATAAATACTGAGAAGGAATAGTACAGATTTATCTGCTCTTCCTGTCACGGGAATCTCTGGGCCAAGTGTAGCATAACCAGCTGTGACTGAAGAAGTCTGTGACATGTGGATGAAACTCCTACAGTGCTTAAATACTGTCTGTACCCATTATTCCCCAAAAGGACCAGAAACCAAAATAAAATGTCTTCTGAAGGGGCAAAGTTCTCATGCTACAGGCCTGTTTGCATGCCAGTAAGTACTTTTAGGACCCCCTTCTCCCCAAAGTGATCAAGGCTTTCTTTTTTCTTTTTTAAAGCATGACATGGTGCTCTTTTTGTCGTCCCCCCCCCCCCCCCAATCTACCAGTTGCCTATAAAGTCAGTTGGCAGAGGAGTTAGTCTAGCCCTTGAATTGTAGTTCTTCTACTCTCACATGACAGAAAGATTTATAGAAAATTTTGTGCTGTATAAAGCTGCTGCCTTCCTGACAGGAAGGTGAACAGTTCCTTACATCACTGGTAAAACTGCCTGTAGTGGTTTTAGTGCGTGTCCTCCTCGTTTTTGTCCGTTACGCCTCTTTCTCAGTGAACAATACAGTTCAAATTCACGGTTTGGCATTAGTTTTGGTTATGCAGTTAACTCTTCATCTTTCCTGTGTCTCAGACCAAGTCAGGTTTGCCCAAGCTTACATCCCCCCCCGAACAAAGTACTCTAAAGCTTCTGGCTTGTTGAGGGTTTGGGCTTTCTGTTGCTCTTTCCCCTCCACGTTGTGGTAATCAAATCTTAGAATTCAGCATGCACAAGGTAGGCTGCTCGGGGCTCTTCGATAACAACATGCTTGCCAAATACGAGAACTTGTAGAATAGTGACTCTGTGTGGCTGTCTAAGATAATTAATGAACTCATTTGTGTTTATTTAATTGCCATAAAAGATACTTGTCTTAGATGTCACCTATTAAAAATATTGTCCTTAGTTTGTTTCCTCATGTTTTTTCTAATTCAGAGGACTGCAAGAACTACAAGCATGTAATATGGGAAGTGGGAGATAACCACTCATATTAAAGATGAACAGAGATAAAGATTATTTTTTAAACAATAAAGATTTTTTTTTCTCGGTGCTTGAACAGGTGAAAGGTAATTATAAAGCAATGCAAAGTTTGACCTTTACTCTTAAGTATCACAAAGAATCAAGATTAAATCAAATGTTTTATTATGCAGTTAAAAGGTTTAGTTTATTACTATATGGGTTGATTTGTTGTTCATAGCATACAGTGGATACAGAAAATGGAGAAGTTTCTCATCCCAGCACATCCAATCCCACAACTTGTCATTTTTGTATTCCCATAGTTGCATGCAAAATATCAGCATTGACAGGAAGAAAATATTAAGTTAACCAAACTTCATTTATTTTCTTGCAGGCTCTATTTTTTTGTATAAATATATAAATACAAGCAAATGTTAAAAGACAGTTAAGCTTGCTAAGTCAGACTCCGAAAGATAAGGGACTGCTGACATTGTTCACTCCTGCAGTCTTGATCGAGTATCCTTTGAACTCATGATGATGCCTTGTGATACAGTCACTTCACAGCAACAGCCAGGGCAGGGGGGAGAACGGGGAGCGCATTCAGCCTTTACTTTCTTTAGTGTATAGGGTGTGAAATATGCTTCCCGAAGGAGGAATGGTTAGATACTTCTCTGTGATTCACTGAGTGGCCTCCAACCTGCATGTAATACGGCAGTAGAGAATGCTCTGTTGTGGCCTATGTCTTTGTGGGTAGGGACCTTTCTTGCAGGTTTGAAGACCCATTAAAAAGAGGAGTTGAATTTGAATCTATTTCTGGACAACTCCTTTAAAAAAAGGATTATTGTATAAAGAGGAATTATCAGCACCAGTATCCCTTGGAAAAAGGTCCCAGCTTTGAAGTCTAAAGTTGATGGAAGCGTCGCCCTACCCTGCATGGAGGAAAGGATAGATTTTTTCAAACATACGTCTGGCCTACGCGCTTTCTTCCAGGTTTGCTTTGCTGTAGACCTTTGCACGGAGAGCCCGCTCACCATGCTCGTCTCTGTCGATGTTACCTCACTATGTACTCGACCCAGATCCCAGTGGGGGAACCAGCAGGCTCTTAGGTATTACGCTGCGTGCTTCTTAGGTGTTTATGCCTTAGGCCTGTTAACAACCTCAAAAGATCTTGCGCATTGATTCACTGCTAGGCAGAACTGAAAAGCAGTATCATGTTAGTATAGCTACATCTTTTCTAATGAGCTATTGTTCCTATTGATTTAAACAACAAACAAACACACTGTCGTGTTTTTCCATTAAAATTTATGGTATCAAGTACAGCTTTAGTTTTGGTTGATACTGTCAACCAATGTGAATAACCTGATCAAAATGCAGAATTTCTGCATTTTGTCACATTGTAGATTAACTTACAGTGAGGTTGTATATCCTGTGCGAACACCCTGAGTGTTTCTTTAAATGGTATTTTCACAGGAATATACAAACACCCAAGTTCCCGTGAGGGATGCTTTAACTACCGCTTTAAGTGAGTTTTCTCCGTTGTGATTGCACCTGTTGAAAAGAGGGATTAGACAGTTTTGCCACTGAGTTAGATAGCGCTCAAGTTCTGCAGAATCTGTTCTTGTTTCTGTTAGGGGAATGTGATAACTGGAATGGACATAAGATACCCTAAAAACATATATTTGACTTGTTTAGTGTGAAAGAATGCAAAACTTGTCTTGTCATATTAACATAAAAGTTCTTTTCAACTCTTATGTAGTGTAATTTTGTTCAGCTGTATATTGTTTAGCTTTATTGAGACAGTGTACAATATCCCATTTAGGATTTTCCAAAATATATAGTAAAAACTGTCAGATGCCTTCAGAAAATGAGGGGAGCAGACTGAGTCAAGGTTAATGACTGTTTATTAGAGGGTGAAGCCTCCAAGGTAATATAAAGGGTGAATAGTTCTCAGTGTTCAAGAGTGGCTTTATTTGATTTTGCATTAGAGTTTAAAAGTTCAAGCTGTACAACCAGGAAGGAAACCTACAGGTAGCTTTGTTTAGCAACATTTGACTTTTAAGATACTTTTTTTTTTTTTTTGGTAATTAATAAAAGATACAGCAACAAAGTCAGACATCTTGTACATCCAGTGTTAGTATTTTAATGTGGAATTAGAAACAGGGTCATATTAAAAGAAAAACAGTTTACAGCTTCTGCAGGGAAGACATTGATTTATTGGGTTTTGTATTGGGTGTATGAAATCTTTAATAGTGGTGGGAAGTAGCTGGTAATGAGGTGGGGTTTTTTTTCTTTAAGGCCTCCATAGCTACAAGTAGATTCAGGAAGCTATTTGCAACTTCCAGATGTTTTTGTATTATGAGCACGCATGTGCACTAACAGTCCATTTCTGAGCTGGAGGGTCCCTCATTTGGGTTTTCTCATCAAGTTAAAGTCTTGAAAGATTATGATAAATTTCACAGCTCTTAAGCTTACTGTTTTTCTCTCAAACTCTACTGGAGCCAGCATCCTGAACAGATGCAAGTTTTGCTGTGATATTTGTATTTTTTTTTAATACAGTTACTCAGTTCTTACAGCTCTGTACAATACAGTCCCACTGAATCATTTATACTTTGGTGTGTGGAATTTTGTCATACTTAACTTGTGCTACTTATCTTTTTTCCATAGATATATCCGAATTGTTGGGACCCACAACACAGTGAACAAAGTTTTCCATATTGTGGCATTTGAATGCATGTTTACCAACAAAACCTTTACTCTTGAGAAAGGTCTGATAGGTAAGAGATATAACCCTTTTCCTTTTACATCTCTGAATTGCTGCAAACAGTTCTGCTTTTAAGACTGGCCACCACTGCATTAGAATCTCAAATTATAGCAAATCTTGCTGTACTTCTGCTTCTACACAGGATCTCTGACTTGAGTTAAATGATACTGTAAGCTTAGTTAGCTGGCTTGTCCTTGTGGCTTCTTTGAAATTCTAGTTCTGTAGATAAATTAAATGATGATACAGGAGTGCTAAAGTTCAAATTAAATTAACTTCTGATGACAAAGACACTGGTAATTTAGTCACTCTGTGTTGCTAATCAGATTTTTATTTTATTTTATTTTATTTTATTTTTTGCGTTTTATAGTACGGTTGCTTTTACCTCCAGCTGGATTAGTCTGAATTTTGCAGCTGGGATAGAGTAACTGGCGCTATTTATTGCGGTGAAGATGGATCTGGGCATTTATGGCCTCTTACACAGCCTAGTTTCAGTTGCTGAAAGTAAACTGTAGTGTGTTGATTTTCCCCCAAAGAGTTACTGACAAATTTAGCTGTGGAGGAACATTACATTGGCTACCCTTATTCTCACAACACCACATTCATAGAGCTCTGTTATTTCTGGTGCCCCAGCTAGCTTGTATAGAACTGGTTTATGTACCTCTACGTGATACTGCATTATTCAAGGTAGAAATCCCAAACAGACCAACAGTACTGAATCATAAACTATGTCAAAGTAAGATTTAATATGGATTTCTTAATAATCCAGTTAGGATGATCTCTGTCCTTTCTTCAGTTAAGCTCACAAGAGAGACGTCCTGAAATTCATTGGGAAAATAATTTTGTGCATCTTTAGTAGTTGTCTAGGTCCAGACTTAAATTTTAATTTTTAAGTCTGCACCTAAGATAGATGAAAGGTAAAACAATTTTAAAAACAAGCTACAGTCAGAGGGAAGATTTTTAGCAAGACACATTCCTTTTAAGCTTCTTCTATGAAAACAACAATACCTGGCTGTGAAAAACTAGCCCAAATTCCTTCAGCCCTTTCCCCATGCATTATACAAAGAAATCACACTGATATACTTAATCTCTGGGCTTTGCTGTGGAATTTCATGATGTCTTTTTAGCATCATGGAATAAATAAATTGACTAACAAATCACACTTTACATTACTGATTTTTGTATCATATGGCCCCAAAGTGTACAAGATGTCTCATAATGCAAATAGAAAGTTTTCTCTCTGTTCCAAGAAGTTTGCAAGTAGTATTGCAGTTGTTATTGACAAGAAAGTACAATAAACCGTAAGGAAGAACTGTGTTTAAAGAAAACTTCAGTAAGATAATTAGTAGAGAAACAAAATATTCAAAGTTTGAAGAAACCTTTGAGGTAAATTTCATATTTAGCACGTCCAGCTACAAATTTATAAAAACTTCATACAAAATCGCAGTTACTCTAGGCAGATAAGTGATGCATATATATGCATTTGATTCACGATGATCAGTTTTGTTTAGTAAATATTCAATTTAGGGCCCAAATAAGACATTTGTTTTCCATTTGTTTGGATTAAATAGTTCAAAGTTTGTTTTGTCATAACAATAGGCAGGGTAGTGAGTCCATGTACACTAGTAAAAGTGTATGTACATCATAATTGACTTGTCTTTTAGAAACTCAATGAAATTTTGTTTTTTTAGTGAGCTTTCTGGCGAGATGAACTGTTCAATCTGTTTTAACATTTCATGTCAGTGGGTTCCAAATTAAAATAATTTCTTTCCAATTAATCTTGGAGGTGGAGACTTCATGTGACTTTACTAAAATTTATCAGTTTGTGGAAATTATTTTTGGTCTAGTTGTGGAGTTATATCTGTACGTTGTTGGAACAACAGGAATAAACTACCTTTTTTCAGTATCAGTGGTATATTATAAATACTTAGACCATTTAGGCTATGATTATTAGAACCAGGTCAGTGTATTGCTTGATCTCTTGTCCACATACCTGTGGATTCCATGATCAAATTTCTGTTGATTTAACTGTATGGTACTTTTTGGTATCTTTGCCAACATGCGCCACAGGTATATCACCTGCTGTTTCATATTTCAGTGCTCCCTGCCGCTTGTGCATCTATCTATTAAAGGTATTTGTAGGCATACCTCCCATATGTTTCCACTTTCAGCTGGCACCCTTCCAGGAAAGGCTCCCATCCCTAACAGAAGAATGATCTTTGCCTCCCAGCATTACAGACATCATTTTCACTTAACTTTATTTTTTCTTTCATATATTAGCAGCAGAGATGAGAATGTGCTACCAGCCTTGCAAATGGTAATGTAGATGCA
Source organism: Apteryx rowi (assembly GCF_003343035.1). Classification (NCBI taxonomy): domain Eukaryota; kingdom Metazoa; phylum Chordata; class Aves; order Apterygiformes; family Apterygidae; genus Apteryx; species Apteryx rowi. The sequence continues at coordinate 1,154,485 of NW_020447864.1, forward strand.
TGCAAAGTCCCATTACAGAGAAAACTGTTCGCTGTTGAGAACAGATTACCCTCCTAAGTTACAAGCAGAGCTGGATGTGCAGTGTTTGTAATGGACTGCATTATTAGCTACTTGTGACATTCAAAGGTGCAGAGAAACTAATGACTAGTGAGAAAACTAATGACTAGTGGCAGAGTATTGTGTTGCAAATCTGGGAATATTAGCAGTGGAAAGAGCATTCCAACCCAGTAAAGGATGAAAATGACAGTGTTTGTGAAAATATGTGTTAGGTTCACCGCTTTACTAGGTAAAGCTCACTGAGCTCTGAGGAGAGATCAATACAGTGTTTGAAAGGGCATTTGTTGGCTTGCACCATTCTGTGGTCAGTTGGTTCTGGATTGCAAAATCAGCATTCGGCAAACTGTTGTAGGACACTGTATATGCTGTTTAGAATCGTTTTGGCTCTCATTAGCTTCACATAACACACATGCTGAGGTTGTAGCTCTCTTCACTCCTGGGGCTCCTCCGACAGTATGGGAGCCTGTTCACAGAACATATTTCTCATGCCTGGGCCTTGTCAAGCTCCTGTGTCTGCATATTTTGGAGCAGCAATCCTAGACAGTGGTACAAAGCATCATGGATGTTTTGTAGGGCAGAAGCAGTAATATCTCTACTGGTCTGATGTAGCCAGTGATGCTGGTGTTTTCCACTTCTGCTCAGGCATATTCCCATCACTTGGTCAGTACAGCCATGAAGTTGAGCATTTCAAAATAACTGTGATACCCTTGATTGTTGGCAACCTTTTCTATCCTATATAACCTGAAGTCATCCACTAGGAGCCTCAGTCAGCACTAGGATGCCTTCATTTGCTGTCTGAGCAGCTGTCAAATAGCAATGCAATGTATGGTTAGCCACCTGAAAACAAGATTTAGGGCTATGTCTGTCAGAATTCAGGTTTGCTAGTGTTCCTTAGTGGGATCCATGTGTCAGTCATTCCCTGTAGGTTGCTGGCAAGAACAGGCAGAAGGACATAGCAAAAGGCTAGGTGTAAAAAGCTTAAATGACACCTGCAGTTTGCTGCAGTATTTCTTCCTATTCATGAGGGATGCTCTGGCAGACTGTTGGATTAAATCACTGACCACCACTTGATATGCTGTGACATTGTACATTTGATGTTTTTAAAGCAGTAAACCATTACTGCATGCATTGCTTTCTTTCTAGAGCCGCTGATTACCAATGGCCATAGTCACTTTGTGTCCCTTTTTCTTGAGAGAACAAGCCTATAGCTGTTTATTTCGCTCAAAAAATCATTCTGAGTACTCTGGTCTTGAGAGGAGCTCTGTACCAACTCATAACATGCTTCTTGCATTTCCATATTATAGAATATATCATGGGACTCTGAGAAACCTGCAAAGCTCTTTGATAAGGGATATGAAGATATGTGTAGAAATGGACATTAGAGCCCAGGTAGTCTCTAGGGGTACTGAATTGTACACATTAGTAGATTTTGTGTGGAGAGAGCACAGCACATAGTGCTGTTCTTTGAGTTCCCTGTAATGGTCCTTGCATGCGTGCTTTCCTCTAGAATCCAAGGAAATCCACTGCTTCCACCAAAACCCATTGGGAGTCATGGTAAATAGGGTTTGTACTACATAATAGTAAGCATTCAATGTCAATCATGGTAGTCACTGATCTGCAGTGATCAGTGGAACCATACTGTTATTCAGTATGGATGAATCAAGCTGTTGTATATGTAAGTCTCTTGAAGTGATCTACAACAAGCAAAGAGAGGTCTGTTGAGCTTCTTGATATTGAAGGGATGGGAGTCAATACAATTAGTAGATTAAAAGAGTAAGAATTCAGTGAGTGGCTAATTGGAAGAGAGTGTATGTGGACCAACTTCTGATTGTAAGTGAGGCAGCAACAGTTGGATGCATGATATTGCAGAATTTATGGCGAGAAAGGGATGAATGAAAAGATTTTGGGGCTGCTTTAGGGCAGTCCAGGTATGAAATGGTACAGGGGCTCTATGGCTGCTCCACTAGAATTTAAGGCTATCAGCATCACCCCTTCAAAAGTATTCTTAGAAACTTTGATACAGCAAAATGACCTTGTATTCATTTAGAGCTGGTGTTACATAGCTGCAATAGTTAATGTAAAGTAGTACATTGTCTGGCTCCCTTGATCAAGCAAACTGTTCCAGTTCCACTTCTGTGAAAGCTCTGTGACTGTCAATAGGGTAGTTGGCACAGATTTATCTTACTGCTCTAATGAAGACTTTGAATGTCTCTTTCTCCAGTGACGGGATAGTGTAGAGGGTACTGGAAAGCAGCTAGAAAACTTCCACACAGTATATGAAAGTGCTGTAATTGCTTTTTGAGTATAAAAGCTTTCATTCTCAACCCTTGAAAAGCAATGTGAGGTAGAATTACTGGGTTCGTTGTTTATGTAGTTTGGTCTAGGCAAGAGCAAACACAGAACTGTTGTTTCTAGAACCTGTTTTATTAAGGAAATGAAATGTTGGTCAGCCGTTGAAGGCCACAAGACCCTTTCAGAAAGACTCTGTGACTCTTAGCTTCTACCAAAACAACATTAAAGATAATATCCAAGGAGTTTGTCATTTGAAATCTCATTCTAAAAAAATCAGGCCACTGAGGTATTTGTTTAGGGATATTTAAGAGTAGTTATTTAATTTTCATTAGATCTATTCCACTTGATCAGAAAGCTGTATATGTAGAGGATAATTTATCAGATATATTATTACTGATATATAGTATCTATGTAATGACTATCACTGTAGGCTGAAGATTAGAAGATGGGTAAACAAGTAATAAAAATGAAGTGTCATTGCATACACTAGATTGATAGCCGCAATTTTATGTTGCTGTGTTTTTACATACTGTACAAAGTTTTCATGACAAACCATTAACTCGACTTACTGCATTTAAAAGTTTATATGGAAGATCATGTGTACAGTTACAGGATACAATACTGCATGCAGTACTGATATAACCTATTGGCAATTGACTAGCAGTTCTGAGCTAAAAGGAGCAGAAAATATTCTTTCTAGCACTGTCTGAAGTTTTAGTGTTGGTTTACAGTTTATTCTGTTAAATGAGGTGGCGTAAATGAATTCAATCATGTGAAGTTATTCCCTAATGCAGGTGTTAGGGTTGAGATGTAATTTTCCTTTTGGCATATTATTGTTTGTCTCTAAATGTGGATGTAAGTTAATAGTTCTACATACCGGAATCACTGGAGTACATAAATATCTCATTTAACATGGACATAAATATTTTTAAAATCTGAAAAGAAAACAACAGTCACTTTTAATGAACTTCACCTTCTGAAATTTTGAATGGTCTTTAGTCTTTAATATTTACTTTGAAGTCCAAAACAAATTAAATAAAAGTTTTCACAAGTGACAGACTTATTTCTTCAGATACAGATCCAAGACCCAGTGTGATACGATGCTTTGTAAAAGCTTCTAATCTGCCCAGTGGGAAGAGGCTACAACAGTGGGCAAGAGGCTTTTTCTGTACAAAGCCTCATTTGAGTTTGTTGTTTGTTTGTTTTTCCCCTTAATATGTAGGGGCCTGTGTCTCTCTTTTACTTCAATGGGGAAGAAAAAATGATAGCCTCACTTAGTCATGTGTTTAAAAAATATATATATATTGTTATCAGTCCTCACGGCTGAGGGATCATCAAAGACTATTTACTGCAAGACAAAGGTTTTGAGTAGCCTGCCATCTTAACTGGAGTCTGGTTAAGGTTATTGGGAATGCAGTTTGGAAGGCTTATATGGAGTTGTGTTTATCTGTGAAGGTCTATCTCAGTCTATGGGACTATCTTTATACTTGTATGTTACACACCAAAGGGGGACCAGTGAATAATGGTTGAAGAGCAGGAGATGGAGATAAGCCATTGCAATGTCCTTGCTCAGCTTCTGGGGAATGCTGTTCAGTACTTATGAATCATTGTGAACTCTCCGTTGTGCACCTTTCAATGCCTTAGGAGAACTTCTTTTTAAAGGGAAAAAAATGAAATGAATAAATAATCATTCACTTGTCTTTTACTCAATGGCAGTTATTTTTTAAAAAAGTCATTAAATGTGGAAAAGAGAGAAACCAGTTGTATAAGTTTCCTAGTCTGTGGTACACTTTGTGAAATACTGCTGTATCTCTCTCCAAGGGAAGCAGCGAGAGGTGCAATTTTCTCGTTCAGTTTAGCACTGAAACTACACAAAGCTGTTGTATTCTGTTTCTCTTCACCTTTTAAAGGTTAGCCTTCTTTCAAACTGTACAAGTTTTCCTAGCAACATACATCAGCTTCGCTGCAAGCATAGCCTTAGGAAATTATGAAAATTTTAAGACTATCCAAGTACCACAGGGATTTTTTTTCCTATTTCTACAGTAAAGAACAGCTACATAGTCAGTTTAGTTTTTCAACAAAGATCTGTTTATGCAGTTCTAGTTCCTCTGCCCCACCACTCCCTGCCAATTCCAGTGCTACAGTAAAGGCTGCTTAATTCCTAAGCTTTTTTGAAACAATTGTTTTTTCTGAAAGTCTGCTTCAGGCATACTAATGTTTAAAGAAACAGCCCTGTAGCTAGCCACTTGGGTGGCAGTGAAAAGTATGCCCAGTTCTAATGACTTGACTAATTTTTGATATGATTTATTGGATCAGAAATCACAAACGCTAGCAGATATCAACTGAAAAGTCATCCGCCTTTGTAGTTATTTTAATCCAGACTGACAGTTGCAGAGAGCATTGATGAATATTAGTGGGATTTTCTTTTTCAGGTCAGTCAAATTCTCATTTCCCCTCTCTTCCAAGTAGCAGTTACCAGTATGTAAGAGTATAAATAAAGTTTCCAGTTTCAGTGTAATGTCTATGCTATAGTTTTATCTTTTACTAGTAGATAACAGTACTGTCTAAATCAGAAGATTTGTCAGACTCATTTTTTTGATAGGCTTATACCATGAGAACAGATAAAAGCAGAAGGTGATTCTGCACATATCCATCTTAGAACAAAAAGTACAGTGTATATATGTATACTTACATGGTTCTAACTCCACAGAAATTAACTTAAACACTAAAACAGTGCAGTGATTTTAGTGCAACACTGTATTTGAGCTTTTTTAAGAAGGAGAGTTTATTAACTTGAGTGCAGTGTATTTCATCTGATACAGAACTAATAAAATGAAAATTTCAAATTATTGTTAAGGAAAAAGGGTGACAATATCCAATACTTTGAAAACAGAAGGTCTTTGCTTTGCCAGGAGTTGTGGAATATGTACCCAAATTCTGCCAGTGAGTTGCTGAGTAAATTAGGAAAAACAGACTTCCATTGCTTCTAAAATCCAGTTTTCTCTTCGATGTCATTACAGGAACTTTTCAAAGGCACAAATATGAGTTTGAATTGTAAAGGTACAGCATTCAAATATCATCAATTTTCAGTGGGTAGGATGCATAACTATTCCAAGAATTTAGTAGGTATTTGGTGACTTCAACAGTAAATCTGATTCATGATAGTGATAGTGTAAAGATTGGGGGCAGCTTTGGCTGCAGTAACCATGAGATGGTAGAGTTCAGGATCCTGAGAGCAGGAGGAAAAAAGCAAAAAGCAGGATCACAGCCCTGGTCTTCAGGAGAGCAGAATTTGACTTTTTCAGGGATCTGCTTGGAGGAATCCCATGGGAGACCATCCTGGAGAGAAGAGGGGTCCAGGAGAGCTGGTTGATATTCAAGGATCACCTTCTCCAAGCTCAATGGTCTATCCCAACAAGCAGAAAAACAAGCAAAGGTGACAGGAAGCCTGCATGGATGAACAAGGAGCTCCTAACAAAACTCAGCCATATAAAGGAAGCATACAGGAGGTGGAAGCAGGAACAAGTAACCTGTTAGGAATATAGAGACACTTTCTAAGCATGCTGGGGTTAGGAAAGCCAAAGCCCACCTGGAGCTGAATCTGATGATGGATGTGAAGGGCAGCAAGTAGGGTTTCTACAGGTATATCAGCAGCAAAAGGAAGATGAGTGAAAACATGGGCCTGCTGCTGAATGGGGCAGGGGACCTGGTAACAAAGGACTTGGAGAAGGCTGAGGTACCCAGTGACTTCTTCCATTTGGTCTTTTCTTGTAAGGCTGGCCTTCAGCGATCCTAGGCCCCTGAAACCAGTCAGAAAATCTAGGGTGGGGTTACTCTTGAGAGTAAGATCATCTGAGAGTAACATCAAGAGAGACTTACTCTTGAGGGGGGAGGATGAGGACATAAACAAGTTTGTGAGACCTGATGGGATCCACCCATGAGTGCTGAGGGATCTGGCCAATGTCATCATGAGGCCACTATCAATTATCTTGTGAAAGGTCATGGCAGTTGGGGAGGTTTCTGAGGACTGGATGAAAGCAAATGTTACTCCTATCTTCAAGAAGGGCAAGGAGGAGGATCCAGGGAGCTACAAGCTGGTCAGCCTAACATTGATACCTGGGAATGTGATGGAGAAGATAATTCTGGAAACCATTTCCAAACGTATGAAGGACAAAAAGGTGACTGGGAGTAGTTAGTATGTATTTTTGAAGGTGAAATCATTCCTGATCACCCTGATAGCCTTCTACAGTGAGTTGACTGGCTTAGTGAATGAAGGGAGAGTAATGGATGTTGTTTTTCCTGACTTTAGTAAGGCTTTTGACACTGTCTTCTGTAACATCCACATTGACAAACTAATGAGGTATGGATTAGATAAGTGAACAGTGAGGTGGTTTGAAAACTGGATGAACTGCAGAACTCAAAGGGTTGTCATCAGCAGTGAGAAGTCCTGCTGGAGGCCAGTCACCAGCAGTGTGCCCCAGGGTCGATACTGGGTCCAGTACTGTTTAACCACTTCATTAATGACCTGGAATATGGGATAGAGTGCATCCTCAGGAAGTTTGCAGATGATATGAGCCTGGGAGAAGTGGTTGACAGAGGGTTGTGCTGCCATTCAGAGGGACTGCAACAGGATGGAGAAATGGGCAGAGAGGGAACCTCATGCGGTCCAACATGGGCAAGTGCCAAATCCTGCCCTGGGGAGGAATAGCCCCATGTACCAGGACTGGCTGGAGACCAGCTTTGCAGACAAAGTCCTGATGGATGCCAAATTGAATGCGAGTCAGCAATGTGGCCTTGCAACAAAGAAAGCCAGCAGCATTCTGGGCTGTGTTAGCAAGAGCATCGCTAGCAGATCAAGGGAGGTGATCCTTCCCCTCTACTCAGCACTGGTGAGTCCATATCTGGAGTGCTGTGTCCTATTCTGGCCTCCCCAGTACAAGAGAGACATGGACATACTGGAGCAAGTGCAGCAAAGGGCCATGAAGATGATTAAGGGACTGGAGCATGTGACATATGAGGAGATGCTAAAAGAGCTGGGACTGTTCAGCCTGGAAAAGGCTCAGGGGGGATTTTATCAATATGTATAAATACCTGATGGGGAAGAGTAAAGAAGACAGAGCCCAGACTCTTCTCAGCAGTGCCCAGTGACAGGACAAGAGGCGATGGGCACAAGCTGAAGTACAGGAAGTTCCATTTAAATATGAGAAAAAACTTTTTATAGGTGAGGGTGATCAAGCACCGGAACAGGTTTCCCAGAAAGGCTGTGGAGTCTCCATCCTTGGAGATGCTCAAAACCCGACTGGAGGGATCCTGGGCAACCTGTTCTGTCTGACCCTGCTTTGAGTAGGGGGGTTGTACTAGATGATCTCCAGAAGTCCCTTCTAACCTCAGTGATTCTGTGATTTACTTGGTGGTCTTAAGCATATCTCTTATGCCTTGCATGCCTAGCATGAGAAAAGAAGATATACATGTCCAACGCCAAAAATGCTGAGATTCATTGATTATTTATGAAGTTTTACATACTTGTACGTTTCCAGCTTAATATGACTCACAGAAAGCTTTTCAATGAAATAGAAGGGAATCAGATTGCAAAACATATGCAATTTGGAATTGATGTTTCTTGAATTCTTGATTGCAAAGTTTCTTTTTCTTTTCTTTTTTTTTTTTTTTTTTTTGAAATTCAGTGTTATCAGCATCCCGTTTCTGTCTTTCTTGGTAATAGGTGTTTTTAGGAGCTGTAGCTGAAGCTGCATTATTTTAAAGGCTGTAACATTTCTTCCTCCTGAGTGGTTTCTCCCCATACCCTGACTGTGTTCTACTTGTCCAAAAACTATTACCAGAATAATTTTTCTGGTGTTTTTCCCATTCCTGTTTTAGCTGCGGTTGTGAAAACCAAATTCTAGTCCTTAATTTTTTGCTGTATTAAAGAAAAAGCCCACTTTTTCACAGAAAACTACAGGAATAAATCTTAAAAAAAAACAAAAAAAACAAAAAAAAACACCCCTCCCCCCCCTCCCCCAAAAAACCTAACCAATTCCTTGTATTGTGGAAGGTAGTGTACTTACAGGCTTCCAGCAAGGCCCAAATGTGATGTGTGATATACAAACATTAACTAAGTTCCCTGTCTTCCAAGGGGTTTATGAAATAAATAGAGAAAAAGTATAACATAAGAAGTATATGTGTGGGGGATGAAAATGCAGTGATAAGATGAGGCATAAGATGTGCAGGCCTGTGACATAAGAATACAAGACTGTGTGTTAAGATTTRTTTTCTCTTTTAAATAGCCTAGTGGTCCCAATACCATTCGTGATCTTTTGTTGCTTCTCTTGAGTCAAATATCCTAGTTATGTATTGTGGAGCAACCTTGATTAGCTAGCTGATCTGACAGAAAACTAAACCACTGGAAAATAAGTCATTTTTTGACAGATCAGCTAGTCAATTCAGCTCACCTGCAGCCTGATGATTGGTAGATCCAGCCGAAGAAAATAAGAAAGAGTATGTGAAAGGGGAAAGAGGAGTTTGCGTCTGTACTTCTAATTAATGAGAAGTCTGGAGACTTAACACTTTTTACCATATAGCAAATAAACAAGTGCTAGTTTGTGTCTTGAATAACGATTAGACTTAAAAAAAAATAATAATAATTTGCCAGGTGGAAAATAATGAAAGCAAAATGTCCAACTTCTTTTTAATTATTATATTGGGTTTTGATTTTATTCAATTGAAACAGTGACAAACCTAATTTTCTTCTTTTTTCTTTTGCTCTGAGCTTTCTTTTTTCCACCTGTCACTTTCTAGTGAGGAAACTTGTCACCTCTGTAGAGGAAGAAACACAATTTTACCATGAAATGGAGAGACTGAAAGTTGAGCATCTAACAGGTGACAGCGTGAGAGAAGAATCACTTCTTCAGATTAAATAAAACAAAAATGTACTTCCTCCAGTATAATTTCTTGTTATTTGTTTCTTCATAAAGAGTTGTCCAAAGTCTTACAGCCCTTACTGCATAGCTCTGCAATGGATTGAAATGCATTTGGGTACATGCCATTCACCCCCATCTGTTCTTGCATGTACACCTTGACACTTTTGTATGTGTTTTAAGAAAAGTCAGTAAAATGAGCATTTTTGTTGCAGTGATGACACTTTAGCTGAGAACTTTTGACTGTTTGTTGTCTAGATTACATTATAAATATATTCAACAGCCCATGATGTTTTAAACTACAGCCTTCCTATAAACTAATCGTACTGAGCAGATCTACTGTCTCTCTGTATCTGTTTTAGTAACTGAATTAAAGTTTTATTAATGTATTTTCTGAACCAGCTCCATTCTGTACCTTCCTGTGTCGCAGAGATTTTTTTTGAGTTTTTAGTCATTTTTTCCATGTTACCCAGATGAAGGCAGTGAAGTTGTACTGGATGCAAAGAAAGCAGAATCTGACCTGTTCAGACTGGGAGATGAAAGAAACGGAAGCCAATGAATTATAAAGGCTGCATTTATTTTTTTCTGAGTACTTCAGGAAAAAAAATTTATGGAAAACCAAGTGCACTAAAAATCTTTTTATGAAAAAGAATGCATCTTGATACACAGTAATAAATGGATATGACCAAGGTCTACTGCACGCTCCCAACACATTTTCTCCTGGGAGATCTCTAAGGACAGTTGAATTACATGTCTGTCTTATCTTTAAATATAGCTGGTATAGCCACCTATACCTTACCATGGTCCTTAGGCCATACCTTGGAAATTACGGTCCTTTATAAAAATAATTTTACTGGAATTAAATATACTGCTATGCTATTCATTACTCCATACTGCAGCATAAGACCAGGAAACAATGAAATAAGTTTTAATAACTGTTTTCATGCTGATGTCTTTAAGCTCAGTCATCTACTTTTGTTTACTTACAGAATGTGTATGCTTTGCTAACTCGCATCCATTGTATTCCTTAAAAGCAATTTAGATTTGTCAGAGCAAAACTGCTATATGAACAGTGAAAAAAGAATTTCCATACTTGTAATCTCTCCTCTGTTGTCTTCTCTTACAACCTTGATTAGTATAATAGCTGGGTAGCTGACGATTATGGGGGGGGGGAAGAAAACCAAAAAATAAAAAAAGCAATGCTGTTATTTTTGGCAGTAGGTTTTTGTAAATAAAATGACACAAATTGCAGCAGAAATTCTAACAGGAAAAAGGAAGAGAACCAGAAGACCTGAAAATACAGCACAGAGCAGAGTTCCTAACAGATGGTGTTTTTAATAAATTTATCAGGCAGGTATGAAAGATGATTATGAACATTCAAAATAAGCAATGGCAGACCTCCCCCTGGAGAGAAGGAACAGTGTGGCACCTTCTGCATGCTTCAGTTAGTTAGAATCACTTTCGAATTTACCACTGTAAAGAAGACCACAGAATTGCATTAAATATACAGTAAAACAGTTTCTGGGCATTTATTAAGGAGTGCAGCTATTCAGGGTGACATTATCTTGGGAGTTTGTGTTTTGGTGCAGATATCTGAGTGTGAGAGGAAACAGGATGATGCAAGAAATATGCTGGATAAACTGAAGTTGCACTGTGTTAAATTAATGCCTTATTATAGCTCACAAGGTATCCAGAGTGTGCTGTAGAGCCTCAGTACGAAAGCTGACTATGGCATTTTGCCTTTTACTCCTTTTTAACCCAATTATCAGTAGTTTCCTCTTCCTGCAAAAAGTGGCAATATATGGAAGATGCTTTAACACCCATATAAAATGGATACCCAAGGAAGTTTTCTTTACTGCCAGTGAAGAAAAGGAAGCCAAGCTAAATATTTTTTGATGCCAATGTGCTTTTAGTTTGAATTGTTGATCTCTCTGCTTTATTCAGATCCTTCCTAAAAGGTACTTCTAATGTCTACCACTTTTTCCCCCATAAGAATCTGAGAATTCCTGAACGTCTGTTTTCAGTTGTAGTGCATCAAGAGGTTTCTAGAGTAATAATATGGTGGTTTTAGTAGTTCTTGATGAGGCACACAGAGATGATAGTATGTTTGATAGTGCAGTAGATTTCTGTGAAACAGTTGCTTTTCCAGTACAGTGAATTATGGGACTACTTGGCAGTAAGCTTAAACATCCTCATCTTCCTTTTTATGAAGATTCTGCTCCTGACAATAGCACACTTAAAACACAGAATCTTAGCTCTTCATGGAAAATTTTATCTTGTTTTGTGGCTGGAGACTTTTATGGCTAGCTCTCAAATTTCATATGGCTGTATTTCAGCCATTTTCAGACAACCTAGTAGTTTAAATACGTATTTTAGAGCTGCTCATTACAACTCTTTAAGTAAGTTTTCAGTTTGAAGTGGGCTTAAAATGGTGCACAAATCCATTTTCATCTGTACTATACATCGTTTGTTTTCCCAGGTGAAAATTCAAATAGTGTTTGTTTTCTGTCTTATGTATTTCTTCCAATTTTTTTGAGTAGTTCATGTTTTGGCTTGGTGGTGGTTGGTCTGGTTTTCAGAAATGTTTGGTATGAGGAGATTTTGTTAAACCAATCATTGGCAGTCAGATAATTTGTGGCAACTTATTCACTCCTCCCCTTTTTTAATTGCATTACCACACAGAAATTGATTGTGCCTTCTGCATTTTATGTGCCTGCATCAGATGCAGGCACATAAAATCTTGCCTTTTTTATATAGCCACTGAATGAAGAATTTTTGTCCTCATTTAACGCAAACAATCAATGTTTTCAATATTTCCCCCCAAAACAAGGCTAAACAGGTAACCATGATTTTTTTTCACAAGTTCAGAGAGCATCATTTTGCAGTCTTGTTAATTTTTCGATTGCTGCATAGAAATAGACATGAAAAAGCTGAGAGAGGTTGAAAAGCTGAAGAGGTTAGCAAAAAACTAAGCTTTTTGAAAAAGTGCTGGACATAAGTAGGGCATCTTAAATACCCTATTATATTTATCTGTCTTCTTACTGGAAGATGATGTTCAGAAAGCTTGGGAGATGTTCTTAGTCCCCCTGAATTACAGATGAAAGCAAAGCACTGTACCTGATTAAATGTTAAGAAAGGAAAATAATAGGTAATTCAAAAAATAAGTGTTGAAGCACTTGTAAAACAGTGTTGGGAAAGTACTCTGTGCACAAGAAAATGCACCTCCTTCTTTTAGCATGCTCCCAGAGGAGCTGCTCTTGTCTTGATCTTTCACGTTGCTGAAATGACATCCAACACTGACTTTGCTATGGATTGTGTTTGTTTTGGAAAGAAAGGGAAACTACTTAACATTGGATTTTAAATCAGATTAAGCAGGACTAAAGAAGCAATAGAAGAGCATTCCTCTCCTAGGGAAGGTTTCTACATCCTGACATCTTTTGCCAAAGAAAAATAACTCCCAATACACCAGCATTTTTTATTGCTGGGTATGTAATGTTCCCTTACTTCTAAAAATGCCTAGTAAACAGTCAAGTTAGCCTTTATCTAATTCAGTTTGTAACAGCAGGTCCAAAACTAGAGTGTTCAACTTTGGGAGTACCAAGAGAAGAAAGAACTGAAGTTGGATGGCACTGACTCATGGATCACAACACTGGATGTGTACACTGATTGCAAGAGAGGGTTGTAAAGATGAAAAAAGAGCTCATTATAGATGTGCAGCACAAGGTAGCAGTTAGGAAGTGCTAGGCTGTTCAATTAGAATTGAAATATAACATTTGATACTGAAACTCCTTGTTCTTATGGTCATCCCAGGAATGCTTTCACTTAATTGAAAATTCCTTCGGTTATCTAAATGTGCTCATTCTCCCTGTAACATTCAAATAACTGCATTTAAGGATTATGACAGAAGGTGAGTTCCATATTCTGCAGTAAAACTTTTGATTTTCTTTGGCATAGCAGTTGCATGCTGTCATTTTTATGGCAGTATATAAAATAATTGTCCGGCATAGACTTTTTTTTTTTTGATGAAATTAACTTGAGGAAAAAGAGTCTCATATAATTCCATCACTATCTCCAGGAGGAAAATCATCATCCTATACTTAGGATTTTCTTTTTGCAAGTGAATCAGTTTTGTGTAGTTTCATCTCTTTTGATGTTGTGATACTATAGCTTCTTTTTTGCAGAGTTTGGTCATTCCTTTTTCCTGATTTTGATCTAGTGAGAAATGCTTCTGTAGTTGCTGTTCCGTTTGGCTGAACAGACCTCTCAGTCCCTCTTCCCCTCTCCTAACCCAAGATATTTTGTAATTAAGTATTCAGTAAATATTAAAAAAATATTTTAGTTTTCTCAAACCTGAAGTGCAATTTCTGGTCAAAAGAGTGTCAGAAGTACCAACAGGTACATGTTGAGAATTGTCACCTGAACTGAGAGGCCTAGTTTTGAAGAATTTAAGTCCTGATTTCCCACAGTCCAGATCAGTGCTTTAAACTATCTCCCACTTACTTGTTTTCACCTTTTTTTTTTTTTTTTGGAAATGAGTTTGTTTTCATTATGAGAACAGGAAGATAAGAAATTGTTTGAAATTGTTTAAAGTTTGGCTGGACAAGAATTTTTTTTCTTAGCTCTATTAAAAAAGTGCTGTCGTGTTGTCACCAAGACCGGAATCTATCTGTTAATTTACCTAACTATTCTGGAATCAATGCTGTAATGCTGTACTTCTTGACTTTGCTTCATAATTCATGCTAAATAGAGTTATATTTCCGTGTGTTGATCATACTTTCATCCTCTCTTTTTTGTCCTTTCCAGAAGTAAAGACGGTTAGTACCTGAACTGTTTCCTGGCTGTATTGCTCCGTCTGTCTTCTTTATGTTTACATTCACAGTTCCCACTGAGAATGCTGCAACAATTGCAGACTGTGCCAGTGTGATCGAGGGTGTAAGCCGAAGTCGCAATGCCTTGTTGAATGGAGACACAAAAAACTACGACTGGGATTCTGGGTATACGTGCCATCAGCTTGGGAGTGGAGCTATTGTAGTGCAGCTAGCACAGCCCTACATGATTGGATCAATACGGTAAGGGGATTATTCTTCTTGAAATTAAGGACAACAGTGAGACTTTTGCTGAGTACAGTTATTTTCTTTAGAATATATGACATTTGGAAATGATGATAATTAGGGGACTGTTTTAGTAACTGGCATTTGGATTTTTACTTCGGTGTAATGGGCAAGTTAAAAATTAAATATATTATTGAATTGTATGTCAGGATACAGCAATGCAATTCCAGAAAAATACATTTCAGGGGCATAATAATAGCAATATTAAAATTTTAATATTAAGGATGTATAATTATCTATTATATTAAAATAGAAATTTTACTGCAGCCTCACTTGTGGTAAAAGTAGGTGCAGTTCCTCTGTCATATGCATCTCATTATGAAAACAGAAGCATTTATTGAAGAAAGCTATCATCTCAGTGTCAGACCTGCCTACTCCTAGCTTGCCTTTTCACTATACAATTAGTTCCAGCCCTTACTTGAACAAGGAATATGTAATAAGGGCACAGTAACCTGAATATTACTTTACAAAGTTGGATTAATGAATGTGTTTAGATCTGGAATTAAGTTCACTGAGCTTTTTCTGCAGTAAAGGGCTATGCATGTATGGAGAACAAAGTTTTGGCTAAAATAGAAGCTTCTTGCTTCTGCAGTTCCTTCTTCAGTTTCCCTTTCTTTTGTGCTTTGGAAATAGATTGGAGAGCAGGACAGTTCCCAGGTGAAGAAAAAAACATTCTTGCCAACTTCAGATCCACTGACTGTAAAATGAGTGTTTTGTTTCATAAAATCAGACATACAAATCCCTGTCTTAATGTTTTAGTGTTCTCTGTAAACTTAGAACAATATGTTGTTAGGAGCTGAATTTGTATTCTCTGTGACTGTGAAAAAAAGAGGGAAATTACAGCCCCAGTGAGAGAATTTGGAAACTTCAGCCTAGGTACTGGCTAGCAACAGAGGCTCTATACATACATATGTATTGCTAGAAGCTAGTGCTATGCCTTCTTTCTGTCAGAATAGACAACTGACTGATTAGCAAGTGAGATTTGAAATCCATTGTGTAACTGCCCATTTTTGTGCCTGAAATATTTGTCCACATTTAAGGAGAACATCAGCAGAGGTGTAAAGAAACGTCTGAGATGGTGGCAATTCTCTTAGATCCTATTCTCTTATATATTTGGACTATATTTGCATTTTTTAAAAGTAGAGTTTTTGAAGTGAGTTTTCTTAAAAATAAGTGCAGAATTTGGCATACCCTTTTTGCTTGTACTAGCTCTGAATCTTGAAAAGTGAAGGAAATAATCGCTCCCCACTTCAAAAGCTGTGTGTTTTCATTTCAGCTTGTGATATTATGACCATTATAAACTTTGAAGATAGAGTTTAAAATCAGACATCTAGGTAAATTCTTAACCATAACAGAAGTACTGTTTTTGTCTGTTTACCAGCTTATAGAAGTTATGTACAATGAGAGTCCAGCATTGTTCTCACTGCATGAAACAAGTTAAATAAAAAGTATAGCTAGCAATTTTCAGTGGTGAATATTTTATGCTTTAGAGTTTGATGTTTTTAATGTTCAATTAAGTATTGAATCACAAGTAAAGAACAGGAAGACACAGCACTCGGATTTCTTAAGAAAGATAATTGAAAAGTAATTATATCATTTTCATGCCACTTTGAATTTAAGTAGCAGCAGAGGCTTGACCATGTGAAGGACTAAGAGAATTTAACTGACATGTAAAATCTATGACTGGTACAGAGGTCAAATTACGTACAAATGCAGATGAAAACAAAGTTTTACTATTTCATCTTAATGAAAGCATGCGATTTTTTTGAACAGGAGAGAATCTTGCACAACTGCTTGAATTCTATTCCTTTGCCTGTTTTTCCTGTTGTCTGCTTGCTTGAAAACTCCCCTGATCTCATCTTTCCACCTAGCAGAAAAAAATTTCCAAAAGTATTTTTGTTAGGCTAGCCATCTACAGTCCATCCACAGAGCATCCACAGAATGGCTCTGCCCCCAGAAACTGAGTCATTATATCTGTGGGTTTAGGTTATACATCAATAATTAGGAGTTAAAGTGTAGGGTTTTTTAGAGTTCAAAAACATTGATGTGTCATCGAATATGGTTGTATCTGAGAAAGTATATGAGCCTTTGGAAAAACGGTAGTAGATGCTTGTAGTGTATAGAAATCAGCATGCCACTGGAGAGAGCTTCTAAGTCAGAAAGTATTACCATGGCAACTAAATTCTGAGTATGAATAAAGCAGAACTGTTGAAATTCAAATATGCATTTGATATGCATAGAGAACTAAATGTTTCAGGAAGGTATCTTGTATGCAAGATTTCTGCAAAATTTATCCATTTGTCTTAGTATCACAGAATCCTTCAGGTTGGAAAGGACTTGAGGAAATCATCTATTCCAGCTTCTTCCTGAAAGCAGGGTCAGCTATGAAATAAGACCATCCTGCTCAGAGCTTTATGTAGTCAGGTCTTGAAAACCTCCAAGGACGGCGATTCCACAGCTTCTCAGCGTGGCCTGTACCAAGGCTTAATTAATCTCACAGTGTAGTTGTTTTTTTTTCCTTTTGTGCAGTTTCTTCTTCTGTCCACCAAGGCTCCCATGTCCTTTTCAGTAGAGCCAGTCAGACCTTAGCCTGTACTACTGCAGTGGATTGGTCTGTACTAGGTGTGGGATTTTGCTTTTGTCCTTGTTGAATTTCCTGTGGTTCCTGTTTGCCCATTCCTCTAGCCTACCTAGCAGCTAGGAATCAGTTCTTCTGAATGTCAGCTGTACCCTTGGCTGTGTATTTATTGCACCCCATGGTTTACTGTTTTCCGAAAGTTTGGTGAAGGCTCACTCCATCTCCTCCTTCAGATCTTTGACAACAATATTAAACAGGATAGGTCCCAGAATAGACTCCGGAGGAACTCCTCTTGCAGTGAGCCTCCAGGTGAGTTATCAAATGTTAACCACTACCCTTTGAGCTAAACAATCTGGCCAGTTTTCACCCCTTTAGTAGTCCACCCATCTAGACTATAACATCCCAACTTGGATACAGCGGTGCTGTGGGAGACTATGTAGAAACGTTGTTAATGTAAATACTTGAAATGTTTGTTTATAAATGGGGAGCTCTTGACTTCCACATCAGAACTTACTCAGAAATTCTAAATCAGATGTAATGATAGTCAATGCCCATTAGTAGTCCTTACCAGAAAAGGCCTGGAAAACATTTTGTTTTAAATAATAACTAAATAGCATGCTCTAGGTTATAGAAATAAAAACATTTTATAGTTTAAGAGGTTTATTCTTTTATTGAGACTTTCACCTGGGACATATTACAAGATAATTGGAACAGTTAACAGACAGAGAAAATAAATTACATCACTTTAGCTAGTTTTTCCACATTGTCGCCTGCCTGGAAAGAAGATAACCTTCCTATTTTTCTTCTCTGAAAAGGCCTTTATCAATGACAGAAAAAATATTATGTTTAACTAGGAACAGAAACACAGCAATTGATGTGTTTATCATGGTAAACATAATTTAAGTGCCTTTTATTTAACTGTTAAATGGGTAAAACTTTAGTATTGAAAAGGCTGCCATATCAAAATAGCTGTCTCTTATTCTTTCCTAGCATTTATCTTGAATAGAAATATAATAATATTATACTACAATCTTTGACTGATAATTTTATAGGATTTTTTTCTGTGTTTTTCCAAAAGAGAAGGGAAAAAGAAATCCTGATAGAGCAGAATTTGTTACAGTCTGTGTGGTAGAGGGAGGGAGAATTCTTCTGTACTGTGTGGTTTTCATGTTAAAGTAAATAGAAATAGTCTTCATCTCTGTAAAAACAGATAAAGCACTTATCCCTTTTTAATCTCTTTGAAGACTTTATTACTAATACTAATACTTGGTGGCCAACTGTTGTGATTTTCATCTTCAGAGCAATTCTTAAACTAACAAGTTATATCGAGTAGCTTTAACATGTTTTCTGTTTGCTTATATCATCATCCTGTACATCTCTTATGCTTCTTAATTTTCCATAACATTTCTGCTTATGAACTTTTTCTTTCTTTGCTGCTCATTTGCTATTCATGCCTGACTTGAGGCGTGAATAGCAAATCATAATTCAGAATGAAAGTTGATGCAAACACATAATAAATATGTGGATTTTGACTCTTTTGTAGGATCCTAAGAAAGATTGTTTTGCTGCAGGATAACTACTGAAACAAATAGCAGCAGGAAATGAAAAGGGATTGTAAACAACTGCACACAAAAATACAATGAAAATTGTATAAAAAATGCTTTTTTCATAGCGTTTTCAATTTTTTTCACCCTTCTTTAAAGAAGTGTTATGTTTTAGTTTTTTACCATCTTTTGGTTTTCCATCAGCATGTAATTTATGAACATAGTATTATTTATATTGCATGTGGTAACTACTGTTGAAAAAGTACTGTAGCCTCTTTTGATGTAATAGGCAGCCAATATGTGAAGCTCTGCAGGTTTACTTCTTTTAGAAAGAGAAACTGATGATGCAAGTCCATCTGCTTTCTTATTAAATAACATGATTGCACCAAAAAAATAAAAAGTTCTGCTTTTCAGAGCACAGTAGAAACAAACAGCATCAGGAAACTTCTTTGCTATGAAAGGTACCCGCAGTCGGCTGTTTGGGAAAGTATTGTGCCTGAGCAGCGTTCTCTCTGCTTCTGGTCAGAGCCCTTCTCATGCCTTCGGTAGCATTCGTTAGCCTTTACTCTTCTGCTTGTCTGCTGCCCGTATGCAGACAGCTTGTTGAAGCAGTCCTCTGGGCACAGCAGCTCTCTGCTTTGCAGCTGGAGAACCTCGCAGGTCATGTTGCTAAGCTTCGGACCAGGCTTCGTCTTGCGGTCAGTTTGCTCTGGATGGCTTATTTTTATCAAGTTGTCTTCCTTCATAAAGGGGCAGCCAAGACCTACTTCATCTGTTGTGTTGTGAGGTACTTAAAGGGTGAGCGGGATTTTAACAGTTGGTGCCAACAGAGAATGGACTTCCATAGTTAATGTTGTGTAGATCTTTATGGGAATAACAGAGATTATGATCGTGAGAGGAAACACGATCGCACAAAAAGCTGCAAGGTCTGATTTTTATGCCTGAATTTGTCCCTCATTTGCTTTGAAATGCTGAACAAGTCACTTAACTGGTAACCCATCAGTTTTCTGCACCTATAACATGAAAACAGTTATCTATATTTGAAAAGTACTTATTTTATAAAATCAATCATTTTCAACATGTAATGTAAATAACAGTACCATATTAAATGATTAACAGCCTTAGCCTTTAGCTTCCAAAAGAATTGGCATGTGAGAAATACATTCAGATCTCTTGGTGTTGCAGGGAATGAGCTGGATGAAGTCTCGTTCAGCTTTTCTTTCTCAATCCTGAGGGCAAGATTTACTAACAAGAACTAATTTAGCATTTTAATCTAATATGGGATGTCTTAGGAACATGAGCAATTTTTCTATAACCAGATGTATTTTTAATGAGTGTAGTTCTGACTTTTTCAGCAAAATATTCTCCTTCCAGCCATTCTGTATCCATCACAGGAAAGCATAGCTTCTCTGCAAAAATTTATCCTGGTAGTTTGCCTGGAATGTGTTTGAAAGATTAGTGTACATGGCATAAAAAGTGGCCCTTGTGCTCAGTGTGCACTGGTGAATATTCATGTAAGCGCCTGATAGTTTTTTGTTGTTTCTCAGGAAAGGCATTTCATGCAGAATAAATTCCAAAGAGGTTGTGTGGTGAGTCTTCCCCTCCTCTCTCTCTCCTACAAAAGATATTGTAGGGAGGTGAAGGAAACACTTGTATTTTCTGTCTTTCACAAGTCCCAAAGGAACAAAAATCTGCGTTTTTCATGCCCATTAAGTCACTTTATGAATGATTCTGCCAACTTTAATTTACTCATTGTTTATTTGTTTTATAATAATCCCAAGCCCTATGCTTTTTTCAAGCCATTTAACTTGGGCTGGGTTGTTGTGGGAGAGAGCAATTTATATGTTCCTAAAAAGAGGACATATGTCCTCTTAGCCTTTTGCTCTAAAACCAAGTCAGTTGTGTTTTAATTACAGTATTGTTGGTTAAAATTACAGTCCCTAGTGTGCTTCTGAAAATCAAACTCTTGATCATACCTTTGAAGACCTGGATCAAGGAAACAGCACTGAGCCCCCAGTGATGAAAAAGATCCTACTGAAAACCATAATTAGCTACATTTTAATTGCCTTTTTAAAATAAAACAATTTACATATGTTTTTACTTTCCCTCTTCTTATCATTTAGAAGACTTAGCCCAAATTTAGATGTTAAATCAATTCAGTGTCTGATATTAGTAGTTACCAAATTCAGGATTTTTATCCATAAACTTTCAGACTTTTTTAACAGAAAATGTACTACATTCAATCTCTTCAGTATTTGGAGACCTTCAAGCTGTAGAAAAGCRGAATGCGGAGGATCTGATGAAACAGAATTCTTTTTTTCTTCTAATCAAGTCTTGTATGATGCCCTGGAGATCTCTCTTGATTTTTATTTTTTTACTATATCAGTTCTGAAATTTTAATTTGCAAATAGACAGTATTAATATGGGCTAAAATGCTTCTTTTTAAAGTATTTTATTTTAGCTTCTTAAAACTATTGTTTATAGCGTATTACTTTTTATAATATTAATGAGCTAGATTGAGTTGAAAGCATCTCTATAGTATACTTTAAATCTGCTTGTCCAGTAGACCTGGCTGCACTTTGAATGCTGGGATTCCAAAATGGGAAATAAAGGGCTAAATCAGATTGTTTTGAACAGAAGTAACAGCACTGTTTTCTAGGGCAAAGATGCAGACACGCATGTCCTTGATAAATTAATTCCTAAGACAGTCCAGCTTCTGCTTTGGAAAGCATTTCTCTGTAAGAGTGAGGATTTTGTGTTCGGCCACTAGCTAGGTCATTTTTCTCCCTCCAGCACTAATGTTAAAGGTGAGCAATAATTTTTGTAGTTATGTTCCTCACAGCAGAGGTAGCAGCTGAGAGCAAGAAAGATTTTCTCACCTCGGAAAAGGGAATTTAGAACATGAAACTCAGGCTTGTAAGAGATTCTTAGAGACAAACTGAAACTTTGTGCCTAGGAGTGACACAAGTTCCTTTTCTTTTCAAATATTTCTCAGCTATTTTCATTGATAGTCTACAGAACAGATCTGTGGACTATTGCACCTGTGAACAGTGTGGATCTACAAAAGTTCTTCCTCACACCTGAAGAACCCAATTTGGCTGTATTACCTGGATTTCACAGTTCTCTATTTGTATATGTGGCTGTCGTTATTCTGATTTAGGTCATCAGCGTAGTTGTAGCTTTTTTGGATGGTTAGCTGTGCTTTGGTTATTTGACTAGAGCAGGTTCATTGACTTCTATGATAAATAGTTAGACTTAAGCAGTCATCTTAGCAAGCATTAGCAAACTTTGCTGACGAGAACTTGAGGATCAGAAGAGCATAAAAACTGGTAACAGCCAGTATCTTATATGAGTAGTATGGTGTTTATTTTCCATTAGTGTACTGAGTCAGGGTTCAGAGAATAAGAGTTTAACAACAACCCAATCAGCAACACATTTTTCCATAGCACACCTTGTTCAATTAGAATATTGCAATTCAAAAACTTTGGGTCAAATGATGAGAGAGCATTATTTCAGAGAATGGTAAATGCAGCATGCTGGTTTGGCCTTCAGTCACCTCTAACTCAAAATAGCAAAGATTTTTGAGATTTTGTTTTAATATCACATTTTGCTGTTGAGTTTGTGTGAAAACTGTAAGAACAGCAATTAGTGTTCTAAACTGTACCCTGCTAATCCATGGAATGAAACCAGCCAAGGCATTTATGGAAAATGGAAGCAAAATCACCTCTGTTAATGAAAAAATGGCAAATACTTCACTGCTCCTGAAGAAGAAATTACAAAAGTGTCTGGCAGTGTTTAGACCAGTCCCTTACCCCTTTAAAGTCTGTAGATACCTTCTTGCCCTTTGTGGGTGCTTCATTGGGTATAAAGGTGCTGCATATCCATATTGGTTCCCAAACCTGCTGTGAAGACTATATCAGTCGTCTTTGCTAAAGAGGACATTCTGCACTGGATTTTTTTCTTAAATACATGTATTTCAATCCCATGNGGGGGGGGGGGGGGGGGGCGGGTCAGGTCAGGGAGGGCAGGGGAAGGTTCTTGATCTTGCTGCAAGTATCATGCTACTTTCTTTAATTCATATCCTTAGAAACAAAACAAAATCAAGGAATGATATTGGGGTTTCAAATATCTGTTACAACAAGGAGATAATCCCTGTTTAAGGGAAAGGAGTAGAGAGGTTGCAACTTTTAGGAAGAATGACTTACTGTTATTTTCTAGATATGCCTTATGAAAAAGATGTACTTAAGTTAAATCCTGATGCATTGTCTTCTTTTCTGTGGAACAATGATGGAAACTGAAGGCTAATTTTTAATATATCACTTGGTGCACTTCCTGGAGCACTGCATATTCATGAGGATGAATATGGAGTAAATCCTTGAGACCTCTGTTACTTTTTTGTTTTTTTGTTTGTTTGTTTGTTTTAGCAATTTGGTCAACAATTCCAATGCCTTTTTCCTTGTTTTATAATAAACCAGGGTTGGGAATCGCTGTTTTTTTTTTAATTTGTCTTATCTTAGTATTTCTGGTATGTTTACCAAAAAAAAAGAATAAAAGTAAGAAGATAGTGTCTTTTTTTAGTCACAAGAACCTGGATTTTTTTTCTTTTTCCTCTTACACTGACCTTTCCAACCAGATCTTTTATTCAGGTTTAAAGCAGGCAATTCCACATTGCCAAATAAATTAGTTCATTCATTGACTTTCAAATAAGTTAGAAGTAATTAGATGAATGTCATAGAATAATGCTAGTAAGACGGATATTGGCCTTAGGATAATGAGAGTAGAGACGTTCAAGTTTGAGATGACAGAAACAGTAAGGACCTTGTTAAGTATTAGAGGCATATTACAGAAGAAACAGCTAAATTTAAAAAGGTTTAAGAAGAGAAAATAAAGGACTAGAAAACTTGAGCAGCTTGGTTAATGTTCATTGTACTTACCACTCAACTGTTTCTTCATGCTTAGGTTGCTACTTTGGGACTGTGACGATCGCAGCTACAGCTACTACATTGAGGTTTCAACAAATCAGCAGCAATGGACTATGGTGGCTGATCGTACAAAAATTTCCTGCAAGTGAGTATAATTTTTTTCCGCTTGTTTGCCCAAAGTAGGAACTGGAAACTGGAACTGGAATTTCCTTTTGTTCAGTAGTTACATAGCTGACTCTGACTGTAAAAATGATTTTTACATAACCTGTAGCTTACTACCTCTAGACCCTTGTAAATATAACTTTAAAAAGTAGAAGCTTCTAGTGTGGCTGAATATCTGGACTTTCAAACCAGAATCAAGTTCTGAAGATTCGGAAGGTTATTGTGTTTTCCAGTTTGATTGTTCATTTTCAGAAGCAGTCTGACTACCATGCCTTTGTTTTTGTGATCCCCCCAAATTTAACCACGTTTCCCCGAGTTTCCACATGTTTATGTTAACATTGGTGTTAAATCATCCCTCCTGGAGAAACATGGGGGGAGAGGAAAGGGAGCTTGCTTGGCAAAGGATTATTTTTAACCATTTTACCCTTAACAAAGCACCTATGAACATTGTACTTTTGGGGGGGAGTTAGGGGGACGGGACAGGGCGGGAAAAAGACTAAACCAAAAACAGATCAACAAGTGAATTCAGTTACCTAAACTCAACCTTGCTCTTGTGATGTGGTCAATGCATATAGTCCAGGTAGTCTGCTTTTGACTAGGACCCTTGCATAGAAAAACACCCTTCTTAAATAAAACCAGAAAAACTGTTTCATTTTTATTTGTATACATCAGTCAGGAGAATTCCAGGCTCCCTCTGCACATGTGTGCTCTCCATTGACTTTTCTGTAATTATTGGGTCTGCTGATAAAATCCGTTGTTCTAGTACGGAAGAGTAATTCAGTGTTGATAGCCCCAATAGCTCTCTTAAAACATTTGATAGTTCTAATTCCAAGTAAAGAATGACCCAGATACTTGTCATGGGATTGAAAAGAGAGGCTGCAAATTTATACGTATTACATATCCAAAAGTCAGGCATGCTCAGCATTCAGTGAATGTTGATAGGATATGATCTTCTGAGTGATCCCTAGGGAAGCTCAAGCTTATAAAAATCCTATTTCCCTCCTTTTCCCCCAGTCGATTTCCCATAAGACACACTTTCTCATGTGGGATGAAATTGAAGTCATCAGCTCACATGGGGACAGTCACCACCCATCCTGTATTTGTGTGAACCAAAACAAAATGGAATTTACAAATTGACAGAGATATATCTCAGTTTGCCACACTGGGCAAGAGGGCTATTCAGTCCTTTCTAGCAACACTGCTGATATACATTTTCTAAAGTTTATATTCCATCTCTTAACAGATGGTGAAAATCAAGCTTGCATTCTAATGTGGTCTAGACATGGTGGTGAAAGAGAACTTGACATGTGCTTTTACTGTCTATAAAGGACAGGATATTGATGAACAGAAATCCTGGCTTCTATCTCCAGCTCTGGGGAAAGACTAAAGGAGATTTAATCATTCTCAAAGGCATCTCAGTGCAGTGGATAAGATTGATCTTTTTGTCTGCCCCCGACGGTAGGAACACTAAAAGGCCAAAATCGGAGGGGAGGCGGGGGAGCGTCTTTTTGCGCTTGTTCCATAGACGTATTCATACCAATAGTCCATAGCAGTCCAAAGGAACAGTTGCTTAAGTATGCACAGTGCAGTGGAATTGCTGGTTGGCTGCCAAGTTCAAGTTAGTGTCTACTGACCATGTTCAAACCAGCCATTTTTGAAAGCATTAACCTTGGACAAGTATTGGGAGAGAGAGAGAGCTGCTTCTTCGTGATAAACTTGATTCAAAACATAGGTGCTCTAGAAGTAATGGCTGCAGGAACTATTTTCATATGAATTAGAGAATTGTATTTTCCCTAATTTTGTGCTCTGACACACAAGCATCCAGCTTTCAAAATGTCAATCTTAACACTTTAAGTCTAGAGATAATGACTCTAAACAGGGTCAGGTAGTGAGAAATGTGTAATATTAAGAATAGCCCTCAAAGCGCACACTGTAATCATCTGTGCTAAACAAATTCAAAGACCTAGTCCTAAAGCTGTCAATTAGGAAAGCTCAATGGGCATCAGAAAAATTCAATTTATTGAGAATTAAGAAATTATAAAGCAAAATGAGCAGTTTGAAAAAAATCTTACTTCCCTTTGACAGTTTCCTACCTGATCCAGTTATATTTAAATGCTATGTTACCTGTAACTGATAGAAGTTAAAATGTTGGTGCCATTCCCCCTCCGCTGCTTCAGGCAGTTTCTTTGCATTTGACAGCATTTTTTACATATTTGATTTAAATCTCTTGCCCTTTACTGTCAGTAAATCAGACTTTTTTTTTTTAACAGCCACCCAGCACAGAAAAGAAAACCCTTTAAATATGTGGGTTTTTTTTCAAGTAGGGTTTTCAAAAGTGCTGAAATGACTTAAGCTCAAAAATTATTTTGATTGTAGTGGCAGACTGATAAATCTAAATTCTCTTGAAGATTTACTTTCAAGACATAGGTATCAAACCTATAAATTGTTTTATTTACATATTGAGGTTTATTACCTGAGCAGTCTCTTCAGAAGATATGCAGAGTTAGGTCCAACATCCTAAAAGATTGTTTTAGCAGAAACTGATTTTAAAGAATGTTAATCTGTTCAATACAGAGTAAGCACTTTCAAAATGCCAACTGAGTAAATCAATATACAGCACAAATAATACTGTTTTACCTGGAATGTAAGGATAGTATTTCTATTCTTTGTGGATATTTGAGGATTAGTCAGTGAAGTACTATGTAAATGCTGAATGCTACTAATATTAGGACTTTTTTGTAAAGTGCAGGAGATGATAATTTCATATAGTCAGAGCTGGACCGCTTCATGGGCTTGCCAAGTTTTGAAAAATACTGAAAAGTGCTGCTATGCCCCCAAAAAGGGTTTTCTGTTTCAGCAGCCACGCTTTTAGTGCTCTAAAATTGTTAAATATAGAATATTTTTTTGGAAGAGACATCATCATTCAGTAACTCATACACTGTATGTGTATGTGAAGGAGACAAATCTTAACCAAAAGGAGAAAAATGAACCAGTCACTGGTAGGACTACGTGAAAATTTCATTTTTTGATTCAGTTTCTAAACTAAAAAAAGGTATCATGGATTGAACCAGATTTTAAACATGAGGATTTTTTGCCCTGACAAGAAAAACAAGTTATTTTAACTTCATGTAATTTTAACAAAAGCAAAACAGAGGGGCTGAAGAGCCCTGTTAACCTGTTAACCGTGGTTAACAGAGGCAGTAAGAAGGTAGAGATGCTACAGTTTGCCTGGTTTAATATCATAGCATCCTGGTAAAGATACTCCTGTTGGATGCAAGAGATTCTTTAGCACAGGGAATTTAACTTCATGTTTTCCAGCACCTAGAGACACCTAAGCCACCTTACATAATGTGTTCTGGAGTGAGTTCTTGTATTAAGTATTTCATGGAGCTGTGACCAGAATGCAGAGGTGTCTCACCTTCCCCAGGGCTGTAACTTTGCAGTTATAGTCCTTCTGTCACTGTCCTTCCCCGTACCAGAAATACACAGGCATTTTACGCAAACAGCACAGCTCCAACAGGAGAGAGAAACTTGCCTCCGAATACCCAAAGCTAAAAGCAGTTAAGGCGCTTGCCTAGGATAAGTGAGAATTACTCATGCACTGTGCTGTATTTGACTCACTTAATAGGGTTTAGGCAGCCACTTAAAGATTCCCACTTTTAGCAATTTGCCTTAACCAGACTACRGGATAATAGGGTGGAAGCAATGGTACCCTCATCTCTTCATTCTCCATATCTTTATGAATCCAGCACCCCTCTTTCCGCTGGAAGAAACGAAGCAGTTCAGAGTGTTTTGTAATGCGGTCTAAGTTTGCAAATATTTTCTGTCTCAGACAAATCTTTTTTTTTTTTGGGGGGGGGGGGGGTAAATGCTTTATTTGACATCCCTGCCTGAAAAGGACTAACCCTTGACATTGGTATAAAAATCATAGTTTCTGCTCCCTTTGTTTAAAGGGAATGAGAAGTAGATGTATCCCTGCATGGGACTGTGCCTATTCGACTACCAGTACCTCTTAGAGCAATAGTGAGCTGAGAATCTGCTATGAGATATCATTAGAAATGTATTTCTGCGAGACTCAGATATGAATTCTTTGGAAAAAAAATATACTCCAAATAATGCCCATTTCCTTTACAGGTTTTAGATGTGTGCGAAATCCAGGTAGTGAATTTATGCTTTTTGGCATTAGATCTGCATCTAATATTGTCATGCAGTAGACTCCAGAAAAAGATCTTGCTTGTTTTCCTGTATAGAATATGCTGCAGTAGCAAATGAAAGTGGAGGGAGTTAAAACTCAAGAGACCTTCACAGTGGCAAACATTTGAAGGGATATTTACATATTTACACTGAAAAAAAAAATACTTTGTTAGTACTATTCTCACTTTCCTGTCTTCAGAGATAAATGTGGATAAGAATTGTTTCCTTTCCTGCCTGGCTTGTCTGTATACCTAATCTTTCAGTGAAGTTATAATCCTATGTTAAAGTCATTAGCTTGCTGTCTTGCAAGTGTTTTTTGAGGTCTCCAAACAATTCTGCTGAATCTCTGGCACAAGGGGTGGGATGAACCATAAAGATAGCAAGTACAAACCTCACCAGACATCTCTGACGAGTGGCAAACAAAATAATGAGAAAGAAAATGAAATCAAATTATGTTTAAATAGCATATATTGGTTTTGATGGTCTATTGAGGTATGAAGTTTCCTTATAAACTTTGAGTACGCTGCTTTTGGTTGTTTTAATGGTATTTTAATGTAGCATTTTATGTAAATTAATAATTCACTGCTCAAAGTGAGAACCTGAAAAGGCTACTCCTAACCTCCTCTTCTCTCATAGTCTTAAAAGGCTGAACACAGAAACTGGATGTCTGTTATCTTTACAGGGAAAGCTTGCTTACTCCCCCTAAGCGGGAGCCAATTAATGCATACTGGTTGTGTAATTGTCAATTTTAAAATGCTGCATGTAGGCTAATTTTTTTTCTTTTACAGAATAAACTGTTTTTCTCTGCACAGTATGACAGTAATGAAAACCAGTCATGTTCTGTTCTATTTAAAAAAAAACAACAAACGTTTATGGAAAGTTTGCTTAAGTGTGTTACTGTTGAACAATAGAAAATTGTTAGAAAAAAATGCTGATAAAAAGTCTGAAAGTCAAATGAAAAACAGAAGACACCAAAGGCCAGGAGTCAGACCTCAGAGTCAATGTTTCTTTTGATAAAATAAGCACCGTAAAGGCAAATATGAAACAGGCTATCATCAAGGTTATCAACTGAATGTCATTCTTTAAAGTTCTCTCTTGTGTAGTTGTTCTGTAATGGATGTGATCTATGGTAGCCATCATATAATGTTCAATCTCCCAGTAGGAAAAAAGAATCTAATACTCTGATAGAGTTTGGGAGGCAACACACATGGTTTATTTATGAGCGGTTCCTAGAGAATTGATATCAACTGTCTATGTGACTGTTTTAGGCCAGTTTTATCATTTTCCTGGCGAAGGGCATGACTTTATTTTCAGAGGGTTTATAACATGTTATTGCATTATTTCATTTCTTCTGCTGCATTCTTGTTTATTATTCAAAGTATGCTGCTGTGTTGTGGTAGATGTTTAAAAATTTCAACTCACTTTCATGTTTCCATTGCAACATTGTAGTAGTAGTAGTACTATTTCAATTCCTAAATTCTGAGCTCAGTTGCTATAAATTTTTTGTAGTTTCTATATGAATGTAATTAATACTTTATATAAGCCATTTGGGGTAGATGGGATTCATTAACAAAATTTATATTTCTTTAATATTTTTTGATTGAGTTTTCAAGAGTAATTTTCAATTTTGTTTACTGCTCTTTTCCAATGTTTAAGATTTTTATCATGATGTTCTATATGCATTTCCAGTTTTTCAGATGCTGTTATTTCCTTTGATAATAAGTCATGGTAAAGAACACTCTGGAGAGGTTCAAGGCTAAAAACAGCTAATACATCTAACAGTTCTAAACCACTTTTCAGAATGTACAATTGACTCTTTTCCATATTGTTTAAGGACTTAAAGTAAGAAAATACTTCCAAGTTGCACATCATTAGTGGCTAACTCAATTTTAGACTCTGCTCCTAGGTATACATTTGTGAAACCTTGCTAATCTCTATCATGATGTGATTATTTCTGTTGTTCGAGAGATAAGATTTGTACAGTCTGAATACCACAAGAATATTGTTTTTTCCTGCTGTTCTCCTCTAGTTCCTCCAGTTCACTCTGTGATCCCATCTCTAGAATTCACTCATGTCCACTTTCACCCATGATTCTTCTCCTTAACCACTTTCATACGACTTTTCTGTCATAGAACACTTCTCAACTCTTTTCTTTCCAATTGTTTGTATGCTTACATCAATTTTCTGCATGTTGCATGCAGTCTTACCTTGTCCTATCATAACTAGAATGAGAAAAGAACATTTTTGTCTAATTTGTGTACAGTCCTTAATTCTGGTTCACACCTGAGCTGCCAAATGGCAGAGTGGAACAGAGTAAAAAACTGCTCTTGTACCTCTTGTGTAAAGCTGAGTGTATTTGGATGGCAGCTCATCCCATTTTACACAGAGATAACTTCATATACTCTGAAATCTGAACGTCTTCTCCAGAACTGCAGAACTCAGTGTAGCCACATTCATACAGTACAAAGATGGAATATATTTAAGCAAGATATCTGGGAAATTGTCACATTGTTGAGCTCAGTTTCAAGTCTTGCTTGACAAAAATAAACTGAGGGTTCTCATTAATCTGTTCATTATGCTACTAGTAATGCCTGCTAGAGCAAGTCAGACAGATGTAAAGGGTCATTTTGTGTAATTGTTGAGCTTAAAAGCCCTGAACGACGGTGGCATTGAAGTACATAATTTTTGTGTTTGTATGTTCACGTTTTAAAGGATTCTAATAAAGCAAAAGAAGAAAAAAGATCTGGCTTCACAAACCTGCCGTATTAAGCATAAAGATTTCACAGAAGAGAGAGTTGTGTCCTATTGCAGAATGTTAGAAGGCTCTTAGAAGTGTGAAAATTCTGCATCTAGTACTCAGTTTGCTAGTTTTTATTTTAGCTGATACTTGCTGATTGAAGAATAACTAGCATCTTTTAAGTTGTTTTCTGAACAGCGATTCAGGATAGCGAGAAGGTTTTCAACTTACTAAGTTGTCTCATACAGTTTCTTTCCACTTTAACTTTCTGGTCCTCATTGTTGCTTTTCAGACACAAATATGCATGGATCTTTTGAACATGCCTTGAGAAGAGAAGCATTGAGTTGCAAATTGAAATGCATTAGTGTCCTTTGAATGTCTTTTTCCATCCACTCATTTCACTGCAGCTCTGCATGTACCATATGCACTTAAGTCTGGCCAGCTTTTTTGCTTTACTGTGCTTTGCCACGTGGCTGGCGTGTTCTCAGCTCCTCTTCATAAATGCTTTTGTTGGGATAGTGAAGAAAACAGCACAGTAACTCTGACATCAGGTTGGATGTTTGTTCAGTTCTGCCTCAGAGAAAACAGAAGTAATACCCAATAATACCTGCAGTATCAGTAACTGTTTATTAGGTGTTGGATTTTTCTCCCATGCAATCAAAGGCTTGAGCATCTCTTTAGATGCCTGTAAAAATTTTCAAGCTAATGTTATAAGTAGGTTGTGTGGATGTTTTATTACTTCATGACATATCTTCTGCAGAAAATACATTTTGGTGAAGAAAAGGGACCTAAGAATAATTGTTATCCCAGAGTGTTATCATTAATGTACACAAATAGCTTTATAAAAGAAAAATCCTGTGGAGAGCCAAGCTGTGCTGATTAAGCTGAATTACGTTTGTTCCTTTCTGGGTTGGAGAGAATAAGCAGAGAGAGGCCTTTACCCTTAGCCCACGAAAGTGATACCCCAGGGAGTTCTCCAAAACCACAGTGTTCTGTAGGAGTGGGCAACCTGATTCCTGTAATACTGATTTCCTTTTTGCTTTAACTGTTGGGGGTTTTATATTTCAAACAATAATATAAGTCCTGAAGAAGTGAATATGCCTTAATCCTCCAGGAGCGCATTATCCTCTTATGAGTCTGATATTATGTTGATCATGCTTTAGAATAAGTCCTAGTTTTCTACTTCTCTTGGATAAATAACAGGAAATTTATGCTGACTTTTCATAGTAATGAATTCAATTTGAATGCATTTGTGAGCAATTTTGTTTTGAAATATTATTTTACAAAATAAATAGTAATAGTTAAGTTTATGTAAAATGTCTATTGCATAGTCTTCTGTTTAAAAAAAAAGTCAAAGGAAATTTCAACTGCATTTTCTTTTGTGAATTCGTGAACATTTACATTGAATTTTCAGTAGAAGGGAAACTTCCCAATGTCTTTGCCTTTTTGATTCTTGTAAGACAGCTTTCTAAAGCTCCTGTGATAAAGCGGCAAGCTTTCAGGTTATTGTTATTTCAAGAGATTACATGGAAGGAAGTTCTCACTCTGTAGTTAGCCACTGCTTCTAATATAAGTGTGGGACACAGGAGGGTTTTTCAGTAAATATGTTTTCATCCTTCTTTGAATCATGAAAAGACTTAGTACTGAAGGTTGATTATTGATAATCTCATGAACCCCAAATTATGTTTCTGATATTGAAACATATTCTTTCTTTTTTTCTCTCTCTTTTCCTGACTCTTTCACTTCTTGGGCTGTTACTCATAAAGCATAGTTAGGAAATGTACCAGTTAGGAATTTATTTTGTCTTTATGAATATGAATGGAATTGGTTCTCTCTGATTTCTGGCTGCTGTACTCATTCTTGTATGTTCTGCACTAGCCGTTCTTTCAATTCAGTATTCATCCTTGCAACTGCTTACCCCTGTTGAGTTTGAGCAAGGCCAGCTGCTGCTAGAGTCGTTGCTTCCGTGCTCCCCTGCAAGTCTTGTAAATCACCATGACGAGGCGCCATGGTGCTTTCATCACAACCTGTTGCTGCCATTTATCTGTCTCGTACATGGCCGCCTTGTAGATTTTTGCCTCCTGTTTTGATACCCCTGACTTTTAAAAATATGCCAGCATACAGTTGCAGTTGATTTGTTGAATTTGCCTAAATTGACCAGCTCTAGTTTACAACTTACCAATGCAAAGTCGTGGACTGGATAATGAGACTCGTCCTTTGCATGTGTCCCTGCCTAGTGCTCATCGTTTTCTTCCATTCTGACACAGGCCCTTTTCTCACTCACTAGCCACTGAGCAGTAAGGAGTGTCTCTTCCACACCTATTTGTCTGAATGTTTTTGTACGAGCACACGGTTTCTAGAGCTTTTAAATAGTTTTTTTTTATTGGCTCTATCATTCTTAAAGATAAAGTGAATTTACTTTTAACTCTTTTACAGATTACTTTACATGCACTTTTGCAAACCAGTCATTCTGAGGTGTTAACCATTTCACAATCTTTGTTGCATTTTTCATATGTGCCTTGGGTAAATTCAGATACACTTCAATGTCAGTATCTTTCTCAGTCCACTTTCTTGCTTTTTTTTAATATATGCTCAGATACAGCCTTGCTTAGTAGGCAGAATTTTAGAGAGGGGAAAAAAATCAGCATCTGAGATGCTTTTACTTATTCTAATATTGTTTTTGCTGCTCACTCTTATGATAATTTGTGCAAATTCAAAACAGATGCATGTTTCCCTGAGAGACCAGATTACGGAATCATTCAGACTTCTTGGTTCTGAACTGATAAAACAAATGTAAATAGATAATATAGATGGTGAAAAGAAAATTAGATCACTAAAGTAAATTTAGTTCAGTCAGCATTAACAGCCATTGTGGAGATATTAATGTTCAGTTACTGTGGAGTCTGTTTCTGTTTATATCTGTCATATTCTGTAAACAGATGTTGCAGAGCTAGGACTGAGATTTTAACCAGTTTGAATATTGTCATCTTTATAGAGGTAACATTCCTATGCAGAGGATTACTAGATTAGACCCATATGAGAGAGAGAAAGTTTGTTTTAGAAGAAGTAAAGGGTCTAAGCTGTTCTGATATCTCTTTCCCAAATCCTAAGGAAAAAACTTTATAGATCTAATTCCCTACTTCAAACCCTGCTAACCCACTAGAAATAGAGGAAGAAATTCTGAATTTAAAGATACCATTTCCATTAAAGATATTAAAGATTTTGAAAAGCAGTAGCCATTCACAAGCTCAATGAATATTCTGGTGTTTGGGGTGTGTACTCGGGAGTACTCCATCGAGGGGGTTGTTTGTTGTCCTAAGACACTGGGAAGTTGCGTTCAAATCCCTGCTTGGAAACAGGAAATTTGAACCCCCCTGATTTTTACATTCAAATTCAGAGCCCTCATTCCAGTCTATAGTGGGAGAGAATGTACTCCCCCTATTTCATTTAAAAATTCCATTTTTGTCAACTTTGCTTGCTTATCTTCTGCATTTACTTGAACATGGTACCTTGGCTATTTTTAACACCTGTCACCAAAAGATCTAAAATTACTTGGCCAACATTAATGAACTGGGCTTTGTAGAACCAATATTATGCTGATAAATATGATTTGTATTTTGTAGGCAGGGGACACTCCTGGATACTGAAGCTCTAAAGCCTGATCTACGTCTTTTTAGTCCTGAGATTTAATTATAAAACTGTCTTTGTCCTCTCCTCTTTGTATCCTTGCTTCTTTACTTAATCTATCATCTCTGCCAGACTTAAAAGGAAATCATGTGACATGAAAGCCTGCTTTTTTAGTTTGGAGACAGAAATGTTAACAGTGGAAATGTCAGTCTCATACCAAATCCATTTTTCATATTTAGTGGCTCTAGTTACGCAAGAAAATTTTGCTTTTCTGCAAGCTGAATATAACCTAATGTATAACCAACCCAGTAGTTAAAAAACCCCCAAACCCTTCTTGATTGCCTTTACTGCAAATCTCTCTGACCAAAATAATATTTAGTCTACAAAATAATATTTAGTTAAATATCTCCCCCCCCCCCCAAGCATTTGTGTCCCAGTTTGACCTATAACATTAAGCAAGTCTGGAAGAGCCTGTTGTCCTAACAGATGTTCTTGGCCAACTATTGCCAACTCTGCTAAATGTAACACAAATACTAATTTTCTTATTAAAAGAGAATACTACTTCTCTCTTGCATCCTGTTAATAAAACCTTCTCTCAGTCAGCAGAGGAACAAATTCACAGCTTTTGGGTAAGGACATGAGAATGCTGACTACTGCTGTTACGTTAGAGAAGGATCCTGTGGCAATATATGGGATTGCCTTCACTGAGTAATAGTATTTCCTGTTTTGAAAATGTCTAGATGTGTGTGCATACCCACCCACATGCACACTCACATCACCTTCATAAGTAAATATTGCTACAAAAATTCTTCCAAATAATGGATGTCTCCTGTGAAACTGGCCCATCTGTCTGCTAGTTAGGAAAGGAAGGCCTAATACTTGAACCGTTGTTTTGTGGTAATGTTTATTTACTTTGAAGTTGATTGTTGCATAAGATCATCTAATAACCCAATGAATTGGAGATGCCCAGATGTTCATGAACTAGCTGGGAAGTTACTATTCTGTCTCTAGTTACCATTTCTTACAGGCAAAGTCATTAAATATAGCGCCTGTTGATATCTCCTTGTATAGTTGGAAGTCCAGTCAGAGGTTAATGCATCTTATGCTAAATGTGTCATTTTCCTTTCTTTCTAAAGATTTGTCCTAACTAGATTGTTGGTATTCAGCATCTAACTTCTTCAAAACTTTGAAAAGTGCACTTTTTCTCATGCTGGCCTAAGCAGCTGTGGTCTTCAGTGTCGCAAATACCCTGCATTGCCACAGCACACTTTAAGATATATACAGTATTAAACTACTGATTTATTCAAAGTAACATTTTTACCAGAACAGATTAAATCCATGAATCACAAAAGAGAAGAATTATTAGATCTTTAGGTTCATCCTCTTGGGATTTCTGTACTACTGTCATATGTGGTGTATTTTTTTAGAATAATACTCAGT
Organism: Apteryx rowi; assembly: GCF_003343035.1. Lineage (NCBI taxonomy): Eukaryota > Metazoa > Chordata > Aves > Apterygiformes > Apterygidae > Apteryx > Apteryx rowi. Next base: position 1,190,063 of record NW_020447864.1, read on the forward strand.
GAGTTGTTTCATGTATTTTAAGATATAGTGCTTCCATTCTGCTCTTTGCTTTTCTATCACACTGTGTTCCCTCAGTAAGAATTTTTTTTCTTGATACCAGTACTGAACATCACTTTACCTAATTTCATTCCATTAATTTGATTGTATCCCTGTACAACTTTTTTTCTTTCTTACTGGGCTTCATACCCTTCAACTATATATTTGTAAAGTCATTCTGTCTCTTTCCTATCGCCTTATTTGCTATTTTAACAAGTTTTGCCTGAATGTATCTCTTTCTCCTTCATCATGAGTCAGTTTTCTTTGTTGTTAAAACGATATCTATTAATTTTACCCAACTTTCCTAAGTTGTCTATATATTTTTATTATAAAGGTGCAAAGGTTTGAATGAAATATTAAAATTTATTTTTATCAGAATCACAAGGGAGGGGAGCTCCCTTATCTCAGTTTAATAACACAATACCAGAAACAAAAGTTGTATTTGTTATTTTTTCTGCCTTAATTCATTTTAGTCTCATGTCTTTAGTCTCGAATTACTGCAGTCATGGATACAGGTTACGTTTTTTTCTAGGCAACCCCCAGGGATCTGAATCTGAAGTCAGCAGGCCTTGATTCTGACCTCGAGGTTAACAGATAATTCAGTGTGGTGGTAGGGTGAAGGGTTACAGTTTTCCTCCCTTGCATTAGCAAATCTTGGTGCATTGTATGGTGGTATGAGGAGGCCTGTGCTGATTTACTTTTTTCACCATTTTATTCTTCTTAGATGCTGTGGTTCAGTTTATTGTATTCCTTGGATGTTTGACATGTCAATTAGATGTTATCAGCAGTAATAGAAGGGTGGTTGCTGTAAATGTGAAGTGTTTATGAGTGGGCCATGAAATCACACCCAAGGGACGGTAAGAGAGAAGAGCGATAAATACAATGTTAGCCTATTTGCCACAAAGGAACTGATTAATAGGGAGCATGATTCCGTATGGTATCTCTTAAAAATATTGTTTATCTATCTGCTGTTAGTCAACTCTTCAGTTTGAATGGAGAAAAATAATAAAAATAACTTCTAAACTATTGTAGGATTATGGGAAGAGGAAGTCTCCTCAAAGTTAATAACAGGCCCCTAGTTGTGTTAGTGCATATGTTAACGTGTGAGATAGCTCTTCATTATCTTTGCTACCTACATGAACATCAGGAGCAATAACGGCTGGTGACAAGTAAACACAACAAAATCCAGCCAGCCAGACTGTGCAGGTACATCCTCTGCCTGTATGCTTTGTGTGCATGAAAGTATGTAAATAAGATTGACTCATAGATCTAATTACTCAAGAAATTGAGTAATTTCACAGCCTCTCTCTGCTACCTCCCTCTCCCCCAAGGACGTCTGTGTAGGAACTACATGTGCAGCTCTTGACAAAAGCGTAAGAATTTGTTTTGTGACATTTTGCCAAATTGATGATAATTTGATCTGGGCTAATATTTTTAAATATAAACTATGTTTCTGGAAGTACAGAAAGATAACCCACTGAAATAAAAAAAAGTCTAAGTACAGTTATATGTGTATCTATATGTACATATAACATGCAGTTATATGTGTGTGTGTATATGTGTATATATATATATATGTACACAGCTTATGCGATAGAAAAATGCCACTGGATGCCTATATTGGCACGTGCATATATTTGAAAATCTAACTGTTAGTTACTAGATTTAGTTTTACTGATGCTCAATTTGATTAATCCTAACTTTTTCTTTATGTAATATTGTTTCTAAAACAGCAAAAATGTCGACACTGAAGCTGTGAAAGCAGAGATTGCTAAAAGGAGTCTTTTTACATTAGGAGCTTCATAAAGATGTCAGAAAGTCAATATAGACTTCATTAAATCTATTTTATGTCAACATTTGTATTCTAATAAGTACGCATTATCAAGTTTGCGTTTTGTTTCTACAATAAATCATACACAGTAAAACATTTATAGCAGATCAGTAAAGAGCTCTTATTGCTGACAGATATTTTGTTTGGATTTGTTTTGGGGGGGGCAGTCACATGAAATAAATAACTACAAATTTTGTTCAGATGCTTACAAAATTTTGTGTTCCTTATGGGAAGTAGATTCAGAATAAAAACTTTGGAGGAGAGTTTTCCCAAAAGATAGGGTCACATATGTTTACTATTCAATATATAAGGCAGTTATGGAACAAATACTTCAACAAATAATTTCTGATATTTATTATTCTCACATTTATTTTAGACTCTCATTATATTCAATCACTTTTATTTCCTCTTCTATTACTATTTCAAGTCCTGTGTGTTTTTTTTCCTTAGTACACTGGATAAAGTATATTTGCTATCTCATCGATGGAATATAACATAAGTATAACCAAGATGCATTAATAGATGAGTTTTGCCTCTGTGTCTAAGAGAGCTGCAGAAAGCAAGCCCTTGCTTCTTGCTTGCATCTTTAGAAATACCAAGTGTGACAGGCCACCTTTTGTGGGAGTGCTGTCATAATGACAGCAGAATAGATGGAAACTCAGTTGTAAACCTCAATTTTCAGTTGAGGAAGACGAGGGGAAGAACTGCACCGAATTTGATTTTAATTTAAAATCTAAAATGTAAAGAACCTTAGAGTCCTCAGGACTCTCTTCTTTCTAATACTTTCCCTTTCCTTCTCTGCTGGCTTGGGAGGTAGGATGGAGAGAGGATGGGGGGCTGAGCTGGATACCAAGTATAACTGGTTTCTGTGCTCTATGGGTTTCACTCTCTAAATTAGTATGTTAAATTACAGCTTTGACAGGAGAGGGGTTTTTAGTTCACTGTATTGTTTTGTACTGTTATAATGGAAAACAGGATCTGTTTCTTAAATGTGATTTTATAGGGAATTCATAAAGTAGCCATAGACCTTTTTTGTATTTTATAAATGAAAAAAATCTGTATAACAATGATAACTGTTATCATAGCATTTATAGTGCACTTCTTTGTTTATGTTTCAGGTACTCCATAGTAGAGATTGATATGGTATTCATTAATAAAACAAGTGGGTGTATTACCTATCATGCAGAACATACTACAGTACTTGAGTCTCCATTGGCTTGCCTCTGCATGCAGTTTCTTACTTGGCAGCTTCATATGCTAGTTAATTGTTTTTATTAGTACAGTCATCAGACTGATGTATGGAAAGACAGCATGACTGAACTCAGTACTTTTCCTCTCATCGCTTTTACAAATGTGTCTCCTCACTATTCCATCACAGTGAATGCTGTATTTCATAAAATGACTTTGTAGTCACTGTTGGCCTCAGTCTTTGAAGTCCACATTCAAAAAACGTAAGCAGTATTTTATCATTCATAGACTGAAGCATGTGTGGACAAGCATTACAAGGCAAAATGGAGGTTACTTACTGGTAACTGAATTTTTTCAAGGTGTATTGTTCGTTTGCACATTTGCTTCCGACTCCATTTTGCTTCTCAAGTGAGGAACAAAAATGGAAGTTGTATGTCACTTTGGAAAATGAGGACAAGCAATGCTTGCGCACACAACTTACATGCTTAACTTGAGGCAAGCTATCTCCAGTTTTATTTATTTGAAGCGCATCTGCACGCACAATGAGAATATGATATGGCTAATACATCTTAATGAATGTTAGTTACATGTAAAAGCTTCCTCTTTGGTCTTATGTTTTTGGTCTGAACTTGATTTCAGCTATAATCAGTGCTGCTATGTTGATCCTACAGTGTGGTAATGTTTTGTAGTGCCAGTGCCTCATTAGAAAACCTTAATAAAAGGTAAACTTCCATTTCTTTCTTAATTCGTTCCTTCTGGAAGAGAAGGAAATAAAGAGGAAGGATTGCTATTTATATCCCATTGTGTATAATAAATCCTTAGAAAAATAGCAGCTTTTCATAGGAGTGACTAGGCAATAATTTAAAATGCTGAGAAAAGCCATTAAATTCTCTAAAAGATGAAATGCTGTTGTAGAGCTATAGGTAGCTTAAACAGTAAAAACTTATTGTTATAATTTACCTGGACATCAGTATTTCTTGCATTCTTCCTGCAGTAGCCTGATAAACAAAAAGACAGGAAGAAACATGGAAGCGGTGGGGTTTGTAATGATTTTCTTCTTCCTCTGAATAGACTGTGGCAAATAGGTTGTGGGATGCACAAAGCCATTGCATTTTCTAGTGACAGCTGTTGCTGTTGTGGAGATGAAAGCACTTGGCCCAAGAGCCCGTTTATATGTTTGAGCAGAGAAAGTGATTTTTGTTGCAAGGAGCTCTAAGTGAGACAGACAGAGTCAGAGAATAAGAGAGCAAAAGATAATTATCTAAATTATGTTCAGGCTATTATAGAAGACGAATATAGTCACAATGTAATTAAATATGACAGGCTCACAGGATGCAAGCGTGGCTTTGGAATGCTAATCATCAATTACTGCTTCTCCTTCGGGGAGTCAGGCAGAACGAGAGACGTAGAAGTGGAGCGGCTGAGGTGAGATGTAGAGTGTTAAATAAAACGCCATAGGGCTGTAACAAGGCTAATTTCTTTTGGAAGATGGAGCTGTGACATCAGGAGACTTGCTGGCCAAACAACTTGTACTAGTGCCTTTATCTTGAGGAGCCTGGTATAAATCTGTGTAGGCTGATAGTTGCTAGTTGTCTTCAAGATGTAAACCTCAGCTTGAGGTTGTGATTATTTCTGCTGTTAAAGTGATGATCAGGACTGCTGCAGACTGAGCAGCAAATCTAAAATGAATCAGCCAGCAAGACAGGTGTGAAAGCAGAAAAAAGATCAACACTTCCTGAATGCTTAAAAAAGCCAAACCCTGAAAAATGCATTCTATGTAGGGTTGCTAATAAGAAATACAGAGGAGTCCAAGGGCAACCCTGTCAGTTTATGGGGGAAAGAAGTTTCTGATGGCTTCCTTATGACCGTATCCTAGTTAGAGAATGGTGAAAGTATTGCCACTTGCTTGAAAGATTTGTTTGCTTGGCACAGGGGAGGAAAGGTGGAGAAATGGCATCTATTACACAGATAGATCTAATCCCAGATCAAAAAAGAGATGCTTTTGTTATGGTTTAGTGCAGCTGTTCCTGGAATACGGTGGRATATGTATGCATCAGTACCAGAACTGTGTAGACAGTTTGGAGAAAATTTTTGTAAAGACCATCAGACATGATTATGAGGATAGAAAGACTAGCTCATGTGAGGAAAGAGTAAAATTAGCACATATGCATGGCTTGGCTACACATTTACAAAACCATTTGCAAAATAAAAATTCTACAGAGAAATTGAAATTATGTTAATGGTACCAGAAGAGATAACTAGTAGCAAAAGGAGAAAATTGAAAAGAAACTTCAAGCTAAATGCAAGGCTTACCTGTGATGTCTTCCATTTAATTGCAGAACACCACTGAACAATTGTTATGGCTTGATACATAAACAGAAGTCTTACTGAATATGTTATATCAGCAAAAAATGGAAAAAGAAGGCAGATATGCCATGATAATGTTCTGTGGCTAATCTCTCTTCCCACATGGAAATAGTTACGCAGTATAAATTATCTCTCTGCTGCATAATCCCATTCAGATTGGGGAGAGGTGTTGCTTTGCATCTGTTGATATTCTCAGATATACTGTTCTAAATGAAATTGGTGCAGCTTTTTATTCAAGAAGTTTTGCTTTGCTTATTTTGAATGTATCTTCTTCCCAAATCCGTTTGGATTGTTTTCTATTTTGCCTTTTCCCTTTTTCTGAGAAAATAAATTAAGAGACCTAATGTTCTCATTATCCCATCAAGAACTAATTCTCTAGTGGCAATATTGAATTTTAATAACACTCCTACAAGCTGTTTGTAATTCTGACTTCCTCTTTTTCTAAGGGAAGGGAGTAAAATAGACACATACTTAAAACAGTAAATATTCGCAAGACAAAATTTGTTGAAAACCCAATCTCCCTTCAAGTCTCACATCCTCAAGAAAAAAAATTACTGTTATATCATGTTTTGATATTAATAAAAGGGCAATTATAACAGCAGTGTGGCAGAAAATATGGATGTGTAGTGCTGTGAGAAGTGGAAGAATTTAGGAGTTTCCTGGAGGAGGTGATCTAGAAGCGTGTTTTCAAAAGGATCTGCAGCGGACTTATCAGCTTCTCTTAATAACTTCCCCAGCTGCATGACTGGTTAGTTGTGTCATTTTCATCCATCTTTGGAAAATCTGTGCTGAACTCTGGCAGTGATACTTGACTGGTGCTCAGAAGCACTATAAATAAATATGTTACCATCTATATTCCGTTCTATGATCCCTAATTAACCTTTTTCTCCAGTCATAGGACACAAACTCTAGCTTAGAGGCTATGATGGCATAGACTGTTCTTAATAGCTTTCTTAAGGTTTTAAGCTCTTTCATTTAGCTCAGTTTTAGCATGTTTTCCAAATCACTGAATAGGGAAGTCTCATTTTCACATCATCACTTTTCTTGCATAAAGTGTACATGTTTAAGTGTAAAAGCATATGCATTAATGCAAACTATGGCAATAGTTTGTTATGAGAAATAGTGTTACAATTATCTAATTGTCACAGCCACTCGTCTTTGGGAGTCTATACTTCAAGATAAAAGGAATATAAATAAACCATGCAGTGTAGATAACTCCTGTGCCTCTGAGTCCTGATTCAGACCTCACCTTTATATGTCATGAATAACTCTACTTGAATCCATTACTTCATGTAGTAATACCAGTAAGACACTTGAAATTGGGTCTTTAGCAGGCTCATAATCGTCTTTAAGGAAATATAACCTGACAGCAGTGATAAAAGTATAGTCAAGTAAATTAGAACCAAAAATGCCATGTTTGTGAAAAACAGATTATGATAGTTTTCTATTAGGAAGAAGTTCTAGTGCAAGACAAATAGTGAGCAGCAAAGCTGTTACTGCTGCCAGGCTTTGATGTATTCTACTGGTGGTGAGTGCTGTTTTGTTCTGGTTTTGCTTGTTTTGTCTGGTCCTTTATTTCTTCTATGAACACTTTGGAAGTATTCTGAATACATTCAAGAAAACTTTATCCAATGGTTTTCCTCTTTAGTAAGTTCATCATGGTATTTAACTACATTTTATCATTGAAGCCCTCTGTGATAGAGTCTAGTTTTGCTGAAAGTTAAATTTTGTATCTAGCTTTCATGTTTTATGAATAAAAAAATAATTTTAATTCTAACTTGATTAGGGTAATGGAAGACTGTCACAAAACTGAAACCTTCAGATCCTGTTGTTATTGTTTGTTTCTTTTGTTTTACTGCTAGTATGTTTTGTGAGCACGAGAGTATGGTAGGAACCAGAGTCCTTTGCCTGCTGTTCGTTAGGCTACTTAAGACCTGTTGTACCTCACCCAAATCCGAAGAGTATGAATGAGGAAAACTATAGTGTTCCCAGCCTAGCCCTTTTATCCAAAAAGCTCTGGCTCTGGCGGGAGGTGTTGCGGGGAGGTCTGCTCTTCTTGCTGCCTCTGTGTCAGGATGGGGAAATCCTCACAACCGGAAGTGAGAACGCTTATATGTCACTCTTCAGTTACCGAAAGTACTGGGGCCTCTACGAGGCAGGCTTGGCTCCTCTGCCTCCGCTACTCTGGTTACCGAGTGGGATGGAGGAGATCCTCTGTTGGTATTCCTAGAGCTATGATTTTCTTTAACCAAGTGCTGATGATTTCTCAAAAGTAGTTCACAGGTGGATGCATTTCCTTCTGTTTGTCTGCTAGTAATAGTCAAGAGTGTTAGACTTTGATTCAATTTTTTTTTCTGTTACCATTTTATTAAGTTTTAATAATAGTGTGAGTATTATTCTTGCATATAAATTATAATACTAAGTTATGCAGGAAAACACGAGGGGCTTAAAAATAAAAAAGAACAAGGAGTGTTGGGAGTTCAGGCCATGGAAAGTGTTTTTCTGTTTGTCCCATTACGTGATAGCCTGTGCTGTCACTTGAGTGGATTCTCTGTATATTTTACTGCAAGCTGTTGTGACTGTGGTTATTAATATTTTTTGTATGGCTTTCTTGGATTTTTTGCAGATCCTGGCAAACAATCACTTTTGATAAACAACCTGCATCTTTCATCAGAATAGTTGGAACTCACAACACAGCTAATGAGGTAAGGACTTTGCAAGAAAAGAAAACCTGTATTCTTCATGAATATATGAAAATATACCTAGTTTTCATTTATTACTATGAAATCAATAATGCTCTCTAAAATGCCTAATCTTTTCATGCTGGCAGTCTAGCAAAAAAAGAATGCTTTCCTTATTTAAATATTTGTGAACTCTGTTATCATCTTCCCAGACTCTGTAGAGTTGGAGGGGTGCTGCCAGGGTGGAGGATTCCCCCCACCCCCCCCGACAAAGTACAAGAAACGCATCTGGTTTTGACTTTTGCACAGTGCCATCAAACATTCCTATCAGGTTTGGTTAATATTTAAATTATTCCTTATTTTGATGAATGATCAAATTACCATTATAATGCACGAAAGAAAGGCATATAGCCTCTGATTACTTGTTTTTTTCACCTTTACATTATCTTTTTAATGAATAAAACATAAGAAAAATCTCATTCTTCCTAAGAAAATCTTATTTGCATAAGATTCTTTTATAATTAATTTTCATACCCAGTAAATCAGTTAACCAATAGTAGCCAAACCAAGAGATTTTTTCATTTATTTCATATAGAAAAAACATGTTTTGCGGAAACCTAGTGAGTTCAGTATCATCCTCTTTCTGTTTTCTTGTGCTTCTGCAATTCATAATTGTTGTGTATTGTCTCAAATGAAGTCCAGATTTTACAACTAACTTCAGTGAAACTATTTACAATATGTAAATTTAAGAATATTTGCAAGTCTTTGAGATTAAGACCTTATATGGCAAGATGGCAGGGGCACTAGGGGCTGCTTGTGTGTGTGTACACATGCACATGCACCTGTCTACACCCCACACGTGTAGAACACCACAAAACATGGTACTTCCACCCTTTACAGTGAACTTTGGATAATGCTATTAAATTTGTAGTATTAGTTGAGTCTGCCAACTCTAACAATATGAAAAGTCAGGATTTCTGGTCTTATTTAGGATATGGGGATGCTGGTCCTTAGTAAGGCATTGGAAGAATTGTAAAATAGCATTGTTTATGCCCAATTTTAGAGCAATTATTGCTATCATATGCATGACCAGATGTTAATAGTAGTTCTCACCAGACAGTTGGAAAGAAGCTGACTGAACTGGGAATAGCAATTTAAAAAGTTTTTTCTAAGCACTGTCTCTTGTAGAGTGTAGTTTAGTCTTCATCAATGAATTCTCAGAAATACAGAGTCAGAAGCTGCCTCTGGAAGGTTTGTTGCATGCGCATGCAGTAGGCCTTTTTTATTACTGATTGATGTATACAGTCCTGTTTGCTCTCATGTCAGTATTCGTAGGTTCTCATCTCTTTACTAAAAAAGACTTTATTAGTACTATGTATTTAAAGTGTAGTAAATTTAATATATCTACTAAAAATGAATGATTTTATATCAGAAGATCAATCAAGAAGAGCATCAGTAAGTAAAGACACAAATGGAAATATATATTATCCAGCCCTTTAAAATGCCTGCATGTTTTTCAAAATACAGAAGCAAAGTAGTATTTACTTTGCATGTTAATTTCTTTTTATAAGCACTTCAGTATATCTAAACGCTTATATATTCCTATAAATATGAATATAATAGTGAAAATGTGGGGAAATTATAAATATGATATTTACTGGACTTTAAGACTATGGTTGTGAAAGGAGGCTGAGTTAAATCCATTTTCTCTGTAAATGCATCTGTATTGGCCTCTGTGGCAATGACATAGGTGATCTACATATGCAAAACTTATTTTAAAGTTATACATTGGCTCTGATTAAATTGCTATGTGTTATGCTGAATAACAGTAAAAGAAAGATTTCATAGGTTAGTCATTGGATATGATTAGCTGTTATTTTTGCTTTTCTTAATAGGTTCCGTTTCTGCCACTGAATACTTGATCCACTTATATCAAGATAAAGTGCATAGTAAAGTAATTTGGGAAAAGCTGGGTGAAATCACATTAGTGTTCTGTTTAGGCAGTATTCTATCACCAGTGGTACCCAATGTGAGATCCATTGGGTAAGCTTAGCAAATCAGCCTACAAGAAATATTTCCTACTACTTTTTAATTCTTAAAGATAGCTTTAAGCACTGAAAAGTAATGGCCTTTTAGGCATAATTCTAAGTAGGAACTGGTTATAATTTCTGAAGAACTGAATATACCATGTTGTTATTCATGTGAAGCACTGTAAAACTATGGTGAAGATTAGTGTGTGCAAATTCAGACTACAGCTATTCATATGGTGGCTTGATAGGACTATAAATACACGTTCCTGTTCTAGGTCTTTTCTCTTTTGTCTTAGTACCCCATAGTAAATTTATTTTTCAAACGATGCATTTCTGCTAAAATTTATAAGAGCAACATTATTAGAGTGCACATATTGCTAAATTACATTGCTTTGATATGTATTAAATTGATGATCCATAACATTTTGTCATAAGGTTTTGTTTGCAGAAGACTGCAACAAGACTTTTCTAATACTTTCAATTTTAATAATAACACTGTAACCAAAGTTTTGGGTTGTTCCAGAGGCAATCGGCTCAGTAATCTCTTCACTAAGAACATAAGCAGTTTCCTCTGATTCTGAACTACTTGATGACTCATTTTACTTCTTCTAAAGCCTTCTGCTGTCAGGCCCCCATAAAGATAGATACTTTTCCTAGTCCTTCAACTGTATTTTTTTTCTTTTTTCCCCTTCCTTCCTTCCTTCTCTTTGAGTCTTACAACATAAATTTCTCTCACTGAAGTACAACTATCTGACTTTCCCTAATCCACTACTGTTTAGCTGGATATTGAACGCTTTGAATTCAGAATAGTTCCTCCTCTGCTAATGTCATCATCTCTGTCTTCTTTCAAGTCATAGATACAGCCAATACAGTGTACAAAATCAGTTCTGTATCTCGATAATCTCCTACTTTGCACTGTTTCTGCTTCCACATACCTTCATTCCCATGGACATTAAGGCCCATTTATATCACTCTGAAAATAGAAAGTGGTCACAGAGGCAGTATAAATTACACTTACTTTAATTTATGTTTGTTTTAAGGATGGTTTATGTTTTCAAATCAATAGGATAAGTCATACTGCAAAAGTCTTTTTATTTGACTTTTCTGAGTACCAAAAAAGGCATATTTTGTCTGTGATTAGAAAGCAGGAAAGAAAAGCTTGTGCATTTGTGCTTTGAAACTGTTCTAAAAATTCTGTTTTGTGCTGCATTATATCAGAAAACTTATAAGTTCAAAAGAAATAGGCTAGTGCTATGCTTTTCTTTTGTTCACAATTTAACTTTTTCTAAACAGTATTTTTTTGGCGAGATTAATTTTCTGTGAATGCCTGCAAACATCATTAAATCATACCTTTCCATGTATTGTCATGTATTTACCTCAGATTAACAGTTTTACTAGCCTTCCTCACTTGGACTAACACTGTAAAGCACACAATACTGTGAGAATGAGGCAAAAATGGAAAAATGCTTACAATTTTAGGAAGATATAATAAGCTGAGAAGGCAACATAGCTTAATGGAATGAACACAGAATGGGGAATCAAGCTGTAAGTTGAAATTTTGTCCTATAGACATCAGTGGTAAGATTTCCATTGATTTTAGTAGGGTTGAGATTTCATCTTTTGTGTTATAGACCCCAAGTTAATGTTGGGCTGTGTATAGAAAGTTGTTGATTCTTTCCCTTTTTTCCTTTCCTTTAAAATGGAGTGAATAATACTTGCAAAAAGAAAGAAAAGGTGTAAGCATTATCAACTAGTTATGGTTTACCGTATGTTACGAAGGTGTAAAATGCAGTGCATGGTAGGAATTAAGTAGAACAAAGCTGTATAAGAAAAAGTTTTCATAAGCTCACAAACATCTTGAACTTACAGCCTAGACAGGCTACCACCTCTGTGATTTGAGTATCTTGTCTTAAAGACAAAAGAATCTGACCCCTGCCTAGTTACTGAGAATCTCATATTGTAGCTATATCTGTCACTCTGTTTTCCAAAAGGTTTGAAATATGCCTGCAGATTGCTAAAATTTGTCATTTTCTATGGAGTTTTGAGACTGATCTCATGCTATTCTGAAGTTCAGATAGGCTTTTTTTTGTTTTTAATCACCTGTTATGATTTTTTCAGTATTTTTTGTGTTTCTTCTGGGAAAAGTATATGTGCTTCTGTTATCTGGCTCTTATCTTCCTTTGTGAACACTGAGGCAATGATTCATTACTGTTTTAGCAGCGTTTCCTACTTAGGTCAAAATGCCCTAGCACCATCTCTTGGAAAGCCTGCTACCTTCTCTGGCAACCACAGTTCCTTATGTTGCATTTGTCCTAACTTCTGAAATATCTCTTTAAGTTTGCACATCCACTTTCCCTCTCTTCTATTCCATTCTGTAATTTTCTTGTGAACTTGATGGTCTGGTTCTCATTTATTATGTCTCTCTTTATTCTGATCATATTTTGCATTGCCATACCACTATATTCAGTCACAACTGCTTTCTTCCACCCTTCCTGTGCTCATCACTTGGCAGCAGACAGATTAATGTATTTCTGAGTAGTTCTCTTTTTTCATCGTTCTTTATTTGATTCCATTTGCTTTTGCCTTTTTTTCCCTATTTCCATTCTTCCAAATTTTTTTTATGGAGTTCTTTTATGACTCAGGCATCACTGACTGTTATTCCTTGAAAGGAGGAGGCTTTTTAACATAAACCTGATGACCAAGCCTCTGCTGATTTTAGTGAGAACAGAAGTGGATCTCTAGTCTCCCCCTGCCATGACACTTGCATCTAAAGAGTTCTCATTACTGTGTCTACAAATATTTTACTCAATTCATTATTGCTGCTTAATGTGTCTCAGTGTATGTCTACATGAGTAAATTTGTAAGTATTTAATTGTGACTATTATGCTGTTTTCAAGAATCTTCATTGAAATCTTGTGTAATTTCCTCATCATCATCACGAATTTTATCATCCTCATGCTGAGATGAACATTAAAGAGCTTAGTATGAAAGAAACAACATAAATGAAAGTTAGAAGTTAAGAATTTGGTACTTCAGTTTTAATAGACTAGCATTGGCTAAATTTTAGCAGTATCCATACTATGTTAAAAAAAACAACAACACTTACATCACTATTTAAAGGGAAATTTTAAATGAGAAACACTGTTGGCATAGGATACAGTAGAAATACAGAATCTTCTGATTTGTAGACCTTCATTCTATTCATTAGACTATACTGCCTTTCAAGAAAAGCAGCGTATAACAGAGATGAATTGATGAGATATTGTTCTTTTCTAGAATTCCTGATGCTGATAAGTGTGCCTGGAAAAATGACGATAGCTGTCACTTCAAAAACATAAGAGCATGATAAAGTATGAAAGGGGCTTCTCAAGAAATATAACCGAATGAAAAAATTGGCTTCTCAAGAGCTATAATAAATAGGGAGAATTCATGCCACTGTATAAATTAGACTTTAGAAAACTCACTACAATGCATCTAGAGGAAAGCCATTGTATGTGTGTGTATTTGTAGGTATATATATGTGTGTGTGTGTGTGTGTGTGTGTACATGTAGATATATTTGTAATCTGTTCACATGTATATATGTAGAGGCATAGCAATACATCTTTATGTGTGAACATGCATGTATATATAGAGATATAAATATGCATCATTATGTATCTATATAAAAAATTGCAAGAATTTTTACATTGAGCGGCACAAGAAAATATAATGAAGCTACAAAAAACCCACAATGTGAATAATTTTTTATTGGTTTCATGCACACTGTCAGAATCTGATTAACTAGATACCTCCCCAGAAAAGACCCAGGGACTATTGCAGACACATCATTGCAGATGTCTGCTCAATGTGCACTTGTTCAAGGACAGTCAAAAAGAATAATAGAATTTTCAGTTGTTTGAAAGAGAGGGTAAAAAAAAAAAAAAAAAAGAATCAGTAGTATACCCATGTTTTGTTTATGGTATCTGATTTTGTCTGTGTTAACTTGAAAGGGTATGGGAAACGGCAGTTAAGATTATAAGAGATTACCCTTGTTTGTGAGGAGAGATTTAAAAACATGAACTTATAAAATTATAAAAAGAATAGAAGATGTCATAAAAGCATATAAAATTAACTCAGTGAAAGTTTAAAAACAGTAACTTTAAAATTCAGTTTTTAATGTTCATCAAGCTTTAGCTATAAAACTACAATACATGAGAAAATAGCAAATTTTAAATTAGTGTAAGAAAAAATTAATTTGTATAGCATGTGGCAAAACTGTGCAATTATAGCTATGAGAAATCATATGGAAAGAAATTTAGTGACATTTTAAAAGAGTTCCTCCTCTTCTCCTCCCAAACCCTACGAGAGCAAAGTATTGTATAAGTAAGAGTAAGTAAACTAGAAAATAAATTGAAAAAATGCTTAAAGAGATGGTTCTCTTCTCCAAGATATAATCACCTGTACAATGGTCCAGGTATCACTTGAAAAATCAGAAATTGATCACTGTTTGAAGCTGAATATTTCATTCAATGAAGGAGCAGTCTCCTTGGACACTCCGAAGACATTTCTACATATTCCAGGATATGTCTGCAGAGGTATTATTGATTACAGCAGAGGTCTATCCAGAAATAGAATTATATGGAGAATGATAAAAAATTCATTTCTAGTATGTATGAACATTCAGTTTTTGAGGATGTAAATAGATCATAAGGTATGTTTAAGACAATTAATATTATTGTTGTTGTTATCCAACAGCATGTTGTCTGATAGTAGGTATTTATGTTACTTTGCAAAGAAAATATCATTTACAAATATCTCTATTTGCTTTGGAACAATCTGTCTGATTTTCAGTGCCGTACATAAAGGTTTGTATAATTTGGAGACCTTCTCATACTTTGCTGTTATTAGCAGTATCACCTCATAATGTTCATGGTACACAGACAGATGCTTTGGATCTCATGATGAACATTCTAATTTGTACTTTGCCAGTGCTTTGGCACTGATCTGGCCTGCATGCTTCCATAGAGATTTCATTTTATTATGATCATGCTTTTGCCAGCAGTTAATTGTTTGAACATTTAGCATTTAAGCATTAAGCATTTAATTGTTTTGCTTTATCTTCATTTTTTTTTTCTCTCCAGGTGTTTCACTGTGTGCATTTTGAGTGCCCAGCACAGAACAGTACCCACAAGGATGAGGGCAGTAAGGAAGTGGCAACAACAGATTTGGGGACTGGTGGACAACAGCTTGTTTCTCGCCCTGTTCGAGCTGGAAGCACCAGTTCCCAGCATTCCCCTCCTGGATCCACCTTGCGTTCACATGCTCACCAACCATAAAAGAGATTGAAAGGGAGCTTTTGAAGACCCGTTGACATTATATGAAATTATTCACAACCTTCTTGTGCTGGCACGATTTTTTTTTTTTTTTTTCCTCTCAGTGAACAAAGAGGACCATGTCTGGAAGCTGGAAATGCTGAAATGGAAAAGGCTTCCCAAGGACATGAAGAGACTGCTTCACTCTCCTCAATTTGTTCAAATCAGGCTGGTCTCCAGGGGGGGAGAAAATAGGTCTTCAGTCTTCATCAAGTACCCCATTAACACCCTACCTCTCTAATCTAACCAACACAAGGAGAACAGAAGGAAATAAAAGGCAGAGCTACAGTGGAAATGTAAAATGACTTGTGAGCAGCAGAATGGAAAGCGTATGAAATAAGTATTTGTTCCCTGAAGGCTTCCATTAGCAAAGAAAATGTTTATCTTTATGGAACACATCAGTACGGAATATTTGTTATTTTTTAAGCTTATTCTTAATTCATATTCCTTTGTAACTAGTAAGCTGTCTTCTAAATCATTTTGACTCTGTATCCCACTTTGCTACAGCCAAAAATAAGAAAAAAATGCAGTGCAGTAGATTAAGGAAGTATCAAGTGTGTTTACCTGCTGAGATGCAAATTCCCTCATTCATCAGTGGGATGACAAGAAAAGCCTTCATGATATCAACAAACTAATTAATGGATGCTATATTAATCTTGACCTTAGTTGACTTTTCAAAGTACAAAATTGTCATTTCTTATACTCAAAGGGGAAACTCCTAAATGAGGTATCCATCTTGAGAAAAACATATTTTCTGCTCTTGAAGATGATTACATACATTTTACCTGTATTTCCAAGAAAAGTTTGACAGATTTTTTGTTTAGAAAAGTGGAACTGCACCTGACTACTAAAAAGCAGTTGTTCAGAATACAAAAACAGGAATTTGCAGATAATTATTTTTACCCAAGAAAAGAATGTTTTACATTGTGGAGCCTAAAATTTAAAGGCCATGCATAAACTTTTCTCATCATCTTCATAAAATAGGATGCTTTAATACTGTATTGTAAAAAATCTAGCTCTTACTGTGCATCACAGAATTAGTTATCCATCTGTGTCTGTTTGGATCGATTATCTGCTTTGCTTGTTTTAAGTGTTTTCACACTAATGATGATGCAGTCTCATACTCTGCAGGTCCACATGGCTTCTAGAAGAGCTCCACATTGGTCTTTCAGTATGTGATGAAGTGTTTCTGTATTAAGACAAACGTTGAGGTAATTGGCAAAACTGATTAGGAGGGTTGATTCTCCGCATGAGGTACATTATCTTGGAAATGTTGGCTCTCCAGTTTTATGAACTTGGAATTTCCTTGGTGACAGATAGCCTTGTCAGAAGAAAACAAAGGTAGTGTAGGTTAAATATGGTTTTCCTTTGTATAACCATAGTGATAAAATGAGTTATATCAGCATAGCAAATAGGATGTTAATTTGTCACACCGCTTAATTTGAAAGAATTTTCATGTTGGATATCAGTTGGGCTGAAAAAAGAAGAAACATAACAAATGGTAGCAATGAATCAGTAGACACGTTAAAGGAGATATGCTTCCTCTTTCTTATTTCCAGTAAAATTGGTTTGGTTTTATTGATAATATTATAGTATTTTTCATGAGCAGGTCCCAGTTCCGTTTTTCTGATGTTTGCATGCAGCCTCCTTCCTTCCCACCGCTATTTTCTGATTTATGATGTGTCTCAGTGAAGATGCATGCACATCGCGTTATACGTAGCTTTCAATATATGCCACATCTGCCTTAGTCTTGAGTTCTGAGGCAGGATATTGCTCATAAGCCTGTAGCTAGTCTTGGCTGCCAATTACCGTCAAAAAACTGAGCCTGACTAATGGGAACACATCCCTTTTATTTAAGCAAACCCTTTTATTTAAGGTCCAAAAATTCAGAACTTTTTTTTTTCCTTTGAAGAGAAAAAAATGGAGAACTCCTCTATTCCAGTTGTAATCCATGCTGGAACTACTGAGACGCGTGGAGCATGCCTTGTCTTTGGTAGACAGGTCCTTCAGTGCCAGTGTTGTTATTTCTGTGCAGTTTCATCAAACAAGTTTCTCAAACTGTGGATAAACAAAGACCATAACATCCTAGCTGTGTTAGTCTTTAGTAGTCACTGTTGTAGAGATTGTGTTAAGATAAGAATGAAAAAAGTTTGTGCTAGCTGTTCTGAGTTTAGGCTATCAGAGAAAGAGCAGGATTTTCAGTTTGTAATCTCTGACTTGGACAATTAATTTTTAGGATACAAATCAGTCTGAAAAAAAAAGCTATAAACTATTGCAAGTCTTTTTGTTCTTGTCTTGTGACTCACTGTTGAATAAAAACACCTATGTATTTCCTATGACTTTAGCTCTCTGCCAGGGGCTATAGTGGTCAGTTTTCAGGTATGAAGAATCTGAATGAACAGGTATGAGAGATTCCCAAAGGAAAAAGGATTAGGTCCTAAGGGACTTCCAATATCCCTTAAAAAGATTGGTCAAAACAAAAACCATGTTAGCATTATCCCTTAATATAAATAAATAGAATTTTTGAGTATTAGACTGATTCTCAGTCACGTCTGGCCTTTCTCACAGACTTCTTGTGTTACAGTTATTCTTAGACCCTGTCATTGAAGTGAGTCAAATGTGATCACAGAGCTTTCAAACCTTTAAGACAAGCATCACCACATCCTAACATTTTTTAGTGTGAGTACTTTTTTATTCAAAGAAATAATGTCAAAATGTTTAAGGGACCTCAACTCTGCTTTGTCTCCCCCCCCAACACCTGCAATATCTTTATTGCCTGCTATAGTCCTCTGCCTTAAATACTCCATCAGCAACATAATATGCTAGTGACAAAGGAAAATATCACACAGAACTGATTTATGTTTGGTGTGAATATTCCCATTGTTTCTAATGGTGTATGTATATATTGTATTTATTGACTCCCAATTTCAGATATGATTCTTGCATATTCTTCTGAAATCTTTTTTTTTTCTTTCTTTCAGTGGAAAGAAATTGTGCTGTTTGGCTAAACAAGAGTTGATTTTTAACATCAGGGCTTCTCTGCAGAGTGCTGAGATATTATTCAAAATTGCATATCACTTATGCATGTTTTATTTGCAACAGAGTTGGAACAAAATTGACCACATGTTCTTTGCCTTCTTGTCAGAAACTATAAAATAGTTCTTCTGTCAGATTTCTAGGTAACAGAACTGACTATATTGTCATTACCGAGACATTATTTCTATTTAGTAGTTCAGTTATAATAATCACTATCTTTAAATTCCTCATGCCTCATTTTCTCTGTTCTTCTTCCATAGGTTGAGTTCAGACTTATGTCTAACTCATATGGAGCTCAACAGAGCTCTTTCTAAAGTCTCTTCATTTAATTTACTTTTTCCAACTGAATTTAAAAGATTTTTATTCACAGAAATGTATGGCCAAAAATCAGTCATTTCAGGAAGAGTAAATTCAGTATTTGTAAAACTGATTTATCTGGGAAAATGAGTTTGTGAGCTGAGCAAAAAGTGCACAGCTCTGTTTTCAAACCACTGTCAAACAGCTCTAAAACAAGTTCCTAAAATATGTCTTTTCAATTATAAAGAAAAGTATTAAAAAGCAAAGAATTTTCTTTTAGGAATTACTTTTTGTAGAGTGTTCTTTTTATTTTAATCTTAGCTTCTGAAAAAGTGGCATTTTAATTGGAATTACTATGAGAGAAGTTAATCCAAGATTGATGTAAAGGACTTAGCATGGAGAAGAAATCACTGTTTTTGTTAGGGAAGGAACTGTTCCTCATTGCAGTTTGCTTCCTTTAGAGCTCCATTTATTTCTCTTTCCACAGAAATCAGTTTTGAATGTTTATTATGACAACAATGCTTGAAAGAGTTTAGTGCTTCTCAGCATTGCTGAAAAATTGAAATGAACTTAATGCATCTTCATCTTTACTAATTATGAAATCAAATTAGCAAATTTTCAGTTTAGCATCTGACTTGATAACACAGTTGCTTTCCATGGGAGGAAGAAAGCAAGAGAAGTAATGTGAATAATTTTTCCACTCTTAACTTTTCCAACCAAATGCATGTATGAATATCCATTCATTATTCAACAGTGTTATTTAAATCTAGAGTCAGTGCAAAGATTAGAAGACAAAGTTAATGATACTCTTATCTGATTGTTATTTATTAGTTCCATTTATACCAAGATGCCCACTCAAAGATACTACTATGGAATCAGAATTTAGATGTGATTTCACAGAAAGTAGAAATGATATACATTATTTTTCTCCATGAAAATATTCGTTGACTTAAATTTTGGGAGGTGCTCACATAACATCAAAGTGGGCAAGATGTGGTTGTTGTGGTTGGAGCAGTCAGTAAATATCTGAGCCAGTAAGTGTTAACCTAGTTAAAAGTAAACATTTTTAAGCTCGCATGATATCATATCAGGTGCCAGAGGACTCAGACATGTTTCAGAAATAATAATAATCTGTAGATGCCGGAGGACTCCAGGGGCCTGGTCCCTTCCCCTGTCTCCCAGTTAACAACATCTTCAGGTTAGAATCCTTAGTTTGCTCTGACGGACCTGATCGGTCACGTTGTCAGCTGCACTAGTTAGTGCAAGTTAGCACAGAAGCTCCACAAAGCTTGGTTCAGGATACAGGAAATAAAGTCCTGCGACAGGTTTTTATCGGAGTGCCTAAATATTCATATATGTGTTCAACTAAGCTAATAGCTAATTATTTAGCTTGAATTTACAACAAATTCTAAAGCTGCTAAACTAAACAAATTTTGTGCAGGCAGGTGTGAAATGGTTACTGCTGTAGTATGGCAGGGTACTGAATCTTTTTTATGGTTGCTTCACATGTGTAAATGACTAAACAAGGGTGATCAGGTCCAAAGCTGTTGTTGCTCAGTTGTTAAGGCCTGGCAATTTGGCTGTAGTGAGGTGCATAAAATAGAGTAAATTAAATGCTCATCTTGAAGACAGTGGTGCCGCCCAAAGATCATATATATTCCTCCTCTCTACTTTGTAAGCTATGGCTTGCAGTCTTTACACAGCGAGCCTTCATATGAGCATTAATTGCTTTAAAAAATTGCAGGCTGTTCAGTGGCCCTACACAAGTTTTCATTACAAAGCTTTGACTGAAGTACTGTATGTACATGCCCATATTCCATGATAGAATCTGGGTCTGTGATTGATTTTGAAAACGCTTACTAGAAAATTACAGTTTTAAGATCGCCCTGCAACTTTTCTTAGATAAAGAAAGCCCAGATTAATAGCTATAGTATGTGGAAAACTGCAGATGAGAAGACTGCAGATATCTGTCATGTGCCAACAGAGTGACTACAAGTGCAATTATATGCAGGTTTTGTAGTAGTGTATGTGTTTGTTTACTGTCTTATAAACAAATGGTGGTAGTGAGTAAATTGAGTAATAATATGTTCTTGGCTTTAGACATTATCACCCAATCAGACATCAGGTAATTATTTCTTTTCCCTTTGCCCCGAGCCTAATAGAATAGTTACAGCTCAATGTTCTGAAAAAAAAATATTTTATTACATACATGTTATGAGAATTGAAGTTCAGATTATTTTAGCTAAAAATCTGAATGCGAGTGATGACTTAAGTCTGCGCAGAGGTGTAAACATGCCTCTCCTTTGCCTCATGCTACTTTAGGCCCTGGGCTTTTGTAGAGGAAGGAGACCTGCACTGTTGGTGTGATACAAGTACATTTCCTCATCAGCAATTTACTGAGCTATTTCTGTGTTTATTATCTTGGCACATCCACTCTCTTTGTACAGTTCCTCAGCCCGCAGTTGAAAGAATGTAACTTAGTTTCTCATAATTTTCAGAGTTATCCAGTGACTCCTGAAAACTGGCAGATACATCAACACCACAGTCTATGTTAAGGAGTTTGAGGCATTTAAAAAATTGACCTGTATACCCTTTTACAACAAATGCTACGTATCCAAAAAGGACCAGGTGACTTCTGAAACATCCAGTAAGTAGGGCTGTTATTATTTTTCAGATCAGGGTTTGCACCTCTAAAACTGTATGCTATGTAATCCTAATGAATAGTAGTTATTGCAGCTTCTTTCTGTAGGAAAAGCTATGAAACTTGCACATGTACCAGAAATCATCATTTTCTTGGTATCATTTTTGGTCTACACATATATCTCTTGTCTCTTTACTTCTGGGCTATGATCATTAGGTGATTTATGGTTAATACCTATAATCCTATAAATGTGTTTATTGATAGATATTAAGAAGTTTTCCTCTTTAATAAAAAATTTTAGACTGTGCTTTTGAAGCATGGTAAGTCCCCAGAATTGTTTTTTGGCATCTTCTATAGCTCTGTTGTTTTTATAGATATTTTCAGCTGCTAAAAGATTGTAAAATTTTTCACAGGAACTTCTCACAGAAATTTGTCACACTGAGAAAGTGCTTTTGAAATCATCACAGAGGTCATTTCTGATGAGCAGAGGCAGGTTTCTTCTGCTGTCCATTGGCCAGGTTTCCATTTGGACCATTCTGTGAGTTTGTTTATGCCAATTTAATAACAAGGATATTGATATTTCCTGATTTGGACCTGTTACTGGAATGATATTTATTAGTTTTGAGAGACAGACATTTTGAATTAATGTTTTAAAGCAATAACACTAAGTTCATGGGGTGTAAATGCTTAGATTAGAAAAATATCAGTCTGGTAGCAAGGGCTAGTGTTGCAAGGAACGATCTGGGAAGAGACTGTAATGTAGTTAAATATACATCAGTGGACATATAGCTTAGAAAGTGATCTGTCTGTTTCGTAGTGATTATTTTCAGGGATGTGTTTCTATGTGGCCTTTTTTGTAATTTAGGGAATTTTGTTAAGGAATCTATCATTCACATGAATGTGAGTGCTCGTCAAAGAGGAAGAGAATGGAGCATGACTTCAGTCATTTCAGGGGAACGGCAACATGAGATCTGAGTCCTGTAAATCCAGCTAGGTCTATTTGTCCCAGTCCTCACGGGTTACTTTCTCCTACCTCACTCCCCCAATCTGCTTGTTACTCCTTCGCTTTTTCCCCCTACCTAGCATCATGTTGCTGTTGCTGCAGTGTTCCCTGGAACTTTCCTCCAAATTGTGATGTATCACAGATTTCTTTTTACCTCTGTGCCATATGCTGAATAAAATATCTCAGTCCCAGTTCATTAGCATCAGACTTCAAAGGTAACTACCAGTAGGCTGTCAAGTGCTCGTGAGCAAAATTTCAGTTTGGTTGTCTATGGATATGGGAAGTACTGGCCTTTTTGGACCTTGTACTTCCATAATCTGTTTGCACTGTGTCTGTTATCCTGAAGAGAGAAATCAATAAGAGTTTTCCTGTTGACCTGAGTAAATATAGGGTCAGGCTGTGTGCAGGCTTATCTAATTTAAGTCTTACATAATTGTAAGTATTTCTCTCTCACTGTGCTGCACAAATATGCTTAATTTGTTTGTTGTACATGAGTGTTGTTTTCTCAATAAACTGCATCATCAAAAGTGAACCGTCAAAGAATTCCCAAGTTTCTGGAGAAACCTGTGTGAAGAAGGTATTTCAGCTATCTGCAGATACAAACATCCCACTGAGCACTTGGACTCATCTTGAGAATATAGCTTTACTTCACATTCAGTGCCCAATGTCTATTAACTTTATCTAATATCTTGTAAAATTTCATTTCCTTTCTGCTTTACTGAATTTCATTATTGTCATTTGGTTTTCTTTCTGGAGTGAATGTTAACATTGTTCCTTCAAACATCATGAATTAAATATTAGGAGCCAGGCTAAATAGAAGTTCAGCTTTTAATGAACTTTTTCACTCATTTCTGTCAGTGCTTCTCCTTCTTGACAGACAGTAGTTTAAAAGTTTATGGTTACATTCCCCTTCTCTGTCTGCAATTATCAGTTGTATCTTGATAGTTTGGTGCGTTAAATCCCTTTCCCTCTTTCTCATGTTTCCTAACCATAGCTTGGTTCTAAACTACCTCAGACCTTGTTGTGAACAGATAGAAGTTTCAGCTAAAGTGAATACTTTATCGTAGTCTTTGAATACTCTTTAAGTGCATGAATATGTAGCTAAATCAGCCTCCCATACAGTGATCACCTTTTCAGGAATACTATATCTGGAGTAAGACACTTAACTGGGATGAATTCACAGTCACACCCATTCAGGCTCGTATTTATATCTCTTTCAAGAAAAACTTTTAGGGAGCACAACTTCTGATATGGGAAGTGCTTTCAGCTCTTTGAAGGAACATGATATTGCCCGCACTGGACTACTGTTATCTATCTTTAATGTGACAACCCTCATAAAAACTGCTGCATTAGACCTCCATTCCTGGCTGTTCGAAGGAGCTGCGCTATTGTACTGGACTGTGCTTATCGTATGAGAATAATCCCTCTCACAGCATGTTCTGATCACCTTGGTAACATTTTATACTGCAATGTATGTGCATTGCTAACCATTTGGCTAATTAAGTTTCAGGTAGAATGCTGGTTGCAGGTTGTGCTGCGGTTATGCAGGCAACAGCTTTGGGAATTGTCTGGTTTTGTAAGTTATCTACTGAACAACCTGGTAAACTTTGCTAGTACTGATTTCCTTGCAGTTTTTCACCAGCAGACATGCACATCATCAAAAAAGCATTTTGTAATATGGAATTTTGTATGAACATCTAGTAAAAAAGAAGCATCGCAGTTATAACCTTCTTAGTAAAAATGTGTATATTTGTAATGAAAGATTATAGAATTATTAAACTAATATAAGCTACACTGTGCATGCTCTAGCATTGTGTTAAGAACTTGTATTAAAAGCTGATAAGCAGAGGACTCTGGAGAACAAGGGAGGTTAGCCTGGATTTCTTTTTAAGAGCTTCAGAGGGGAAGAACTCTCCAGAGTGAATGCAGGACCAGACAATGCTCAAAGCAAATTGTAAAGTGAAACTGTTGTGCTTTGTATTTATTTCTTTGGGGATTTTTCTTTAAAGTATTTAACTTCACAGGAAAAATACAGAATATATTTAAGATGGTGACAATTAGCAATGAACCTTTTCAAGAATGAGAGGGTTGTGATTTGAGAAATAAAGTGATCTTTTGTGTTTGACTGCTTGTCTGCAGTTTTGTTAACCTAATGATAAAGCGTGTCTGGTGCTGCTATATGTTGTATGTGACAGTAGAAGAGTTTTGGCAGAATTAGATTTATTTCCCAGCCTGGCAAGGCCTTTATTGGTGTAGAACCCAACAACTCTAATATCAGAGTAGAAAACATTGGTGATTTTCACAGTGACGTTTGGGCAAATGTGAATCCCTGAAGCTACTAAGAATGTTGAGAACAGCAGGTACAGTCGGCTGTTACCAGGAAGTACCACTGTAGTCTCTGGAAGAAGAAATGTATGAATTAGTATTTCATTACACAAAAAGGGCAAATATTTTCAAATTTGAGGAAGAAATTAAAAAAAAAAAGGCTTGATTTTCAGAGGTGCTGAACACTTGATTTCTCTTGGACTAACATGAAGGGTGGGAGTGCTGAGCATTTGATTGATGACTAGGCCTTCACCTGCCATCAAACTCATTTATATAACAGAATTTTTATATGCTGTGCCTGGATTTCAGAGCTTCATACCCAAAAGCAGTTACTGTTCTCTAGTAACAACAATCCATTCCTCTATCATGTAATCTTTTAAGTAGTTGTGGGTGTGCCTTGCTACTCCATTCGTAAATGTCTAACCCTTGTTACCTAGAAAGTAGAGAGGTCAAACTCGAAGGTCAGAAATATGATACCAAGTTGTAATGTCAAACAGAGGCACCATAGCAAACCATACAATGTCATAATATAATTAGATCTAATTTCTTTTGTGTGTTGATTAGCCATGCAGTAAGTTAAGTTGTTTGACAGTAATCATTAGATTTCAGAGAAAATGCCCAATGATTTTAAGTGTCAGATCACTTTCATGATCCTTCTGTTCCCTAAATAATCGATATGTAGATTTTGGAGGATAAGCTGCCAGTCATCTCACTTACTGAACTGTTACACTTTTAACATATGGGAATGCTGATATTAGGAAGTCTTACTTTTGAAATGGTGTTTGCCCAATAGAATACGGACTGAATGTAGGCCACAAAATTGTACAATCCAAGTCAAGGAAGAGTAGAGCATGCTGAAGCCATCTGCGTTCCCAGGCCTCTCGCCCAGGTTAAAAAGAAGGTACATGCTTTTTGCCCTTTCTTGACAAGTCAGAGGCTTCTTGAGAGCTTTTGGAAATTTCCATTGCAGTCCTCAGGCAAAATTTTGGTCATGCTAGGGATAATGCAATTTGTAATGCTCAAGGTAATGCAACTCAGAGCAAATGTTGGATACGTTATACCAGTAGGAAAAAAAAAAACTTACAAAGCATAGAGAGGAGAAAAAAAAAGTTGAATAAGAGCAAAGCAAAGAAGAAATGTTGCTCGTTGCTCTGGTAAGTGTCCAGCTTATCTTTGTGCTTAGGCTTGTAAAATCACCATCTACTGGTAAGGATCACACAGGAGTGCGGGCTGAAGTGGAGCTACAGACACAAAAGCATAGTCAGTTTGGACACTACAGCCTGGGGGCTTTTTTCAAAGTTGTTTGTAATGCTAAAGGATGGGCTTGCCTATTAATGAACAGTGACAATTTAAGCTTAAAACACTATGACACATTGTTTGAATCTGAGCTGGAAAGACCAGATACGTAGCAAGTCATAACCATCATTTTGCCTTAATGCTATGGAGCAAAATGCACATAAACAGGACATTTTTGTTACTTAATTGTTTTGTAATTTACCCTCTATTAACAGCCACTTAAATATCCTGAGGCTGTGCTAAGAAAATTAAATCTGAAGGAAAATATGCAGGTAATGGCTGCCTCGTCACTCAAGGCAAAAAAGAAATACTCATGTAAGATCTTATTTGAGCCTCCATCTTCCTGTGCCTTCCCATTTTTTCTTCCCCATTTTCTCCACCAATAATACACCAAGCTACTATAGCAGGAAATATGTTTTTTTTTTCTAAAAAGCAACAGAAGAACATAGGTATAGAAAAAAGTGCATCCCATTTAATAACAGTGAATGCATCATAAAAATATCCCTTGATGCAGCAGTCATTGGGAAGTTGCAAGTGTCTAGTCTAGTGCCAACTTTGGTGCCATTTATGAATGCTCTTTACTGTCTGGTTTTTAAGGTGTTAAGTTTGAAGTTTTCAGTTTAAGCTTTTAAGCCTTTTAAGGACTGAATGACTCAGGGAGAAACTGAAATATTCAGAGAATCATTGCTCCATCAGCAACAAACTGTCTGACTGCTGCACACGTTTCCTTCTGGCTTGCACAGAGGACATGGACCAGTTGTTAGCAATGTATGGAAATGTTAGCTTCTATAGTACTGTTTAATCAAACATCTCAATGTTTTTTGAATGTTAAGATTCATGTATATCACATGTTTAAGGGAGCACATGTATAAGGGAGATAACAGTATTGTTTAACACTGAAGTACCACCATCTCTAGGATAAAATCTAATTGGGAAGAGAAAGCATTATTAGAACATAGAACCATAAAAGGTATATTTGCTTTCCAGTCTTTTGAACAGTTATTTATTTATGAAAGTACCTTCTGTATGCTTACAGCTTAGTCTCTTTGAGCCTTTGGTTAGAGATACAGTCTCCCTGGTATTGTATGTCTGACAGTAGCCCATAGCAGAGTGAGATTCTGTGAAGGACCTTATCAAAAGCTTTTTAGAAATCTAAATATAATAAACTATCATCTGGATCACTCCTATCATTGTGCTTAAAGACTTTTTCAAAGAACCTCACATATCTGTGAGGTAATTATTTCCTCTACAGAAACCATCCTGACTCTTCCCATTGTATCATACTTATCATGGAGAAAATTAGATGAGAACCATGCTTCTGTGCACTGTGGAATGGTTTCTACATTTTCAGATCTGTCAGATCTTATGCTTTTGCATAAGACTTGCTTGTCTGTCCCCGGTTTCATTCATAGTCCTTCACTGCAGTGTGTGCAACTTAATGGTTTTAGAAGGCAGGAGCCTCTACTCAGGGATTGCATGTGCCGTATAAAATTAATCAACCTGCCACCAAGCCAGAGGGGTACAGCTACAGAATAGGCAAGGAATTCAGTCATCCTGGTGGAGTACTAACTGCTTTCCAGTGACTTCACTTCCTAGTCTACCTTGTTACTGTCCTGTGCTTTAGTTACTCTCAAATTATGTGACCCGCTGCAAGGAGCTCGTGCACAGGGCAACAGAGGGTTGAGTTGAGAGACAACTGTGCTTATTGTAGTATAGAGACTTGTAGGTCATGCATACATGCACATATTTCTGCAAATGTGGTGTATGCAAACAGCTACAAGTATATCAGCTGTGCTTACACGTGGCTAATGAGAAATTCCTAATTTAGCCATACACATGGCTAAGGAGAAATTCCTAATTCAATTTGTAAAATTTGCGAGCTTTGAAAATATGGACTGCTGTTGATTCATTAGTAAGCTTAACTGAGGATTCCAGGATTCATGGTTGAAAACTGTATAGAAGTAGAAGAGATTTTAGCAGCACCTACTCCGTATTGCTTTTACCTTGGAGGCTCTACATGAGATGAAGTCTTGAGCTCTTTTCTAAGGCATCAATTTTTAACCGATGGCCATTGTGCAGCCCAATTTTTTGGTTTCATTAGGCACAACATGTGTGAAGAGATCATATGCAAACAAATGCACTTGAACACATCAGTGAGGGGCACGGTAAAAGACGATTAGAAAGTTGCTTAGGGCAAGCCTGCGGATCCCTGGTGCAGGTTTACATGTCCATTCTGTTTAACAAGGCAATTTACTATCAATCCATCACTGCAATGTATTAAACTGATGCTGCTGTAAGGATGTCAAAAAGTCTTGCTTTCTAACAGTCTAATAAAATGAAAATATAGGACATGTATTTTTAAGAAATGTGAATGTGGTACAAATAGATGTGTTTCTGACAGGTATTTTTTTCTATGCTGAGTGCACTTTGCTAGACCACTGCATGAATATCCTTGTCATTTTAATTCAGACATGATATTATCACCTTCTATTATTCTGTTATGGATGAAAAGGGATTTTACCGCGGTGCTGACACAATGTGGTTTTATAGCTGCTTGCGCCACCTAGACTTCAGCATTACATAATGGAAGTGCCACTGTTTCTTTTACAAAAATATTTTTAAGTTAATATTTTCACTATTAATAAACAGATAAACAGGCTTTTATTGATATAAAGGGAAATTATGTCATAATGATCTCTTGACCGTGTTTGAACTTGTATAGCATCAGAAGAAGATTGGTGCAAATATATAAGCTTACATTAGAGTTATATTTTAATTTCTCTGCTTGTTAATGGTAATATCAAACAGAGACAACTTGCCTAGGAAGTGAATGGAATGAGAAAAAGACGCATACTTTTGTTGCTGCTATAGTGCTGTCTAGGTCAAATCTGCTAGGAGGATCAGAGGGAAAAGAAGCACTATGTCTGTGATTGAGGCAGTTAGAAGTGTTTTAGTGTTTAGTGTTTTTTATCAAAAACTGCAAAAGGAGACAACAATAGGAGTATACAGATATCTTCAGGCAACAGCTTTTCAGTCAATATGTACGCTTAACTGTTTCCCATAAGTTCACTGTTGCTCTAGTGATCCAACTAAAGACAACAGCGTTTGCTGGGTGCTCTGTTCTTCAGAAGCCATACCCTATGTTCAAGGCTGAAATCTGGCTTGTATTTCAGGAAGGAAAGCTTGGAAAGATTTTTGATCTAAAAGTGTTGGATGGTCCATTTCATAGCAAAGAAGCTACTAACGTATTCTGTTCCCCAGAAAACATGGTAGAAACTATTAGGTAACAGCTGTCATATGAGTTTTATTTCTCAGAATGTGAAATAGCAAGTTGCATTGTCATTTTATTTTTTCCAAGCAAACAAAATTGCCCGTTGTTTTTTAAGTGATTTTAATTTTAAAGTTGATGGGCAGATCACACAATCTTACTTTTCTCAAGATCATTGGTTTTTCTTTACCTGTCTTTCTCCCCACCCTGTTTTTTCTCCCCCCACTGCTTTCAGAGCCAAATTACTGAAATATAGCATAGGCTGACAAACAAAAAGAACCCTTTGTGCATTTTTTATCATAAAAGTGCTAAGATTTTAGCTCTTTAGCTCACTTAATCATTTTGACAAGATGACAATATGAAGTATCATCACCAGACAGATGACACTAGACAGATGACAATACTAATCCTACAACAGGTTCTCAAGGGAGATTTTTATTTTTAAAATTAACATATATTGTATCAGGGTGAGCATAATACATTTAGGAAAACAGCAGTTTGCTACTTTGCGCAGTTCAGTATCTCTCTAGGTCTTTATCACCATTGAGTCAGAATTTCTGCTAATCTCAGCTGCCTCAGCATTAGGGCGCTGGTAAAGCTGGCAGGTCTTTCGTGACAACCCCCACATCTGGAGGTGCTGAGATGTTGATAGATAGGAACTACACAGATGTTTGTTTTATGGTTATTTCCCCAGGGGCTTCTGTCAGAGCTGTTGGCATAGGTGAATAGGGGAAACCTTGGAAATTGCCAAGTCATTTTCACTGAATGATAGACTGCTGCATCACAAAACAAATTTGCCCAGTTTGTGAATGTATGAACTTCCTCCAGAAAAAGAGGTAGCTATTCCTAGCATAGATGCTGTCACCCAAATGTCGCTCTGTCAAGTCAGTTACATTGTTGTTGGCAGGGACTGATGTGTGATGCTTCAATTGAAGAGAAGAGATCTCTAAAACATACCTGACCTGTTGAGCAGTCCTGGACAGAAGAAGGTAAAGAGTTAGGAAGCAATTCCTAAGCAGTAGGGGGAGAAAAAACAGTAGTTTATTTTTGTACTTAAGTGCATTTTCAGATGCCATAGTGGTTAGCACAGTATGAAATTCAGGCAAAGAGAAATTCTCCTTATCCCTTCATGTGATCAGTGACTGTCCTGAATTATGAAGTTTGATTATTCTTTTTTTCATTGGCGCAAATATTGGTGGTCAGAAAAACAGGCTGCAGGTTGGGGAAACTGAGATGACTGAACCCCTGTGGTTGCAATCAGGTGTTAGAAGCATCAGCCTGCAATATATTATGCTGCTCATTTTGCTCCATGGATTACCTGCTGTGCCCACATGTTGAGTTGCTTTTAACTCATGTGCAAACTTTGATCTTTCATGCATTTGTTTTTTCCTAGCATTAGCATTTATTCTGTGACCTGTGTAAGAAGCACACAGCCCAAGCTGAGAATGTCTAAGCCTTGCTGCTGCCTGCCATATGTTGACTTATCCCGAGATATATTTTTCTTGATTTTTCTGATATATTCAATATCACAATCCCCATATGGTTACTGCTTCTTTGTGTATTCCAGTGGGAGTTTATCTTTTGCTTTTCAAAGGTTTGCCACAGACACTATTCTTAGTGGAACACTGTTGTGTGCCTGGTTCATCTAATTATCCTCCCTAGTTATAGATGCATCAGGGGTTTTGTGTTAAATTGGAGAAGGCTTTTAAAATGGAATATCTGAATAGTGAAAGCTGTAGAAACACCAAAGTGTGAACAGAAGGTATCACATATTGGAGCATTCTGAGATGGGAGCTATCACAAGCAGGCAGCTTTGACTTCCTACTAGTTGCTGCTGACTATGTCTTGATTTCCACTGCAAAACTTGGGGAATCACAGTAAAGAGGCCTCTCCTTTTCCTAAAGGAGGAGGATATTTTCTTTCATTACAGCAGATATACAGCATGGTACAGGCTCAAGGGTCTTTACTGAGATATTACAATAATGGATACCACAGATGATAGTAGTACTGCATCCCACTTCTACCCACTCAACATGAAAATAGGAGAGTTTCTCATTGACACTGTCAAAACAAATCTAGGTACTCAGAAGATTTTTAATTAAAAAAAAAAAAAAACATATTGCTCATAATAGAGCAATAAAAAGCCCTCTTCAAAAGCCTGGGCATTTGTCCTGCTGTCTCACTTATGCTATCCTAAAGACCATGGCTTTTTGCAGGGTTGTGGTGGGAGAACGTCCATGCTAGCGATTCTGGTGGGAGAGAGCAAGTGCATTGGCCTGCCTGCGGCTCATCTGGTGGAGCGCGGCAGGCGTCTGTGAAACCAGCAACCATGGATGACAAATCCCAAGACTGAGCCCGAGGAGCTGCAGACTAGGTGAGGTTCTTCAGGATGGGCATGGCACTCAGTGCAATGCAAAAAAAAATTGCTGCTCTTTCAGGTTACTAGTTGACATGTCACAGCACAGCATAGTATAGTTTACTGCATTCAGTGTTTATCATTGAGATGTCTATTGGATTTCTCTGATCTTAGTCATAGCTGTAAAGGAGATGCACATAATGCCTTATTACATTGACATCAGATTTCAAAAGCAACACTGTGAAAAATGTCGCCTTGATTTTGTGAGGCAACAGTGTAGGCATATAATGAAAAAAAGATGAATTAATGGCAACAAACAACAATAGTGTAAAAAGTTTATTACCTTAAATGGTTTTTGCATTATCTTCCACACCATTTCAAAACAGAAAATA
Organism: Apteryx rowi; assembly: GCF_003343035.1. Taxonomy (NCBI): domain Eukaryota; kingdom Metazoa; phylum Chordata; class Aves; order Apterygiformes; family Apterygidae; genus Apteryx; species Apteryx rowi. The sequence continues at coordinate 1,222,163 of NW_020447864.1, forward strand.
GTCAACTGTGATGTTCTGCCTCTCAATCCCCAAATCCACTTTTCCTCCATTTTCCCTCTCCCTTTTAGTCAAAATAAGGCAGATTGGTGGGTACCAAAAGGCTGTAAGTCAGGAAAAGGTATATTCTAAGATCTGTGGCACATGTAGCATTTATTAGTAGTAGTTTTTATTAATATTTATTAGTAGTACTTCACATCTCTAAAAGCATCAGATATACAATAGCACTTATGTCACAAAAATAGGAATAATAGGCCATAAAAATAAAATAAAAGTAAAAAAACTTATCAGAGAGTTCCTTCTGAGAATAATCAGTTGGTTATAGACATTGGTCTTATAGCTACTACTGTATAAGCCTGTGTAATTGTAACTCTTCACCCCCTTTTCTGGATAGATGATAGGCTATAGATGTATGACTGTATACACACATACATATGAAAAAAGGCACACACATGAGATCTTTCTGTGATCCAGGTCCCCAAGGCTCCCAGCTAACTGGCAAATACATACCAAAGATCTAACAAAGCATCTAAAACCAGCAGAGACCATGTATTATATTCACCCACAGTTTCTACTCTTCCACTTCTACCTCCTATAAATCACAGTGTTTAGCAATGTTCTTACACAGTGTGAACTGCTGTAAATCCTGGAGTTCTGTATTAAAGTTATACAGTAAGTGCCACTGTATTACACACTAAATCATGGAGTTTTACTAAAGAAGTTGCAATATCAGCTGCTTTCCTGCATTGTTTGTATTTATGGGGAGCGTTCATCAGTGACAGATAAGGTCAGTTTGTGCTGCTGTTGCCGCTGCCCAGAAACTGAGAATGCAGTGATTTCTTTCCCCTTCTTGCTGTCCCAGGTCACCCAGAAAATGAACTCTGGCAAAAGCAATCAGAAGTGTGGAACAGCCAGTGCAGATTCTAGGCACATCCGAGAGAGACTTTTGATCTCTTTGTAACTGCACAATTGTCTGGCTACTAGTCTATTAACTCTTAATGCAAGCTGTGGTGGAATTTTCTGCCAAGGCACTCAGACACCACAGAAATGAACACTGCATGTGTCTAACTAGATTTGGTAGGCAGAGTAAGCTAAGAGTGTAACTTTAAAGTCTATGGCTGAATCAATATTAGTTTCTATAATGTAGAATTACAGAAAATGCTTGAAATAAAATCAATTTTAAAATCAGAATGAAAGATCAGCCTCCCAGCAATGGCAAAACTAGGTGTTTGAGAGTGACAGAAACAGTGGAGCATGCATGGCTTAAAGGCCATCTCTTTTCCAAAGAGCTGATATTTGCACATGAGCCAGAGGGATCCTTAAAGACTCAGGAAACACTATAAAAATTCTGCTGAGCAACTGGCTTTAGTGCTCAAGTGTCTGTGGTGGAAACAGTCTCTTCTGATCAGTTAGCTGGCAGAGAGATTTGTCTTTACTTACATGGACGACAGGCTACTAGCAGATCCATATAAAATAACTGATGCATAATGAAACTAAAATATAGTGAAAATGTTATGCTCGTAGACTTTGCTCATAGTTCACCCACCTGCAATCTTTAACTTCGAGTCTAACCCAGAATCCTTTAACCAGAAGTAAAACCTGCTAGAGATGTGCATTAATGAGAGCCTGTGAAGTTCAGAATCATTGCCATGTTATTTTTTTCTTCTCTTTCATATGTTTTTTAAGTCACCCTGATGTGTCCTAAACACCTGTAGAGTGGAAATCAGGTTATGGGGTCCCTGTGTCAAGGAACTTAAAATCTAATTTCAAACATAAGGTAATAGGTAAGATAGCAAAACAGAAAGAAGATCTGTGGCAAAGCAGTAAGTTTGTATAAGCAAATGAAAAAGAAAGTGGGAGTTTTATATACTAAAGACTGGATTATGGATGCAAAATGACTTGCCCAAATGTCTGTTATAAGAAAATAGAAACCACAGAACAACAGTCTCTCTCAGCAGAAAACATAATAAGCTGTTTTCATTTCAGTTTTAAATCTACAGAAAGCAGCCAGTATATTCTGTTCTAGGATGATCTTTCCTAAAGATTTGCTGCAACTAGCTGACAACATCAGAAACTTAGCTTGGGCTGTTGGGTTTTTTTTCATTCGTACTGAGGGGCAAAAGAGATTGTAATAGCTGTCTTTCAAATACTATGTCTGTGTTTTAATTAGTGTTTTGTCTAAATTTCCCTTTAACAGGTTTGGATACTAAACAAGATTAACGGCTCCTCTAAGGAAAAAAATTAAGACTTTTACAGAAGTGTATTTAGAGTGAAGCTCAGCCTGGCATGCTTTYGCTAAACTGCACAACTGTATTCTGCCTGGGAGGTGAGAATTTAAAATTTACACAGGTTGAAAGGAATACCTATGGTAAGGGAAAACTCTGCTGAGACATGGAGGAGAAACCAACAAGTAAAACAGGGCATCTTAGATGAATAAATTCTAAAAGCACTGCACGTTTTTGCCTTCTGCTCCCTCCTGCTCCTTGCAATTACTCTTTTGGGCAGTCATTTTATTGCACGCATTTGGTGCAGGTGTCCCTTTGGGAGACACTAGTCTCCCTTAGGAAAGTGGCTATCCTAGAATTTAACCAGCAGAAATCAATCTGGTGTCTCAGCTTGGTGACAGACATTTTTTCCATGAATGGAGTTGCTAAAAGGTGCCCAATAAACTTAGTTAAAAGGCTATCAGGGCTGACAGTCACTAAATTCAGAACAGTCTTGGACTTTGTGAGAATCTTTTTGTTTGACAAATGCACTATTTCATGATTAAAAGAAATGAGTAGGCCCAACACAAGAAGCAGAGTGGGAGGAAACTGCTGGCATGATTAACAACTGGTAAAAATATGGACTTGAAATAATTGCAGTTCTGCATGTTCATTGCCTCTTTGTATTTATTTCATACTCTTTCAATGAGAGAAAGAGAGGAAGAGGCTAACTAACCAACCAGCTAGGCTGAGATCTGTAGGAATTAATTTTTTGGACTCTGATCAAGAGAAAGCATTCTCTAATGGTTGTAGTGAGGAAATAGCAAACAAAAATCCCTCAATACAATGTCAAGTTAAGGATTTATAGTAGGATAGTTTAAGCTCTCTGTAGGATACAAGCTCAAAAGTGGTAAGCCTAGGCCTCGTCTGAAAGGTTTAAAAGTGAAATTCAGAATACTTGCATTTCTGATTACCAGACATTGGTCCCTGCAATCAGATAGATGTTCTTGTATAATTTATGACTGTAACTTGACTGCAGATGCAAAAATACAGTTTCACATTTTACTGATGTAAATTTTATTTGCTAAAACATGCTTTTCCCTTTGAACATCCACCCATGAATGTCCCCTTTGGTGAAATTGAAGCTGCGTACATACCTCAGCATTCAAATGGGGTCAGATGCTGCTGACAGAAGTGATTTGGCTAGGGAGATTATTCATTTTCCTATAATTATTAGTCAGCTAATAATCACCTCAAAACTTCCAGTAAGCGCCAGCAACCCATGAAGTTGACTTCACCTTTAGAGTGGGACTTCTGGGTAAACGTGGCTGTGCCTGCCTCATGGCTTGCCCATGAAGTTGGGACAACACTGGAGAATGCCAGATAGAAAGAGGTGGTAGGGAAGAGGACAGTTAAATTTAGCTGTAACAGTCAAAATTGAATGCTGTGTTCAAATGAGAGTGAAGCAATGGCAGCTGCTCTCTTCTGGGTCTCTTTTCCTCACTTCCTAATATGCTGACTAACAAGGCAAGACTGGATGCTTACTAGGGGGCAATGGTATTTGCACCATTAGCTTCTTCAGTCTTTCCTTTTTCTGGTGCTACCATGCCTGGCTGACATTAAGGTATACTTATCTACTCTAGCCAGTGATTAAAGGAGAAGGCGTTTCAATCAAAATATGGCTAAGTTGAAAATCCCACATGACTGAGAAGCAGAACAAGATTTTCTACTTCATAGTAGAGAAAAGTAGGAAAGGAAGGAGAAAAGACTGATTAGAGGGGGGAAAGTAAGGAAGAATAGGAGAAGGAAAAGAAGAGATATGTGGGAACTAGGATAAATAAAAAGGCAGTATAGATCCCTAAAAAAGAGATGGAAGAGACAATAAAAAGGAAAACAGCTGATAGAATTTCACCAAAGAAAAATGAGGGTTTTTTGGTTCTTTCAAAAAGTGGAACCTTAATAAACACAGTTGCTCAGGACCTCAGATTTTATATCCCAGCCAAAACAAAGAGAAAACTGAGAAGCCGTGGCAAAAATCAAACATGGGAAGCCAAAAATCCCCCAAAGCTCAGTTTTGGAGAAACTGAAGAAGTGTAACAAAAAACTGCGTACAAATTGTGCTCTCTACAATGAAATCAGTTTCGAGGAAGTCATGCACACAAATGGGGCAAAAAAGACAGCCATGGACTTGGGAATGAAGCTAAAAGTTGAGAAATAGTGAGGCACAACCAGTTACTTAAAAAAAATATTTACTGATATTTCCCTCCAAAGTATTATATTTTTCCTGAACATAAAAGTCACTGAGAAAGGGCTCAAAGTATGCCAAATGTATTACAAAGTGCAGTTAATTTATTTAGCATCGCTACTAGGAAACCCAGTCCATTTTTCTCTGTGTCAGGTGGCCTCTCCAGTAGCTTCCTTAGTCCTGGTGGTCTGCCTGCTCGTTCCCTGGAAATGTAAGGTAGGCTCTACTCGAGAGTGAATCTGTCTATCTTATCTCTGTGTAAATAAATAAAGCATCAGAGACAACAAATGAGCTAAGAACAAAGTTGCATTTGATAAAGCCATATCTGTAAGTTTTGTGCTGCTTCCTCAGTGGAGGTTGCAGAGGCATTTTTTTCATCTTTAAAATCTTCTGATACAAAATGCATTCAACTGAAAATGAAAATGTGCATGCTGAGTAGCTGTAGTTACACTCTTGGCAACTTTGCACATCTCAGCTGCCATATTTGGTCTTCTCCTCACATGTATAAATCCTGTTGCCTAGAAGATGAGAGAGATCCTATAGTCAACTCTCCATTATCAAAGGTAATGAGGAACTCATGAGATGAGAAGCCCAGTTACTACTGGGCGCACCTGAGAGTGTACTATAATATACCCAATGTCTATGTCTGGAGCAAGTCTGGGCTCAGTCGAGCTTATTACCTCTGGCCATATCTGAGCCAGGTTGGCTCTTGCAGAGTCACACTGGGTTCTCTAGTCTTCCAGAGAGAGGATTTATTAATCCTGTGCAGTACTAGCCCTGAGCTGGGTCTGCAGCTACATCATGGCCTGAACTAACAAGCTCTGGAATGGAGAGCTTTGAGCTGCAGGTGCAGGTGGTTCTGCACAAGGTTAGCTCAGATCCAGCTTGAGCAGAGCTACTGTGCATGGCTGTGCTCAACGTTACTCCTTGTGGCTCTGGAAGTTGTTCCTGCATGCTGTGCCTGCCAGCCCACCTGGTCCTTGCAATGTGCTGCAGACCCTGAGATGCTTCGAGACTGCCAGGGTTTATAGTTGGGGTTCCATGCAACACAAAACAGCTCTGTGGTTTCCAAGCCTGCAAGTGGTATGTCCATGTTCCCCCTCACTGCACCTGATCTGTAATATAAAGTGTATCAGAGCTGAGCTATCTCTGTATCCATAGCATAGATAAACCACAGTTTGGATAACCCAGTCCCAGAAAATAGAGAGGTGATTGTGCATTAATGTGCATGGGATAGATTTCTGCAAATCACAGCTCTGCAAGGCTAGGGTGACTAGATGAATTGAGGGTGCAGGAGAGGAAGATGGATTGCAAAGCTGTCTTGAGCTGGGCATGGAAAAATGCTAGTCTTCCACAGTGTCATGCAATAGCTATAGCATCAGCTCTTTGACCTTGGTGGAGCTGGCTGCAAAAAGATACTCAAGTGGTAGGATTTCCTGCATAAATCTGCCTGTTTGTCAGCATTTTCAGCAGAAAAATAGGTTGTATTTCTTAGATCATCCACTGAAATGTATATGCAGAAAAAGAGGGAGCTATATGAAAAATCAGTGAAGGAAATCCCAGGTACTCAAATATTTAGAGAGAACCAAGGCATGTTTCATTTGCCTCCTGGATACATTCACCTCCCTGGGAGAACATGGAAAACTGCAGGGCACTGCAGCGCTCTGAAATGATCCACTTCTTGGCTAACCCAGACATTGACAGGGGAGGAAGGAAAAATCCATTAAAATGAGTATGTAACCAACTACTAAAAGCAGCTGCTTTGCCATTTTAAAGGCTGTGATGGAGAGCTGTATTTTTACTACAACCGTACTAATATACTTTCCTGATTCTCTAATGGGTAAGGGAGAATTGAACAGTGATAATAACCCCACCCACCAGAATTACTTAATTTCTCTGTGGAACTAAAGATGGTTTTACTGTGTGGCACATTAAGAAATTGGCTCTCACACAAAGCAAATAATCCAAAATTATATGGATTTCAAGAGCTGGATGTTCTGGGATAAACATAGAGGCTGAAGTTAAAAGCATGCCTTTTTCCCCAGTAAAGGACTAATTACTCTGTTTTACAGAGCTGCAATGTTGTACAGTACTTTCCTTTAGACTCAGGATGGGCTAGTGTGAAAGAAGAATTTTAGGTGTCTACAATGAATTTAGATGCACTTCAGGCACTTTTCTCCAAAATTACAGTTGGGGAAAATAAAAGCAAAAATAGCCTCTTCCTCCAATACTTGTCCAATCCTGGAGACGCTAAAGTTGACTAGAAGATTGCAGTATTCCCTTTAAAGAATATCTGGAATTGTAATGCCCTGATGATAAAACAGAAACCAGACAAGATAGCTGAAGGGCCTCATCTAGAAGACATGAAGGATATCTAAGTTTCCTCTACCTATACAGCTCTGACTTCAGCACAGAGCACTGCAGTCACAGGCACCTTATTGAAATGTTGTGACTGTGGTGCCTCTAACTTTTATAAAATAAATAGTTACAGCACTTGTCTAGGAATCTGGATAGCTGAGCTCTGGCTTCTCCATCTGAAGGACCCTCACAGTTCACATTTCCCAGGAGAGTGCCATAATACAGCACAGAGATAGCTGTAGGGGGAAGGCACCTTCCCCTCTCCTGTTAAAGCTTGGCTGCTGTACAACTAATAATGTAAGACACATGGAGCCAAGAAGCAAGTGGGAGACTGGATTTTTAGAAGGGTGATCTGCGTATGCCCTGGAAGGAGTGTATACCCTGGGATTTTATACCTTCCTCTTATTTATCTGGTGGTGACAACAGTCAATATGTGACCAACATGTTTAAGATAGGCAAGGGCATTGCTTTCAGTAGGAATGGGACCCAGTCTTCCTGGACCAGTCTGCTGCGCTGCAAGAAATCCACATTTCTAAAATCTCTTCCTGAGGCAATACGTGTGAATCTGCGATGTGCCAATAGAGGGGCATCCAGATTCTTTCGGATTCCGGGATTCGTTGCACTGAACTCGAGAGATCATAATTTGTCAAGTATGAGAATTTATTAGAGATAAGAGGTTACAGCAAAGCTAAAAGTATAGTAAAGCTAGAAACAGAACTGAAAATATATGTACATATCAGAGCTCTACAGTTAAATCACGGCTGTACAGTATGACTGCTCTCGCCCTTTATGGGCCACCTCTCTGATATAGTTTTCTTACGCTGTTGACATTGAGCTGTCCCTGCTGATGGGTGGGTCCTCGGGTCCGCAGGCCAGATGACGGTGTGTCTGAGTCCACACCAGCTTATGTGGCTTACTCTCTTTTATAGCCAGTCAAAACAATGCCAGCCCACAGTTACACAAAAGCTGCCTGGCTCTAGTCAGCAACAGTGTGCCTGTCAACAGACAGCCTAGTGCTCAGCCCACAACACTGCTCCGTGGGTAACAGTACGCCCATTAACAAGTTGTTCTGTGGAGAATTGCACAGCACCTAGATGTTTATGGTGTGAGTCTCTGGTGTCACTTCTCCTTTGTCTGGACTTGTCAATCATGGGGTTGTTGGAGGGTGCGCCCCCAGGCTACACCCACAGTGTGGGAACTCCAGCCATGGTGCACCCGGGATTCATTAGCTCTTGGGGAGCACCCCGGAGCAAACCCCTCTTCTATGGGCTGCACCATCCAGAGTCCCAAACTTGCCTATGTGGCATCTGTCAGAATCATAGCCTTTCAATGTGCCTCAGTTTCTTCACATTTAAAAAATGAAATAATGGCTCTAGCCTCTCACTGGAGTTTCTGAGGCTGAATTAATGTTTACAAACTGTTGTAAGATTTCTGGAGAGCTGGCAGAGCAAAGGGTTATAATCAGTTTTCTGCTGTCTTAAATACTGGATTTGGGTAACAGCTTACCTGTGTTCTGTTGCCCTGCTTCAGAGAGACAAGGGAGAACAGCAAGTCAGATACAGTATCAGAAATCCTTCTTTATTACTATGCAATGAATGAGGTAAATGAACATTGTTTCTTTTGGCATGTTCTTCTAGTAGGTGCATCCTAACACAATTGTGGTTAGAGGCTAGGATTTTGATACCTCTGTGCCAGTGCTTGCGTTCCATGAAGAATCAATTGCTTTATGTGAAGCAATAAAGAAGAGCTCTGTCTCCCCTTGACACTTCACCCTTGTGGATAAGGATTCAGAATGAATGTTAATAGAAAAGTCCTGGTTAACTGTCCCCAGCTTCAGCGAATAACCATCTGCTCTGTGACAATAAAAAGATGATTCAGGAGCCAGTGGACACGTATGAGCCTTTCTTGGAGGGTGCAAAAGACAGGTGTACTCTGAGGGCAGACAGGAGTGGACCAGGCATATCAGTGGCAAGCTTCCTACTGATCAGTATCTACTTCCTTTTGCTCTTAATGCTGGTGCAGGCTTCTGGTTTTCTGCAGAGTTCAGATAAAGAAGTTATCCTCTTCCTTCTCTGGGTGGGCATGACTGGGGGAAACGACTAATCATCCCTGCTGGGTTGCTGGCTGCCTCCACAGCAAGGCCTGGTGCACTGGGATCAAAGCCAGGCATCATCAGCATGAAACAGGCTTCAAATCAGCAAGCTTAGAAAGTGCAGTAAGAAGTAGGCTAATCATGCTTCTTTAATCAGGAGCGCGCTATGTCATACCCAGTCCTGCTGTAAGTTCTCTCTCCAGCCTGCCTGGAGATTTCAAAGCGTTCCTTATAACAGCTCCAGAAGAGTAAATCTTACCTTGGCCAGCATGTAATTGACGGTGACATTGATGTAGACTAGATCTAGTCCATCTGCACCTTCTAGGATTAATACACATTCCCCCTTTTTCCCACATCCTCCCCAACCCCTTCTTCAGGGTGGAACAAGTCTTACTGCATTCCCCTTGAACACACAGCCATAAGCTGGCCAGCAAAGAGGCCGTTCTTACATGTCAGTCCTTGATATTCACATTACTGTGTCTTACAGTAAACATTTTGCATTCCCAAGTCATCCTGGGTTTTAATGAGCTATGTTTAAAGAAACTCACCAGCATCAAAATCCCTGTTATTATTTCAGCTGTGCCTTTGAGATAAGGCAGGTGGTAAACAGATCCAGCTGGACAGCAGATTTGCCTGGAATACATGTGCTTGTTCTTTTGGAAATTTTAGAGAGTGCTTGCTTGACTTGCCCTTTAGAAAGGCTTTGTTCTATTAGAGCTTCCTATTTCCTGCCCACAACTTCATGTCGTGTACTGGAAGCAGCTGACAAAAGCATCACATTCACTTTTTCCATACAGAAGATGCTTGATGTTCTGCTTTATGTTAATCTGCAGCACGTACCCTTATGAGTGTTTTTTTGTGGGTACAGAGGAGAACAGTGACAGCATGCCCAGCCTGCCACAGTAGATCTGTCCAAACTATCTGCAGCAAATTATTTACCCACTGAGTTTGAATTTTGTTTCTGAACAGGAAACAGTTTCTATAAGTGGATCCCATACCCAGAGCTACTCACTGTGTATTTTGCGTGAAGAAATTTCAGCACAGGGACTACACACATGCTCATCACTGTTTGGCACTGTAATATCTGCAATCAAAAATCAGGTTGATATGGCTTGTTCCATGAAGTTATATAGCTGTTGGAAGATAGCTAATATCTGATATAATCAGCTCTTGTAAACTAATCATCAGCAAATAGTATAAGCATGATTTAACTATCCATCCTGAGTGCAGAAAGCTCTTTGCTCCTCAGATGTGCAAATTAGGTCAAAACAGCCACATTCCCTGTCCGCTGCCAACTGTCAGATAGTTTTGTAACATGAAATTTTGAAAAGTTATTTCTGTACACTTTTAGTTTAAAAAAGCCATTCCACAGTGAGAGACTAGAGACACTGATCTAATTCATTATTAGTAGGCCTTGCATGGTAGAAAGACCTTTGTGAGTGGTTACACTCTGATATCACTCAACAGAGATTAAGATACTCCTCTTCTGCAAGCTTCTTTGCTAATGCCATTCCTGATGTGGTGGGAGGGTCCAAGTGGTGCTGCTACACAGTTTCCAAAGTTTCTTGTCCTAGCATGAGAGCAATGCCTTAGAAAATACACTTTATTGTTATGCTTGTGATGATCTTTCTTGTTGGGGGAGCTGTTGAAAGCAGCAGGAAAATTTGTTCTCTAAATCAGTCTCTAACTAGAGTGAATTCTTGGCAAAGAAATGCTTCCAATGCTAATATTTGGGTTGAGATTTCTGAAAGATGGGACTGGTTGTAAATAAACAATATGTCTCACATTTTTCTCATATTATGATATATTTTGAATGTTTTTGGTGCATTTCAAACATTTTCTGTTCTTTTTCTGTATTTAGCACTACATATTCATCCAATAACTACAGTGTTTTTATATAAGGAGGAGCAATTCTCTACTAATAATTCACAAACGGTTCTGTTCTTAATCACTTATTATTTGATTGTATACTGGTTATGTATTTCCATTGGTTTCTATGTACAAAACATAAGAAAAACAAGCATCACTCATCATGGCCTTAATGCACTAAAAATTGAGACTATCAGACTCCTACCACTCACCACAAGGTAAGAAATCACTGTAGTTTAGGCCCAAGGTAAAACAACTATTTGGCCAAAAGACAAGCCGTGCACAAGCAGTAACAGGCAGGAACAGGCAGTGAGTTCCACAGCTCGGGAAGCTGAGTTCAGGGACAGGACTTTCCCAATGGTTGTGCACTTTGCCTTCCTGATGTTGATTTGTGCAACTGAACAGTATAGCAAGAGCATATAGGTCACTTTGGTAGTCTGATATCAGACTACAGAAATTGTTAGAGATTAATCCACAGCTGCAAATTGCCCCTAGGAAATAATAGTTCAAGTTGTTTGAGAGCTGTCCCAGAAATAGCATACAATAGTCATTCCTCTGGAGATAACAAAGACATGAATAGTCATGGTAAGGTTTAGTCTCCTGTGTTATCTACAGATAATCCCAGAAATCTTGGTAGATGGGAATCCAGGAATAATACCAGTTCCAGAAGGTTTGAGAATAAATTCATAAGGGTATCACCATATGGATTTATTTTCCTTTACGGAATAGTTTATTGAGTTTCACCTGTGCATTTTACTATAGATATCTTGACAGAGCGGTCCTTTCTTCTCCCTCACCCTGCCGTTCACTTGATCCTGCTGTGGTGAAAAGCATTGACACTAGGGGCTCATCAGTGGAGGTTTCCACTGAGCCAGTAAAAACACATCCACAACAAATGTTCAGGAGCCAGCAGTAGCCTGTTTCACAGAAACATCTATATTTAAAAAATGAGTGAGTTAGATAAAAAGGAGGAGGTAACCTCTTGCAGGGTTCTAAGTAAATTATTTAACTTGCAACCTGTTTATATCTTCTCCATATGAAAAATTAATGTGCCATAGGCTCTGTTGCATTTTCATGGTAAAATAAATCTATCTATAAGTTTCCCCCTCTAAGAAACAGAGAAAAAGGCTTTCCATAGCCAGTGTTTTAGAAATTTTAACGATCAGTCCTCCTGTTCCTACCCCCCCACAAAAGGGAACAGTTCTATGAATAAGCATGTAAGTATTAACATAACAGAGCAGACCCATTAATCACCAGAGCACCATGCACTACTGACAAAGCAAGCTGAGACAAAATTGCTGCATTTAACATTAGTGAAGAAAGAAATGAGGATTTTCTATATATCCCACATGGAATTTGTACTTGGCCTCAAGCTGACACTTGATAAAAATCTTCATCAAAATCTTTAACCTGGGTGCATAAACTAGGCTTTTGTTTTCAGTTAAGCACTACCTGAGCAAAAATACTCTAATTTTCAGCAGTGCTGAGTAAATACCCCTCCCATTCATGTCACTGGCAGTTAAGAAATCTCAACATCTCTGAAAATCAAATGGTGCTTAAATTTACAGCACCTCTGTTTGAAAATATCTCCCCCAGTCTCCATCTGTTTAAATGGAGAAATGCAAAGCAAAGGGCACACAGTGATCTGGGCAGTTAATTATGTTTTTGGTGATGTAACAAATCAGTGAAATGCTTGGGAATAATGGCATCAACTCAGATATAACAGTATCATGACAGCATTACTTTCCAACAAATGGATGTTGGGATTTTTCCTCCTGTATTTCCTCATGTATCAGTTGTGGCAGATTGCAGACACCCTGCTCTTCATTTATTTCTTAAAAACAAACAAGCAGCCTGGGCACATTATTTACTGCCCATTCTGTAAAGGTTTAAAAACCCTACCTAGCATCTCAGACTTGTTGGGCACATGTGGTTAGGAAAGGTGAATGTTGCCTTCTCATCTTGGGGAAAGGGAAAGGAGGAAGAGGGGGCAGTTCCAGATTTGCTTGAATTGGCCTTAGTCATTACTGAACAATGCCATATATTTTTAGTGAACTGAAACTGCGGACTATCTAATCCCTCTAGGGCAGTCATATGGTACTCATCACTGTAAGTAGGAACTGATTCTCTTTTCCCACGTGACCTCCAATTAGTATCTGCCTGGCTATTTCCATGTAAAACGTTAATATTTCTAGCCCTGAAAATGGCTGTGCCTGTGTTTGGAGCCTTAGTGCTCTGAGAAGTGGTAGCTTTCTCTTCCATGGTCTCTGTGCTGGGTGGCAGTCTTGGAGCAAAGCTACAGCATTTGCTCTTGTATGAGATTGCGCTCTTGGGCATTCCCACATCTTTATGAGCATGTCTTTCAGGGCCTTCTGCTTCCTCTTGTTACTTAGTTACTGCATTTATCTGCTTGCTTGGCTGACAGTGCACTCGCTGTCCTTGTATACCTTGTCCCCTCCGATGTGCCTCATACATTTTAAAGACAATTTTATTAAAAAATAAAAGCAGGTGAGTTAAATAACACTTGTCTGGCCAAGACCACAAAGCAAGATTTAACTGAGCTACAGTGCAAGCTTCACGGTGCTATGGAAATTGAGCTGGGAAATACTTGGTTTTGCTTCTTTCACATACTTTTTTGCAGAGAGTCACAAGCAAATGCAGTCCAACTGAGGGGCAAGCAAAGAGTGAAGGGAAAACAACCTACAAATTATTTAATGCTTTCTGATCTTTACACAGCCAGCCTGATGAGTAAGTGACATATTAAAGCTGACACTGTGAGCTTAATGCAATCTCACATTTAAGGGTTATTTTGTTCTATGATCCTCAGTGCAATAGTTAAAAGAACCAACTGGGACTTCTTGTGGCCCAGGACAAGTTTTCTGTAAAACCTGCTGTGGAAAGGTCCTTTTTCCTCTGCGGATGGCTGATGTACCAAGCCATCTATTTCTTTTCCTGGTATTAAAAATGTCAAGTGTATATTGAATATTGCTTTATGAGAAATCATGTTTTATTTTTGTTCAATATATTCCTTTGCTATAGCTTTCTCTCAAGCAACAAGTGTGGTTTATACAGAGAGAATAAAGGATAAAAGCAAATTATTCTGATAAAAGAGACCATTCAAATTTAAAATGTGATTACTTTTTACAAAAAAGTTTATCTGTTTATCTGGTTTATCTGTCCTAGGGAGAGTTATCTTCCTTTCATCTGATATTGCTGTGAAAGACATGGCTGAGAAACATCTATCAGGAGACCTTCACAAAGCAACTGGTGGGCAAGCCAAAGGACATTCCTTGGAAAGCGGCTATCTCCCAACCTTTAATATGTCTCAGGGTTTAATCAGCAGAGCTGGGTCCCTGCGCAGGAAAGCCCCTATTCCGGGAGGGCTGCTATCCTTAGCAAGGCCTGCCGGCAAAAGACTGCCGTTGACCCTGCGGCAGCCCCTCTCGGTACCAGGCTCTGCCCCGGGACCGCTGGGGCAGCCCTATGCTCTGGGCCCTAAAGGAGGGCGCCTGGCTCCTCTCCCAGAGCACTTCCAGGATCTTCCTCCCTCCCCGTGGCCGCAGGCCCCTCGCCCCCTCAAGCGGCCGCCCCGCATTTGCTCGCAGCCGCCGGGGCCTTGCCCAGCGCCCCCCCCCCGCCAGCCGCGGGCTCCCGGCGCCGCTCAGGGCGGCGCCCTGCGGCCGTTTAACGGTCGCCCCAACGGCTCGCGCGCCCCCCTTGACGGCTGGAGTGGCGCCCCTCGTGGCGGCCCGCCGCCGTTTTAGCCGCGGGGGCTGCGGCGCAGAGGTTTCCGGCGGAGGGAAGGTGGCGGCCGTTGGCGGAGCCCCGTCAGGGGGAGCCGGAGACCGCCGGCCCCGCGGGCGCCTCGGCGGAGGTAAGGCGGGGGCAGCCGGGGTGGGGGTGGCGCCGGGGCTGCTTTCTGCACCGTTTCTTAGTTAAATGAGTGACTTTTCTTTTTAGTCCCAACAGTTCGACTGCTACAGCAGTAGGCACGCTTAGTGAGGTAGGTGCCTTTTACTGCTGTGGCATATTCCCCTTTCTCAGGGTAACCTGCTGTCTCTGTAAATGCTTTCCCATCAGGGTCATCACATCCATAACCAAGGGCTGTACCATGCTTGTGGACAAACAAGACCGAAAAGTCATTTGTATTCTGTTAACAGCACACTGCAAATTGTGCTGCTTCTGGGTGTCGTTCATCCCCGACTTGCTCCCGTGAGCAGTTGCTCCTGGCACTCCTCAGTTCTGGGGCACAGGCTTTGCGCGAGGCCTGCCGCAGGCCTGGCTGCGCATCTGGTAGGTGAGGAGCTGCTTAATATGCTGGAGGTGTCCTCCTCCTGCTTCTCGTTTCGTTTTGAGTAATCAGTCAGGCTGCTTTGGAGCTACTGTTTACGATCTGTAATTTATATAATTTGATTTGACAGTAATTCCATTGTCGTTAGGTTTATTTACAAGAGATGCCCTGTGATTTGTTCAATTTTTGTCTGTTGTTTTCCTTGCTTTTCCAATCGTGGTTTCATAACAGTTGATCTCCCCCTTCCTGTATCATTCTTAGGGGCTGCCATGTATCATGGCTAATGAGGTGGTGTTCACCTGTTTGTGCTACATCATAGGAAAGAGTGCGGGTCTATACAGGACCTGCTCGCCCTTGGACAGGAAAGACTACTATAGTCTTAGCTGAAATCTCTTCTTATATTCTAATATTACAGATGTTTCCTGTTTTCCATCAATTAGTTTTGTACCTTTTTTTCCCCCACTTTTTTTTAATAACCCTCAGTGTTTATCTGTAAGATGTTTGTTAATTTTGGAGAAGGCAAATTAGTACAGCTACATTATGTCAGTCTCTAAGAGCTAGATACTGAAAATGATTCAGCACTATAAAGCATGGCATTTTAAATGTCATAAAGGTTTATTTTTAATCACCTGTCCTCGGAGTTGAATCTAAAACCTGTAACAAATGCTGCCTGTGCTCCTTGAATGAGGTAGAGAAAGAGCTAAGTATATCAGAATGACTCACAGAAAAGACTGTGTGCTGAACAGGACAGAGCTAGCCAGTAGGAAATTCTGAGTAGAAAGTACATCTTCCATCATGCCTTTCTGTAGAGTTCAAATGTTTGAATCAGAAAGGTGCTTCCACACACCTGGGATATAGTCTGGAGTTTTTTACTGACCAGAGGTGCCTACAAAGAGAGGAGAGCTTTTATTTTTTCCTTAATATATCCTCAGTGGAGGAGAGCAGATGGGGCTGTCACCTTGGTATATAACACTTTGTTGGAGAAACTGTACAGAAAATGAGAGATTGCTTTCTTTGCAACCTCATGGCTTTCAAAGTGACGTCTGTTCCTACCCTCAGAAATACTAGTCTGTGGCTTATTTGGAAAGAGGTGGAGTACTTGTTACCTGCCTTATTGAAGCTGTGTCATCATACAAAAAAATAATACTCAGGAAATTTGGCTCCCACAGAAGTAGTTAGGTCATGTGGGAGTCTGTATTTCCAGTCTGCGCCTCAGGGACTCTTTAGTCATATTACATTTTATTAGTTAATAATGGTCCTTGGAGTAATGCTCAGTACCTAATTCTGCCCTCTCTCAGATGCATCTTTTAACTCCTCAGCTGCTCTATAAAAGGAGACCCTTGCCATCAATAGGCAACAGCTGAGTGGAGGTTTTCAATTCATAGTTTGGAATCTGGATGTTTTAATTCTGTCTAAGACCTAACTTGGCTGTTTTTGTTTTCCCCTTTAAAAAAAAAAATCAAAGACATTGTAATATGATGCTCTTTTTCAATACTTCCTATCAATACAAATACTTCTGCATATATCTAAATGGCAAGATGACTTTTTTTTGGCAGTGATGCAAATGGTTGCTTTTGCAGTAAACAGTATCACACAACAATGTGCTTTAATGTCTAAAACACACCAGTATGTGTAAGCATAGTGAAAACTTCAGAAGATTTCAAAGCTAAGGGAAAAAAAACTATGTAAGCATGCATGTCTGTAGGTGGTAGTTATGCAGATAAAGGTGCAGAAAGCACTTCTAAAGTAGGATTTACATATATGAATTGTGTAATTGTATGCACAACAGGTAATTACACGAATGTTAATAAAATAATAGTAATAATGATTTGTACTAGGTAATTGAAATTTATGAAGCAGTTTTGGTGTCTTTAATAAAACTGTGAAGTCCTCAAGCAGAGGTAACGAGTACCATAGAAGTGACATAGAGTTAATGTTGCATTTGTCAAACAAAGATAGTAAAATATAATTTTTTAAGTGTCTGAGTATTAGTATCTTCATTGTGCAGATAAGAAGCTGAGGTAGGAATGTAGATCACATTTCAGGTTGCTTTGCAAGTTAATACAAAAGTCAGAAATAGAATACTGCAGTTTTTCATTTAAACACCCTGTTCTACTCAGTAAAACCCTGGTTGTTATTTACAAATACTGTGTAAAATCTAATGCACGACTGTTCAGGGTCTGCTCGTGTGTTTCAGCATTCCTTCCATACGTGTGGTAGACTCCCCAAGCCACAGTTGTGTTTATCAATTTGAATTCTTTTTTCACTTTTGTGCCATTTTAATTGTAACTGTTGTTACTATTAAGTTCAGGTCTGTATCTGTTACTCTGAAAACATGAGCTGATTGCTTCCAGATCACAGTATCTCAATTTTTGCCTTTGAGGTATGCAAAGAAGGAAAGAAGTGAGATTACTAACTTCTCTGGATGTAAGTGTGCTTGTGTTTGAGTGTGGCTTACTGTTTTAAGCACTGTTTTTATGCTTAGGATTTACAATAAAGTTAATTTCTTTATCTGAAAGTTTTAATTCTGTATTCTCTGTTTTCTTTCGTGCCATAGGATATATTTCCAAGGTGAGAGCAGGTGCTTTTCCACACCAGAAAATTCTGTGTAATTTACAAATAAGTTAATTACCAGTCCAGTTAGAATAGTTCTTGCTTTCTGTGTTTTGTGGGTATTTCAGCTGGACAGAGCATTAAGACCTTTTTGTTGGGAAAGATTCACTTTTCTTTATGTTCGTGTTTTATTGCAATGTCAGTCTTTTAAAGAAAGCATATTTACTGTAGGAGAGGATGAAGCAGTATGCGATAGATTCTTTCAGTTCTCTCATTGATCACATGACTTTCTCTTGCTCCAGAACAGTCCTGAACCATAAGGGTATGGATGTTGGTAGCCAGAATTGCTGGCAAGCAGTGATTTGGAGGGATGTGATTTGGAGGGACGGGAGAACTCAAGGAATAAGGTAGTAGAAGTAGCAAGCAAGTCAAATGAATTGGGATGCAGTATTAGTCGTCTGGAGCTGTACTGTCAGAGATGAGTAAGGACTGCAGGGGGACATAGAGGTTATAAGTTTTGGATTGGCATGTATTGCCAGAATTATATATCAGTATTTTGAGAACCAGGATTTGGTTTATGCCTTAGGTTCTCAGTTCTCCTCTCCCACTCCATCCTTGCCTCCAGCTGAGTTCCTAATGGGAAGGCTGGAAGGTGGGCAGAGTTGGAGGAGAAGCAGCAGGAGGATGTTTGTTGCTGCTTGGTAGGGATGTAAATTAAGTAATTAATGATGTGCATCGAAGAAAAGGGTTTTGTTTGCTATCTTACTGCAGATTGCTACAGGCTGCCTGCATCTGCCCTTCACCCACACACAAGCATATTTAACTTTGACCTGTTTCTAGGAAAGTCTTGCCAAGCTGATGACTCTTATTTTTGAGTGTCTTCCCCCTCCTACAAGAACCAGAAGGTTTTTGAATCAAGCGTGACATGTGGCAGATCTCCACCAACACTTGTCACCTTTAGGGCTACTATGCTGTGTAACTTGGTGTGAGAAAGATGGGTCTGGTTGCCAAAGCTCTGGCACCACCCCTTTTTTAAAATAAGAGAGTGGGATTTGAAGCCCTGTGAGAGCTCAGAGCAGGTGGAATGGTGGTGTGAGGCACTGCCCTTATTTCTTGTTTAATTCTGACATTTTTTGGGTGCAGAGCTGGCTTACGTTCATCCACTCCAAATGGGCCCTTCACACAGGGAATAAGTTACCATAAAGACAGAAGCTTCATACTTGCATCTTTTCTTTGGGCTGCATTCGTGGGGTAGTTTGAGCTGTTGTGAGGACATCAGATTGGGAATGTTCCACACCTGACTTTAGTAGCAGGAAGTAAAAGAAGGTATTTATGTGCTGTATTTGGAAATGACAGAAAAGGTGAACAAAGGGTCTGTGGACTCATGTGAGATCAGCTCTGATCTAGACACTGGTGCCAAAGAACTAAGAGAATAATTGGATTCACACAAGCAGTAGAAGTGAGTGAAGCTACACTTCACGCCAGTTGCCCTTCCCCCAAAAAGATAACCTAAACCAGTACAAACCACATCCTTCTTTATAGCTTTGTAGCCTTACCAATGTCTGGATTTACAAATGAGCCCTGTAATGTCCAAATGCCCATGAGAAGTTAGCCAGTTCAACCTTCTGTTATTCAGATCCATCCTCATCCCTCCCTTCACCCTGCTGGGCTGTCATGAGAAACCCCATTATCTGCCAGTTGATACTTCACTGATGCCTCAGTCGCCTCCATCTCATCAAGTCTAGCTGGCAGAAGCTTCCAGGAAGGGATCAGATCTCTGTTTCGGGAAACACCAGCCAGATTGCTGTTGCTACACTTTGTCAAGAAGTAGGGAAGCAGTGCTTTAGTCCTTTGTGAAAACTGGAGGAGGGATCGGACTCCTTCTTAATAGCATGAGAAATATGTGTCACTGGTCTGCATTATAAGTGCACACAAGGCCTCCTTCAGCTTCTTCTGGTTTAATACATGAAGGAGTGTAGTCTTATGACTGAATTATCTCATGGCCTCTTAGAAGATTAGGCTCATAGCTTTCTAAATTGGTATCTGTTGTAGGTTCACTCTTTTCTTCTCATATAGGACCTAATTTTCTCTTGCTAAATAATCCAGCCTGTTCCCACACTGATTTCACCAGCCCAGTTCAACTCTTCCTTGTTCATGCACATAGGAAACAGGATCAGTAGCTTAAGACTGGTAGCAATGTCTGCTGAAGACTGTTGGCTTCACTCAGTACAAAGGGGTGCAAAATAAGCCTTGTCTGTAGCCTGTAATTTCTCTCTCTAGCAGATAATAAAGGGGACAGGTGACTGTTTCAAGGCAGTTCTGCAAAAACATTTTTTGTTTGTTTTTAATCCCTTTCCTCCACTTCCTTGTTTTATCTCTCTCTGAACTTGTTTTCCCAGCCATGAGTACTGCCTCTGTATACAGGCTGCCCCAGAGAGTTAGGGTTTGTCCACCAGGGTGATAAATTCAGCTTTTTCCCAAATCACTCTCAGGAACCTCACTGTCTCTGGGAGGATCGCTCAAGCAATAAGGACTGAAGAGAAATGCTGGTGAGAAGGTGAAGAAGAGAGGAAAGACTTGCGAAAGCATCTTTGTTATTGCTTTATAACAAACAGTTATGATCTCTTGCTGCCAGTGTCATTTCTTCATAAATATTCTGATCCCTGAACTGTATATTCTCTGGACACCATGTCATTTAATTATTTTTCACTGGATGGAAAAACTGTAATTCCACTAAATTAAAAATAGAGCTGCAAATGGGCTTGGTTTGATCTCTGTGGCATCTATAGCAGAGAAACAAGATTAATTCCAGCAATTAGATGTTAATTGATGTCTGAACATGTCTATTCCTAGACACAGCAAGACCACATATAACATAACTAGCACCATTAAAACAGCATCATCTCCCCTGTGTGCTCGGCAAGCACGGAATTGGAGGGGGGGAAGCTTACTGGGGACCTGTGTCTAAATAGAGCAGTGGGGGATGCTGTGAGAATGAACAGAAACTTGTGATGGGGAGGAGGGAGTGTAGCTTCTTTGGATGGTGAGGATCTGGTGGTTAAATGGACAGAGTATTACAGAACAACTGTAATTTTGTTTAAGAGTGCAGCCACTTTATTTTCATTTACTTGCTGGTCAGGTCTGCCTGGGATTCACATCATAAACAACTACAAAGGTTTATTACAAACTGATAAAATGCTTGATGAAGAGAGAAAAAAAACACAGAGATTTTCTTTGGCCTTTGGAAACCAGATATGAACAATTTTGATTAAATGGAATATGAGGTCACTGAATCTGGTCTTTTACCTGCTGTGTAGCTTCAGCTACATCCATTTCAATAACAAGATTCTGTTTCTGTGCTGCCTGTGCCTTATATATAAAGCACCATGCACTGTATATATTCTGTTTTGTTTCCATTTTACAATACAATAAAAATCTTTTTCAACTAGAAGAGATGCTAGCCTTGGATTCTGAAGTGGTGAATAGAATAATAAATCCTGTGCATCACTAGCTTGACTTACATCTGAGAGTTTCAAAGAGCTTTATAAACATCAAGTAATCTTTCCAGCATGCCTATCGCAACTGGGGAGTATTACCTCCATTCTGCAGCTATTATTATTATTTTGTATCATTGCACCTAAGAGCCTGAGTCAGGTTCAAGACTCTGCTGTACATAATGAAAAGCTAGGCCTGAAGACCTTTAAACAATTACACAAATAAAGAAATGAGAGGGATATAACAGATGTGGAGGAGCATAGGATAACAGTAAAAGGAAAAAAAATTGCAACTTGGAAAGTAACCAGTGTTGGCACACCATGGCCTATTCAACCATTGTCATGTGTTTTGTGGGCAGTGTAGTAAAGATGAGATCTGAGGAGACATTGAACAATTCAGTGGCTCTGCRGATTTTACTGTGCGATTGCTTCCATGCCTAAAGAGAGCCACAGGAAGTGTATCTCTGAGGCACACTTGGATTGATGAGTGATAAACTTTGGCTCAATATTAGGAGGAAAAAATTGGAGGGCAAAGGGAACTGAACTGTAAAGTGTTTCCTGAGTGATGAAGACCTTCACTGCGTGTGTGTGGTAGTGGTAATAATAACAGTGGAACCAGTTTGTTGAGGAAAGGAAGAAAACAGAGTGGCCAGCCCTGTATCCTGAGAGAATTTCAACCAACTGGATGTGGATAGCAAGTGTTATGACAGAGCGGGCTCTGCCTGTGCCCCATAATGATCTCCCTTTTATATTCCTTACTGAATGCCTGTTTAAACCTGCCTTGTGGCATTCTGTTCTCAGACAAGTTCAGTGAGGAATTTTCAGCAGAAATGGGAAAGTACTGAGACTATACACCTTATGTAGAATATTGTATGCAGCCTGGTCACCTGCAGTCAAACAAATTAAATTGCAGCAGGTGTGAAGAGAGCTGTTGTGATGCTTCAACAGCTGATGAAGTTATTGAGGAAGCTATTTTAGGAGGCAGTGTCTGGCACATTTAAGCTGTGCAGTGATTCTTAATTCTTCTTGTTGGTCAGGCTCACCCTTTCATTCTTTGCGTAGTCTAGTGAATGGGGCATTGCTCTTGTGGGAGGGAGAACTTGCTTCTAGGATTTCTACCTAGCCCAGTAGCAGTAACACCTGGGATGGCAGGGAGAGGGCTTAGCTTGGAACACCCCTGCCACTGACAGTTAAGGAGCTGACTTAAGGCTCTGACCTTTACACACAAAGGGAACAAGGTGTATGTGAGCCATCTGTGTCCTGGATGAGTTCTCTATTTGCTGAGCTAATAAATAAGGGGAACGTCTCATTTAATAGCTCCTCTACAGAGTGGGACTGTGGGGCTAGCTATAGCACACTTTCCAGCTGGGATCTTTCAAGAAAATCAGAGGCTGAGGAGCAGAGCTATTCAGCTTACCCTGAGGTCTGTTCTCTCATTTCTGAGATGTGCACATGCTCCCAGCTCTGCTCATTCCCAGCTCCAGCCTTATGAAGGCACTGATTGCACATCCAGTTGCTCCCAACTCTTGAATACAGAAACCACCTGGAAGAAAAGAGTGTTTCTGACTCCTGCACGCAGCTCCTATTTGGTTAGACACGTTGTTCTCCAGTCTCACTTTGTGGCCCCACTTCTGGTTCTCTCACTTTTTGCCCTGATCTCTTGGCTCTTCTTGATGAAGCTGAGACAAAATTTGGTTCATAGTCCAAGTCTAGACAAGAGTCTGCCTTTTGAATAGATTGGCTAAAATGTGTAACTACTTTCAGCAATGTGGACAGGTCCAGGCCATCCCTGAGGTTGTGTAGGTGCACAGGAACATTTAGCATTGAAAACACGTTTCTGCAGACTAGTAGCCCCTGTGTCAGGAGAAAAAAAAAAACAAAAAAAAAACCACCCTCAAAACTCTCACACAGCTGCTGCCTGTAAGTGGAAGGCTGTAAAGTACCTGACTGCTGGCTCCCAGGTATTTCTTAGGTAGGTGTCATGCTGATTCTCCCATCTTTCCACATCCTCCATGCCATTTAGGATTTCTGTAGTATGTTAGGCTTGATTGGTGCCATGGCTGTAGCTGTGGCTGCTCCCACTCTGCTTCCACAGTGTTGGTTCCAGCTTGTTAGTTCAAGTTTGTTATCTAGGGCCCCTTTTCCATTCCACACCTTTACTGCTGGTGACCCTTCCTTCTGAGGCCTGCCTCAGTGGCTGGAACCTATGAGTTGGGCACAACATACCTGCTGAAATCCTCATGCAGGTATAGCTTTTTACGCTCTTCCTTCGCATCTCCAGTGGGCTATCTTAGGTGGCTCCCTTGTCAGAGAGCTGGGGTTTGTGAATCCTGGTCTGTGATTCTCCTCATGTATCCTATATTGAGCCTAGGCACTTAACCAGGGCTGTGGGTTTCACTGGTTATTCTGGCATTGCATAATGATGCAGGGCAAAGCGCTATGAAAGGCAAGTCCTTTTATGGATCCAGTTTTTAGGGTTCATAAGAGTAAACTTGTGCGTACAAAATTCCTTTTGCGAAAACTATGTTCCTTGTGTTCTGCCATGTTATCCCTGGCTTTAATCTAGATTCTTAGAGCATTTACAGTCTATGAAGGTGTCTTCCAATCCAAGGATATTGAACATGATATAAACATGGGACTGTGCCTTGAATGTAGGTCAAAACCAGTAACAAGCCAGGCTGACTTAGAAATGCCAACAGTTGGTTCATTCTCAGCATGACTTACATGATCTTACAACATGTTATTAAGCCTGGCTATATTATTGGACCTGGCTGAGACTTACACAGGTGGAAAAAAACAAGTGACTGTGAAACAGTGCTGAACTCTGTTTATGTATCTTGCCCATCTGTTCCAGTTCACAGCCATGTTGGGTTATAATATCTGTGCTTCACTCTGATGCAGTGAGATTTCACAGCTGTTTTAGTGCTAGTCAATCACTCCAATGTGTTGCGGTTGTTTGTCTCTTTGAAGATGTCACTGGGGCTCAGGATCCAGCTCAAAAGGAGTCAGCCAAGGCTGGAGAAAAGACACTTAGACTGCACAGATCGGAGCAGTATTTTACTTGGCCTGCCAGCAGACCGCCACAGGCTGCAATTCTGCCAGCTCTTGTGAGTTAGACAGTTTCAAGCTTGGTCAATGTTTAGGTGGGAGACTGCCAAGGAAGCGTCAGGTGCTGCAAGGGGTGTTGTTTTTTTGATGGAGGAGCTGGCATTCCTCTCTCTTCAAGTGCTGACTCTGTGCCTCAGTGTGATAACAAGGGATGTTATGCTTTTGGAAGTGCCGTCATTCATACAAAGCATGAAAATTGCGTCTAATCCATGTTGCAGCATGAAACATCCCAAGGCGTGGGATATTTTCTTATTTTTCATGGACTGTTCAAATTCCCATGTAAACAACTTTGGTGCTGCCTCCCTAAATCTATGTTCATATGATAGCAAGTGTTTGAGCTACTGCGTGTGAAGGACTATGTTTGCAGGACTGGGAGAAAGCATGTGAAATGTTACTGAAGCTCTGTTGATGCATGGTAACTTAGAGTAAAAGATTTTAGCTTAAACCAATATGAAAGTGGTTTTACTTTGCATTTGCAATGGGTTAAGGGCATAGGTGGCCTTGGCTACTGTTGCTCAATTGACAAGCTGTAATTTGCTGTACACCATGGTAACTCAGTCACTTGCAGCCTGGATGGAGCCAACGATCTCATTTGGACATGGTCTGTTTTTTTCCGTGTGAAAGGAATATGTAGTGTTGCCAATGTGCTTTGGGGGCTTAGTGATTAATCTGTTTAATCAGCATGCTTGATGATTTTTCTGTGTGGCAAGAGTGGAGTTTTGTTTGCTTCAATGCAGGAAACTCAGTCCTGTGTAAAGCAGAAGGAAAGGCAGGTGACTGAGTTGCTGATTACTGCCAAAGCCCCCTGTAGATGAAACTATTAAGTATAAACACTATAATATTTGTCACACTTTGTTTTCCATATTCAAGGTTTTCTTTCAGTAAGAACAAATTCTTCATGGCTGGGCTATGTAGCCAAATGGCAAATGAGGCTAAGTCTAGCAGTAAAATTTAAGTAGTGGAGTTAACATTTACATTTTTCTAATGGAAATGATAATGAGATGAATTGATATCTGGTATCATCTCTGAAGAGGCTGTCTCATGCTTTGAGGCATTCCAAATGCCATGTGAGGCTTTCCAGTTCTCTGACCTGGGCACCTAGGCTTCGCATGGGATTTTTAATACCTCTTTGTTGCATCTAGACCTGATATGACTGTAGAGGCTCATATCAATTACTTCTGATAGTACTTTAGCGTTTTTGCTTTTTTTTAGAATCTAAGATGAAAAAGAATGTAATGAACTGCATGATCTGTATAGTACTTATTGTTCCCTTTTTATATACAAGCAGTACTTAATGCTCCCCTGTGCCTCTGTCACTGTAGAAAAAAGATCAATCAAATGACTATCATTTTTCAAACAAGGCCTTACAAATAAGCATATTGATAAATGCTTGAAGGGTGTGTTTAGGGGGAAGGAGGTTCCTGCTAGTGTCAGCTTCATGGAGCTCTACATTCAGCACTTCCTCAATATGACAGAAGAGTCTCATTTTTACTGATGCTGAATCTCTTTTTCTTTCTTACCACTAATTGACTTGATTTTCCCTTCATACTGCTGAAGGTAAGATGTTGCCATGCACTTGGAACAAGAAGGAGGAATTGCATATGCAATGTAGGACAGTTCAGCTGCCACTGAGAAATATGTACTAATTGCACTAATTTCACCTATACATAGAATGACAGAATTACTTGGACACTGTGTAACACTTAATTTCTAAGCGCCTTGCCACTTAAAAGTGGACTCCTACTAGTGGAACAGGGATTTTGAGGATCTTCTGGTGCCTAACTGTGGTATTTAGGTACCCTGCCAAACTGCTTGTTTACCACACCCAAGAGCTGTGTGTTAGCAGAATGCATGTTAGAGTTACCGGTGTTGTCTGCATGTGCCTCTGTCCTTGCATACCTTGAACAGTGAACCTGTTGGATCTTAAACTTGCTTCCTGTGCACCCCTCCTTTAGTGTAAACAATACTGAAAGCAAGTCTGAATTTGCATCTTTATAGACATTCTGAGCCAAACCGCCTGTGTTACTTTACTCTCTTGAAATACATGATGATTGTGAAAATAATGCAGCCTT
Organism: Apteryx rowi; assembly: GCF_003343035.1. Lineage (NCBI taxonomy): Eukaryota > Metazoa > Chordata > Aves > Apterygiformes > Apterygidae > Apteryx > Apteryx rowi. The sequence goes on from NW_020447864.1 coordinate 1,248,446, forward strand.
ATTAATGGTTCTTGCACTCCTAACAGGCAGTTCTGTTTCCTTTGAAGGAGACTGACTGCTTGTTGCTGGAGCAGATCTTTAGATCTTTGTGCCCTGGAGTTTTCAGTAGGCGCATGGTCCAGCAGAGCTTTTCGGTGCTGGATAGTTTTGCCTCATTAGTGGTTTAATGTTTTCAAGCTTGCATAGTTGTCTAACTTGAGAGCTGCACATGTGGGATTGTTCACCATTTTATTATCATAGTTTTTATTCAGCTATTGAAGTAAAGCAGTGGAAATCAATTAATTTCCAAGTACCTGAGACATTTCCACATCCCAGAATCAGCGGTTATTAGCTCCTTTTTGCAACGTACAAAAAGCCGTACAAAAGTTAAGAGACAAAGGATGGAGGCCCATGGCTAACTGCTGTGGGTTGCAGTCCCTTCAGGGGTGTCCTGCTCCAGCAGGGGTTCCCCATGGGCCGCAGTCCCTTCGGGGGTGTGCCTCCTGTGTCTCCTTTTCGTGTCTCTTTGCATCTTTCTTTTTGTGTGTCCTCCTGTACTGCCTCATCTTCATCTCCTTATATGTCTCCTGCCCCTAGTGGCTACCACCCTTTCTTAAATAAATTTGAGTGGAGGTGACATATGCTCCTCTGACTGGTTGCAGTTTTGGCACAGGGTGGCTTGCTTTAATCTGCTGCAGAGGCAGCTGAACAGCTGTGACCAGCACAGGGCGGTTCATGACCTCTTCCCACGCAGGGCACCCCTGCACCCCCACTACTGGAACCCTGCTGTTTCTGCCCGATGTAATTCCAACCGAGAGAAAAGCAGCCGAGCCAAAATACATTCTCTCGGATGTCCTCTTTGCATGATGGGGAAGATGAGGGAGACAGAGGGGTGCAGTGAAACTGTAATTAACAAAAAATCTATTTCCGCAGTTCAGAAGGTGCTTCTCGCAGTTTCATCTGCTGGGTTCAGCATCTGACATTGGCTTGTGCAGTTTGAATCTGTTTCTAGTATTCTGATCTCAGTGGAAATGTTTGGAGGAAACAGAAATGGAACAAATTAGGCACCAAACTCATCCCAACTAATTAGAGATATCTATAAGCATCGAACAACCACACAACTGCTGTTAAAACTATTACATCAAAAAGCCAGGAAAATTCTCAAAACTTATAGATATAAAACATGTCAGCAGCTGGCAAAGGAATCTGTAAAAAGGGAGAGCTTTTTAAAAAACGTTTTGATTACAGGTTCACACATTTCATTTAAAAACAAAACAAAACCCACAAACCATCCCCCTCTGATTCCTGCAAAGCTTAGTAAACATGCACCATTTACATACTACTGCAAAGATAAGCCATTTGGAAGGAGCAGAGCCACAGCACAGGTTTTAAAGCCATCTGGCACACAGTGCTCAACATGAGACCCAATGCTACCTCTGGGCTCATGGAGACCTGCTGTTATCTCAGTTTCTCTATTACTGCCATTTGTTGAGATCAAGAAATGGAGGTTATAGAAAATGTTATTTATGTGACTGAAACAAATGCTACCTTATTGTCAGCTGCCTTCTGTTTAGTTTCTTGTTTGTGCAGTGAAGAATATTGTCTTTACAGCTCTTTGTGGCTTATTTTTAAGTTGTATGTCAAATCTGACAACAAAAATGAAGGTTTAATACTCTTTGGATTAAATTTAGCTAGGTTGTTGTTCCCAGCTCTTCTGTTCATACTAAATGACTTCTTAGTTACCCTTGGTCTGCAGGAAATTCGTCATCTTGGGTTTACTGTGATAATGCAGATTTCAGGCATGGCCGTTTAGCTGTGCTAGGACAGTTCTTGTTTTTGTTATTAGATGCAAAGGGCACCAGATGGAGGGCACATGTGACAAATGGGGTAGCTGCTTGGTTTGCTTGTGTAGTGTGTTGTAGCTGAGTAGCAGTGAGGAAAGCTGCTCGTTTATCTTGTAGCTGTGGCACTTAGGTGAAATGCTGTCGAAGGAGGAGCACCTTGCACCTTCTGCCAGAGGAAACAGGCATTCTCAGCTGGGAAAATCTTTTAGAGGGAAAGAACAGCAGGGACATGGGAGTAGGGAGTCTCCAGCAGAAGAGACTGAGTCTCTCTCTCCTTCCACAAGGACAGAGTGATGAGGGAGGGAGGATTTGCTTTGAAACTTTTTTATTGACTGCCATACCAAGCACATCTCAATTTTTCCTCTATTTAAAGAGAGGGCTTATTTTAGAGCCTAATTACCTAAAACATATTCTAGTTCAGAGTTTGGGAGCTTCTTGGTGTACTTTGATGTGCTCATTTGAAAGAAAAGGTGGGGAGTAGTTCCACATGAATACTCTAGCTGATTCAGGGTCCTGTCACAGCATATTTTTCTTCTCTCCTTTTATGTTAATTGGACAAATGGAAAATAATGAAGAGGGGACGTAAAACAGGCTACCTAGATCAATAAAAATGTCAGTTTTTCTGCATCAATGTAGTAGGCAGAACTAATGTTGCTTGGCTAAATAAATGGGTGTGTTTTTGCAGCACTGTGGTTGTTCAGAGTGCTTTAAAAGCAAAGGAAATGACAGAGCTTAGCACTTGCAGGCCAGCATGACCCAGTGATTTTAGAACAGAGCTTGCCCAGTTTCCACCCCAGCAGGAAATGTTCTTTATGCCAATATATCAGCTGTACTGAGGTCAGAGAGTAGGCCACAAGGTTCAGTTCAGCGAGGCTGGGCACAGTTTAGCTGCCAAAATGACAATTCTCCCAAATATAAGAGCTCCAAGAAATGGAGGACAGTTAAGGACATATTTGAGGTTTAATTTCCTTTTCCCAAATGCTGTACCTACTACTACTACCAGTTATTCGTTAACACAAGTGTTCCTGAAGAGAGCAGGAAGTTGTTCTGCTTTAGGAGTAACTCTCATGATGCCTATTCACAAAATACCACTTCAGGCTGCTGCACCTGTCAACTTGCCTTAGAACATACACTTTTCAGTTAAAGAGAGCCCAGTAATATTCCTAAAATGGAATTGGAACGGGAATGTTCTTATTTGATCTGATGTAGGAAACACTCCTAGAAAGCTCCATGTGCTGTGTTGGGTTCCTTTGCCGGCTTATGGCCTGATCTTACAGAAGTTCATCTTCTAATAAAACCAGAGAGTGCTTGGCACTCACAGAAAATCCAGGCTCCATATCACTCAGCTTTCCTAATGGGACCCTGAAATGTTAACTTGTATAGATAGAGCCATGCAAATAGCCCAGACTTCTTGGAAATCTAATTATTTAGTCTAGAAATTTGCTGATGCTGGAGCCCTTTTAAGTTTGTGTACTTACCTTTCTGATCACTGTCATTCACAACAGTGGGCTGCTTTGCATAGTCTTGGTTCACTTCTCTGTCTCACTGTGAGCCAGACTGGTAGGAATAGCCGTATCCTTTTTGAAACAAGTATGTGGAAAGCTTGGATCTTTGCTCTAGCCATTCATGTTCCTGAGCCTAATCCACAGGCCTCAAATAGCCCATATGTTAGCTGTTATTTTTATTAATTCTGTGTGATTAAATGAATAATTCGATCTTTATATGCTTAACTGTTCAAAAGGCTACTGCCTCAGTGTGTGGTAAACCCTGCAAGATGTAAAGTCAAGCACAACAGTGGGGAAGCCGTTCTCTTCCTGATTACTGCCATTGCTCTGCAATAAGGTCTCAGTGTCCTGGCTCATTGGTCCCACTGCTCACAAAACAAGCTTCATCTGCACAACCAAGCTAAGCAACAGCTTATGAAAACAAATACCTCATTACATATTAGTACAGTATTGTGTTGGGAGTCACCAGTGTTTGTGTTGTAAGTGGTCAGTGGCATCTGGTGCTGCTGGCGTTGTTGGGTGGTGTCGGTGTGTTAGGCTGAGATCTTGAGCACTGTATTGCTAGCAAATTCACAGTAAGGAGATCTCAGCATTGGACTTGTCCAACACCTACAGGCTCAAATTGGTGGTGAGGATTCAGCCTGATTTATTGTATACAAGTACAGCCCTAATGCTGTTGGCTGGATTTGCCAGCTAGTTTGATCAACGCCTTTGCAAGGCAAGCAATATGCTTTGACTAATACTCCAGTGAGGTACACGACTGCCTTTGCATCCGAGTGGAGTTGAAGGATGCGCAGTGCAACCCCACCCACACAGTACATATTATGCCCTTGGGACTGCTGCTTCTTTCCTGGCATCAGATCCTCTCGTTGCTGTAAAGAAGTTTATTGCTCAGTTTATTTCCCATGGTACTCTAAATAGAAATCCTTATACCAAAATATTGTGACATAGTTGCATAATGCTATGCATTTCATTTCCGTCTACAGAATTATTATTAGCCGTATAARACTAAGACTTTTTTGAAGAGTGACATTGTCTGCAGCCTTTGCAGCCTCAAGAAGTGTTAGAAAAATCAATTTTTTGGCATTTAGGGCTTTTTTTTTATTTGAAGTTTTTACTAACAACCCAGAAATTTACAAAAGTCCTTGTGCAATTTCTGTGAAGTTGCAGCATTCCTAGAAAGGTTTTTTTTTTTTTTTTTTTTTAATACCAGTGACAAGGGAAAGAATTTTAATGGTCAAATTGAAGGTGCTGCTAGTTTTTCTAGGAACAAGTTTCATTTCAGCCAGGTACCAGAAGTCTTCATACTTATTTCATAAATCTCTTACTTTTCAGCTTTACTTCTCAGCTCTAAATGCCACAGTTCAATAAATTTTGTCCATCACTAGATAAATATAGATGTGAGATTGGAGTGGTACCAGGGAGCTGGACTGTGGAAGATGTAGCCATGGGAGATGGGAGAGAATTTCTACTTTAAAGGCTGTTAGAACTTAAATGAAAGGAAAGTCCTTTAAACCCTGACCTTCATTCAGCTCCTGGGTTTATTTTGTTCACATTCTCCTCCAGGAGCCACATACTGGCTTTATTTATGCTTACTAAAATAAATAAATGCGTGACCATTTCTCCTACACACAGGCAGCTTATTTCTGGTAGAAAGGGTTCTTTATGCTATTCTAAAATTAATACTGGCAGACGGCCTGTTAATAGTCTGTATGTAACACTTTTTACAAGTATTTCAGTGCTTTACACATACTATTGAATGCTTTGAATCCTTTCCCAAAGGGCTGCCTCTGGCAGGAAACATAGCCCCATTTGCGATATTTGAAGCAAAATCAAACAGGGTGAGAAAGAGAATAGTACGCCAGCTAATCTTAGGGAACTTAACTGGCTTGTCAGAAGTCAACCTAGTATAGGTCCCAGTCATCCTGGCTAATATCCTTCAGTAATCTTCCATGTGTGTTTGTTTTCCTTCTCTTCTGAAAATTAAATACTGAGCCAAAGCATTGGTTCAGTATGGAGTCAGTGATGTTGTATCTATCTTGGCACTGTGCAGTCACTAGCGCAGGGCTTATCCTATGCTGGACTTGGATTAGCAAGGTGTAACCTGTGAAATAACATGGCCAAGGCGCTCATCTTGTGCGAACAGAGAAAGAAGCTATGGTAGAGAGACCTACTGCTTGTGTTTCTCAGTGCTGTAAGCTGCTGGTGAAAGTATGTGGGTAGTTGCTTTGTTTGCTTGCTAGGATGCCATCAGACTGTAAGGCTAGTGCTTTGGTATGTCATAAAGAAAATTTTAGATCCTGGTGATGGTTATGTATCATCACAGCAAGCATGTCTTTATTCCAATTAGTGACTGCTTAATACTGCTTCATACTGAGGAACAGTTTGGTCTTTTTTCACCCGTAGGGTGGGTCTGTACCTAAAGCTGGTTTCTGCAAGCTTGTGCTTTGTGCTCAAGATGATAAAATGGGCACCGCTGGTTCACTAAATGAACAGCTAGAAACTGCCCACAACCTGGCCACCATGAGAGGCTGATTTGTGCGAACCTTGAAACCCAGCCAAGCAACCCTCTTGTTGCCTGCCGGGAGGACAGTTTATTCCACCCAAGTCTTGCATCTCCCCCCCAACGAGAAAGTATCCTACTACTGTCAAATACCAAACCACCACTGGAACTTGGGACAGTGGGATGTAGGAAGGAAATTTGTGTTGGATATGTATGTCCCTTCACTGATCTTTACTTCACAGTTGTTCAGGGCCTGGAACAAGTCTCGGGGTGGGAGAGGGAAGAGAAGGCAGCCCAAGGTGGCATTGGGAGACCTTCCACTCTTTTTCCTTCTCTTCTAGAGCTTTTGATCCAGCATTTGCAACAGTCCTGATCTGGTACTTATCTGAGGAGAGAAACTGGGTGGATGACATTACAGAGGAGGTGGAAGCTGGTCTTAAGCCCTTTCCTACTGCTGGAGGAGAGGGGCTATGGAGTAAAGGCAGATTGTGGCCAAGTGCTCAAGCCACTGAGCACAAGACTAATATAGGAGATGATAGAGATACCTCACTAGCTCCAGTGCTGCATGAAGACTGCTCTCAGTATATTGCACATCATCACCTTTTTGTCATGGATGTCTGGCGGACAAGGAGCAGGAAGTCTCACAGAGACCTCTCTGCACAGTAGCAGAGTTCTCTAATCTTTTTTTTGAAGAGAGGTTGTAATGCTGCTTTCAGCATACCGTAGTGACTCTGAGCTCCTTGGTATGACCTGCAAGTCTGGAGCAATGAGGATTACCTTGTGTGCGTATTTGTGCGCTAATCACACTGTGGATGATGGGTGTGTGTATGTGTGTTAACTAGTTTGGTATATTCAGCATGTATGAATACACAAGTGGAGCTTGATTCTTGTCCTTGGGTGGGTTTGGACTGTAACTCCAATCAGACATGGGCAACACATTCAAATAATTAATACATTGAGAATAAGTCGATACTTCAGAGCTCAGTATTACTTCTCTATCCTCGCCAAATTACACAAATGAATTGGTGAACTGCCTGCAGGTAGATATTGCATAGTCTGCCATCTCTGATTCAAATATGCTTGTGTGTAACTATATGGTGAGTGTCCTAGTCCTATTGCAACTCCAGGAATGTGACCAAGTTCTGTATCTCCAAGAAGGAAAGACGGTTTTTTCTTCCAGTGTTGGACCAAATCTTAGTTTCTTGGGCTCTTCACAAACACAAAAGAAGTTGTGATGCTTTCTCCATAGAGCCTACACACCACCAGACAGAGGTGATACAACAGAGCGGTTACGCTAGCATCATGTAAGAGTTGGCATGCAAGGCTTGTACTTGTCTGGCTGGCACAGATAGGGCCCCAGTAGTCATGGATGGCAGATCAAATTATTTATATGCAATTGGAGCATGGCATGAAGAATATGCTTATGGCTGAAGAGTCATTCTATAGCTTTTTTTTTTTTTTTTTTTTTTTTTAAGGTGAAAGAGTATTTACCTTGCAGCTCTGAATTAGCATTAGGAAAAGTTTACACAGGTTCCTTGAAAGAATTTGCTACTTTTGACTTCTCCTTCTATATTTAGGAGATCAATCCCTTATCCATATGCTTTAAAAATAAAGGATAAAAATCAGCCATTGCAAGCCTATAATGCTTTCATCCTTTTCATATGCTTTAGAAGAGCAGTTATCTAGTGATGGGATTGCACAGTATGCACAAATTGTAGTTCACCATTCTAAAACAGAAAATTACACCAGGATATCCATAAACAATATGGAACAGCAAGGGTCAGACTATTTTACCATGCAGAATTATATGGCATAGGACATCTGTCACACTTTCTTCTTTTTGCTGCTAATGCCCCAATCCCAGCTTCCATGATGCTATAGGGAAATCAGAAAGAGCACATTGTTTTCAAAACACACTTCAATATTAGAAATATATTTTAGTACATTTTGCACAAAATTGTGTAATCCTTACAGTAGATATTTAGCTCTGTCTAGTATGTTCTGTCTTCAGACTGCTCTCAAAATAATTGATCCTCCTTGCCTTTACTCTAGAAAGGTGCTGAATGCTGGCTAAGGAAAACTGATACATGTGGATGTTAAGTGACTGAAACGGGGCCAGCATGAAATAAATGGATAAAGACTGCATTAACCATTCTGTGTTGCTGGAGGTGTGCAATTTACATAGGGCCTAACACTGCTTCAGTTCATGTGAGCTGAAGTAAGTTTCCTCCCCTAACTTTCTGCTATCAGCCAAAAGGCTGTTAAAGGACAGCCACCCCAGAAAGCACGATTCAATCACAGATCAGCACTGTCTTATTTAATACATTGTATCTCTTTATAAACAGTTTATTGTTTCACACAACAAATGTGGTTAGAAACAGCAGGTACAATATACAAGTTGATTGCCTTCAGGGACTCATGGATGACAGGTTCTGTGAATCCTGAGACCTTTTAGGGCTTGGAGTACACAGTGCAGAGCACCAGTACAGCTGCCAAGCCAGTGGACAACTCACACATGCATACAGCTGAGGCACTATATAATTGACTTTTTACCTTTATAATCCAAACTGAAAACAGCAAAGGCAAGAAACTGATTCTGATTTACATACGTTTGACTTGGATCTACTTGACCCATGATTTCTATTTCAACTGAATCAGCCTAATTCAGTAGTTATGACAGTTATGAATTGTATTCCTGAAGGCTGATGTAAAAAAAACAACAACCCCCCCCCCCAGTATCAACCATGTGCCAAAAATTTTAAATAAGTGTGATAAACATTAGGTATTACTTAGCAAATGAGTGTCTGATTGATAGCTTTATAGTATATCAACAGAATAACAATAATAGGATAACAATAGAAGAAAATTAAATGCAGAACAAAGACAAAAATTAATTCTGGATCCTTTGTCTGGATCGGTATTCAGTATCTGTGGAGGTACTATTAAACACTGCTTGCATATCTCTAGTGGCTGCTAGCCTTAAGGTTCCTTGTATAGACAAAGGCTACAGAGAAAGTTAAGAGCACTGAGGAAGGGGCTTAAACTGAAAGCGCAACTCAGCCTTAATGTTATTTGCTACAGTGTATTAAGACACAGCTCCAGGAATTTCATATACAAAATAGCAGCAAAGTCATTTAACACTTAAAAATTAACATCTTCATTATAGATAAAAACAGCTAGTGGCAATACAAGCCTAACTCATGATACCTTTAGAAGTGACTGTCTCTACTCTTATGCTGTCTTCACACAGACTCTTTGAAGAGGCCCATTTAGAAGGGGAGGGCACTGTTGGGCACTGAAGTTGATCAGGGAGATTCTGCAAAAAGGAGGATGGAGAAAGCCTACCATGGAGTAGAGAAATGGAGGGCCTGCATATGTGCTACAACAAAGGCTGACAGAAGTATCAGAAAAGAAATTTTGAATAGCACATACATATTCTGAATTTAGCAGGAGTCACTGCCTCACACAGAGGCAAAATATTGCTAATAAGGTAACAGCTGGAAAAAGATCAGCAGCATCTATCTGATCCTATTGCATTTCTACTAGTTCACTTATCTAATCTGGAAAGAAAAATATGATTTGGTACATCTTACTCTGAAAGATTGGCTAAACCTGCACTGCATTAAAAAAAAAAAAAAACAACTCTTCACAGAGTTCTGTTCCCCTTGTGCTAAGAATAGCACAAGATATACACTGTTGAAATATCTGTAACCCAGCTATGCTAGCACTTCTACAGTTGTTAGTATTCACTCAAACATCTCAGTTGTTTGGGAAGAAAAACAAGTATTTTTAATGGAATTGCAAACCAGTATAAAGGTGATTCCAGGACGAAGTCCAGCTAATAGTAGCTGATATTGATGAAACTACAGCTACTAGTAAACAGGCAAATTCAGCCATTGTGACATGCTACATTTCTCCAGAAGACAAGCCAGATAAGGACTGATTAAATGTATGTGGGTGTGCAGAACCTGGAGATTTGTTTTACATCCCAGTGGCATAATTTTACTTCAGCCATTTGCTTTGCTAGGTGACTTTTTTTTTTTTTTTTTAAACAGGACCTGAGACCAAAGAGCCAAAAACAGAAAGGCAAAACAACAGGTGTGCAGTGTAAGACAATTATAGAATGATTTGTAACTAAGTGATGCTTAACTGATTAGTATTTTAATCTAGACAAACATAGAGGATAAAGGGAAAAGTCTGCATGCACACAGACTAAAGATAACACCTCTGCCTGTCAGCACACGTGATTGACAGACTATTTGAAGGAGCATGACTCTTGCAAAGCTGGTATGGGTGGCTCAGTTAAAACGTTTTTAGCTAGGCATCATTTAAGAACTGCAGTGTAGACAAGAACAGTTGAGCTAACCAGCAATGGTTAACTTAAATTTTAGCTTATTCCTGGAGCTCATCACCTTTCTCACGCTGCTGCCGAATGTAACATGTTAAAACATGTCCCTAGAAACTAGTCTAGCTAAAACATTCAGGAATCTAAGGCAAATGTTTAGCAGCTGCTGAAGAAAAAAAAAAAAAAAAAAAAGGCAACCCAAAAGACAAACCATTGCTAGAATTCAGAATGAACTCTGAATTTAGCCTTTCTAGCAGAGGGTTCAGTTTCTCTTCTCCCTCATCTAAGGGAGTCTTTGCTCCTTTGAAAAGTAGAGAGATGAGCTAAGCATTTGAGGAATTAAAAAAGAACATTTCCTTTAGCTTTCTTAATGCAGAAGTGCTGATCATGCAGGCCTTCCTTTCAAAAGATGATACAATGCTTTCTTTTTTTAAAAAAAAGGATTGCCACTTTTACTTCAAAGAGAGCCTGAACAACTTAAGAGGAGAAAAAAAGCAACATTCTCAAGTGTTCTGAGAACCTGGATGAGCTCTCCTTGTGGTGTTGCAGCTCAGTTACAGAGGATGACTTCACTTCAGCACTTTGCTTTCAGCAATGTCAACTGCCTTTTAAAAATCTGGAAGTGTTCAGAACTTTACTAGAATGTGGCCTCCCATCTTCCCGAGCATACTTGCTATGGGGTAGGAAAGAGTCCTGCGTAACTCAGGAAAGAATTAAAGGGACTAAACCCCAGGAAATAATGGGTGCCATTTTTTGTCCTTTCGAGTGACGGGAAAGCCGACAGACATATGTAGGTCTCTAACTTTATTCTTAATACTTACAGTCACTGCACTGTGATAAATGCTATTAGCTCACAGCATCTCACTGCGTGTTACTAGCTTTGCACAAACCTAGCAGAAAGGAACCTTCTGCTTATGGTTAAATCATTACCTTCAACACTTGCTACTATCTGAAGAAAAAAAGCTTGCATTAGAGGATGCAGTTATCATCTTAAAAGCTACATATAATTTCAGTAATCTTTCCCTAATGCTTCAGTTGCATGTATTGAATTTGAAATTGTTAGAGCTAGTCATATAAAGTTCTGCTTATTTTTCTTCCAAAGAATATAGCAGTATATGCCAAAATAGAAAGGTCCTGTAGCAAAATATGTAGTTATTAAATAATCCATCAAAAATGTTTTCTAATTAAGATGGCAATCTTATTTATTTCTTTGCATATAATGTGTTGCAGAATTGACTCAGACAAACTCTATAAGTGTATGCACAAAGATAAGGCAAAACAGTTTTCTGTAGTACCAAGTCAAGAAAGTTGGCGTTGTTTGGCAAGTAATCATTTGCCTCTTTCTTTACCTTTTCATGACCTGAGCTGACTTGAAGAAGGTGCATGTGAGCAGTATACTTGTCAATTTGCATCCTCTGTCTTTTGCTTTTACCTCTTCTCTCCTCCTGACTCAACTTCAGATTGGAAGATGAGGTATGTAGGGTTTATGGCAAGGCGTATGTGAGCAATCTCAAAGAAAAACCCATAGCCTAACATCTAGAACAAATAAATCAGGTCTCCATTAGGTTTCAGTTACTTGAAAAAATAGCCCATCACTGTAGAAAAATACACAAGGAGGTTATCACTTTTACAGACCAACATCTATATTTCAACTTGCTCGAACTACTGTGCAGAGGCTTGCAAAGGGAGGAAAGTTGATTTTTTTTCTGTGATGAGTACTGAAGAACCACAAAGAATAACGGTTAAGCAAAACTGCTTTCAGATGCCCAGCTCCACACGCTGACCACTTCAACAAAAAGGAACAAAGAATAAAGAGCAGAAAAAGACAGAAAAATATATCTTTGCAAGTGATGTATGTGTCTTTCTAAAATTGCTCTTTCAAGACTTTTATCCCATACAGGCCAGACACAGACACACAGTCTTACCAGTGGTCTGTGCTTCAAGTTTGTTGAAGAGATCTCTTCAGGCTGCATCTTGGAAGAAGAGAACTGGTATTGAAGAGGGTTTTTTTCCAGTAGCATTAAATTAAGGTTTGTTTTCCTGGAAAAGCAGTTAGTGAGCGAGATGCTAATTTAAAGCCCATTGTTCCATAAGTTCACCATGCAAAACCCACACTATGAATATTTTTAATCAGTTTAGTCTTATGCACTGTTTTTTCCATATTGGTTCTTTCAACACCAAGTGCATACAGACACACTGTCCGCTAAGCACAAGTTTAAGAACCGGCTTATCTAGAACTGTATTCTTAAACAGCAACTCCTGCCACTTCAGCTTTTGGGTTGAACAACAACTTATTTTTTTGTTACATTATTTTTGTTTTGTAAGCAGATTTATGATCATRTATTTGAGAGACAAAATAAACATTTGGTGCCAGTAAAATAATAATAGTAATAATAATCAATTTAAGTAGTGTTTTCTTAAATGTTTCTGTTTGTTTTCTAGATGTAAAACTGCCAAGGTACATACAAAATTGTTTCCATCGCCCATTGTTTGCAATCTCATTGTGACATTAAGGAAATACTACAGTTAGACCCTCTCTCTGCTGTTCTGCTGATTGACAATTTCAGTATCTACACTATGACAAGAGAATGTTAATTCATTTGTCTCAGCACTTAACTGTGTATCCATCAGCATGAGCACTGGCGTTGTCAATTATTCCATTGATGCATTTCTTAGAATCCATTATAAAAAAACCCCTATTTTTATGACACCATTAGTACAGTTTCCTTCCTTAGGGAGTCTTTGTACTGAAATAATCATTGTAAGATTTTAAAAAAAAAAGTGCTTTTATCCCTTAGAGATTTATACATAAATTGTAGCATAGTCACAGAAGGAACTGCAATGATTTGTAGCATGAACTGAATGACACAGTGGGAACAAAGTCAAATATAAACAGGACATTATATTCAAGAGGCCAGGGGATTACAATTTGTCCAAAAAAAAGAAAGTTCAAGTTTTGAACCTATTTAACACCTTCCATGGAGTAGATAAAAGCAGTTAATACTACTTTTGGACTGCTACAATTGCACCAGGATTCCTTCAGGGGATTGATTGCCTGTGCACTACTGATGAGTAGCTGCTGTTCTCAGGTACCTTGTTTCACAGTTATAATCCTTCTCATTCAACACACTAAACTTCTTTGAAACAGAAAACAAGTACAATTTAGAAAAGGCTCTGGGATGCCAACCTTGATGGGCAATTCTTATTTTTCCTAGAAGTCTTGGCTCACTCCTAGTTATACATTCAAAACTTGACAAAAAGGCAGTGCTGTTTTATGTGACTTACCTTCGCTACAACACAGCCATGTTGTTCAAGAATCACACACACAGTCTTAATGATTGAAAGTACCATATTCATTTGGGGGGAGGGGGGGAAATGGGGGTACATGTCCCATGAATCGGACTCAATTTCAATTCCAAACTGAATTTTAAGAATTGATTTAGAGAATTGTCTTGATATTCTTGCTCTGTTTTAATCCATTCCATAGTTTTTTAATTAGTTGTGTGTTTCTAGCATCTAAACGATTAAGAAACAAAATAGTTATTCCTTTAATTATCCATTACAAATACAGCCCATTATGATTTGGAACAGAGCTACTGTAGGTGTAGCAGTTGTCAAAAAGCATGAAAGAACATTTAGGACATTTTAAAACTTACTTTCATGCCAGTGATATAGTCCACAGTATGCATTTGACTTAAGAGCAAGAACAACTTGTTCATTTGATTGCTGTATCTGACCTCAAAATTATCAGTATTCAGACAACAGCAGATTTAGCTAGATGTGCTTAGAAAAGAAATCACTAAACTGAAACACAGCAGAAATACTATCTTCCCCTTCCAAAGTCACAGAGAATACTTTCCACCTTCCACCAATTGTAAATTCAGCTTGAAGTTACTGGCCTAACATAGGTATTTTCCCCATTCATATTTCTGATATGAACTTGCAGCAGAAATGGTGCAAAATAGCAAAACCTGTTGGAATAGGCAGAAAGGAATTCAAACTTTAATCTGATTGTTTTAATTTCTTTTTTAGCAGGAGGAAAAAGAATAAAGTTACAAGATTCTTTTAATATTTTCACAATGTTAAACTAAAACTGAGCTCTAGGCTACATGTGTAAGTAAATCTAGAACACAAAAGGGTTAAATAAGATTTTCTTTAAAGATACAAGAACTTAAGCTTTCTTTACGTTTAACAAACTTCACAGAACAGATACTGCAAAGGAACAACCCCCTCCCCAACTTTTTTTTTTTTGTTTAAAGTGAACATTGTCCATAATTCACATGAACTTTAAGTAGTGTTCTCTCAAGAGCCGCCTTGAAACCATCTGTGCACTTGTAACCAGATTAAAGGGCATATTAAGGAGGAACAAAATAGCATCTTCAGTATTAATGCGGAAAAGTCTTGTGTATTAATCAGAATGCCCATCAAATGCTATGATAGGATTTTGGAGGAAAAAAAAGTGCGTATCACAGCAGCAGTTGAAATCCATATTTTTAAAAACGTTTTATAGCAAATGTAAATAATATCTTTGGACAGTTCCTCTCACCAGGACCATTTCCTGAAAATGCAGTACATACATTGCAGAAGATTTTGCTGCTGATTTCATAGTCTTGAATAATAATGATAAAAAAAAACAGCTTGCCTTTTAAATAGCTTGCATTTTATAATGATGGGACATTTCTGATTTTCTTCATGGTTAATTTATGCTAATACAGTCAGATGGTGAGTGTGTGTGTGTATGTGTGTGTGTGTGTATATATATATATATATATTTTTAATTAGTTGTCTCCTTGTTAAATGCTTCTAGCTGGCTACCAAAGTAACAATATAGTTTGGCCTATAAGGAATTATTTACCTGTAACAAATAGAATGGAGGATGACTCATACAAGCTTACTCCCAAACAGTAGGGTTTCCTCAAGTGACACAATACTGCACCCCTCTGATGTTTTATATCTGCCCAATATCTGAAGATGAGATTAAATCTTTCCCTCTCTCAGATTTCCTACTAGTTTACCTGATTGTTAATCCCTTACTAATGGGCTGAAAAGCTAAATTCACTCAGGACTGTGCTGGGCCATTTCTGTATAAATTGTCCTGACTTGCATAAACCCTGTGCGCAGCAGGAGACATGCCAATTATTACTTTTGCTTGTTTGTTTATAAACTGACAAGATCAGTGCGATTCAGTTCAGTTCAGCTCAGCATGACATACCGTAATACAGAACCATAGGTCTAAACAGATCCAAAACATTCCACTCCATGTAATGCTTTTCACATTCACTTGCTGTACTTGCTTTGCAATAGATGTGGGCAGAGATTTTCGTGAGAGCGTTCAGCTGCATAGAAACAGGGCTGATATAGCCCATTTGATTATCTCATTGACACTCTGGAAGTGAGGAATACAAACTCAATCTGATAAAGGGTGTTTTCCTGGTTGTTCCCCGATACTGTTACTGAATTCTGTTTGCTACAAAATGTCCTTTTTTTCCCCAATATATAAGTCTAGCTACAGAAAGTCAGTCTGTAGAATCCAGCCATGGCTACTGTGCTGTGAATTAGCCTTATTTGATCAATTATCAGATACCTGCACTTAGCAAAAGGCAAACAAGAGCCAATCAGGTTTCGGCTGGTGGGAATGGCTGCACTGGTCAGTGTATACAATGTATGTGGAGTCTGTTCACACAACTCATAGGAACTCTATGGATGCCATGTAAAAAGTACGCACCACTAACTGCTCTGGGATGAAGTTGGCTTTAAAGTGAGATCATAATTTAACTGAAAAAAAACCCAGATAGGTTCTTTATAGCAAGATAGATATAAAAATTTTTCATAAGAATCTCTGTCCCCCTTTCTTTTTGGCTTCCTGGGGAGAACCAGAAAGATGTTCCTACCCCAACAGAATCCCTGATGCTGGTGACACTGCCTAACCTCAAAAGCCACACGCGATGAAGGCACGAGTGACCAGTCAGGTCTTCTGGGCTTAAGCAGCTGCAGTTGCTGCTCTTAGTAGTGTTTCACCTCCTCAGGATTAACTAGAGGTGAAGAGGTGAAAGGCTGCACATTAAACAGTTTGTCTGAAAGCCATGTGCATAGCAAACTTTTACACCAGCTTCTATACAACTATTTGTTTTAACTCTGCAGCTGGAATGTTTCCAGCGTAAGGCTTTTAGAGTGACTCCAGCAATAACAGAAGCCTTTGGATTTTTCTTGTTTTGTTTAAATCCACTAGCCATGCTCAAAAATAATATTTCTTCATGTTTTAATTTCATACAGTGGCTAGCAGGCACCTTAGTAACCAGCCAGAAATCAATTTCAACCACCATCAATCCCTAAACTACAGTACCAGGACGGTTGGCTAAAGAAAGGAAACTGATTGGCTGTAGTCTGAAACTTGCCTAGTACAAGGTGTCTGGCTGACTTTGTCCTAAATAAGGCTAACATTAGTGAACTAAGAGAACAGCATTTGGTTGCAGAGTCTTGCACTCAGGAACATCCTTCGCCAATGCGCTGGCAAGATCTCCCTACTTTCCGATCCAGTTTCACCATTTTCATAATGGCTTCCTCACGCCCACGTCCCATGTGGTCAAACGTGCAGTCATGTTGTTCAGGCAGGCGATGTAACATACAGAACACATAACCTACCATGGAGAGGGAGAAAAAAAAGCAATTGTAAGGACTCAATTCAAATGGCAGAATCTTACCTGACTCAGAAGTGGAGTATCACTTACTGAGGCATTACTCAGGTTTCAGTAATCAATGCCAGCTTTAAGTTTTTACTTATTTTCCATATGTGGTATTAATATTTTACTGCATTTTCTTGAATACTTGGCAGCACAATATCAAAGCTCAAGTCATACTAGTAATTTTTTTTTGCCATCCTCTCATTTTACAAGGGAGGGCCAGCCTTTTCCAAAATAGCCTATATATTAGGCATGCCCAGATGGTAACATCAAAGCTAATTTTTTAAAAAAGCACTGGCCACCTTTACTGAACCCCCTTCAACTTTACGTGCATTCAGTTGTCATTGCTGAAATTCATGCTTCATACCCCAGGTTTAGCTCCTAAACAGGCATTTGAGTCAGAACGATTAAATTTAAGTGCTTTGCTTTCTCCTTACTACCAACATCCGAAGTTGGCTGTGACTGAGGGAGAGCTCACTGCTTCGCTACTATTCCAGTTTTCAGAAGCTTGTTTTTATGGACTGCTTAGACACTTTGAGCATGGGGGATGAACAGGCATTTGACGCAGGGACATGTCATGTCATGTCATCTTGCTCTCTGGCTGAAGAGATAGAGGTCATCATCTCTTTGTCTAAAGCTAGTTATGTTACTCAGTTACCTTCAGGGAACAAGTGATTCAGAAATACAGGGCAATACTTTTTTCTACAGGTGAGGAGGGCTTCTTCAGTAGCCACCTCTTTACATTGTATAAAGAAAAACAGCTTTTTGACATATTTGGCTCTGACACTTTGTAACAATAAAGAAATTGCCTCAAATTTCCTGCCTCGAAAATGTGTTATATAGTGCTATTAGGATGATATAATAAGGAAAAGAGTTGCCCAGTGTTCATGTAGTACACCATATTTGAAAAGGAGTATGATACTGCCTATGCTGCAATAGCTTTCCTCTGTGAAGGTGCAAAGAACATCACTCTGCCCCCTCCACTGAACTTTATTATTGCTGCTCCTTGAATGCTCAAGAGACTACAACCACAAAGTGATGACATTTGAGAAATAGTAAAGGATAAAAGTGAGCGTGTGTGTGTGTGTGTGTGTGTGTGTGTGTATAAAGTATTTTCAGCTCCTGAAATAGAAAACATCAATTGTAGGAGAGAACAACAGGCTACCTTTATATTACTGCAATTGTTAAGAAAACAGAGAGGTAAAAAATATCACATGAAGAATTATGTAAAAAATAATTTGAAGAAAAAAATTGATATATCCTTACTCTTCATTTCAAAGGCATCTGCTATGAACATACATGTCCCTGTATGAGTGCCTGGCTTCATAACCCAATTCTAAGAATAAGGCAAAAAAGACAAGCTTTTCTTTATTGATATATGTGATTCAAAAAAATGGATGGAATGATCCAAATTGAACTGAGATATAAAACCTCTCCCCTTGTGATCATTGCTTCCACTTCAATCTCAGTCTTGGTCGTACTACACTCAAATGTGAAAAATACCTTAAGTTGCCAAAAACATTTAAGGTCACATTGTTAAAATAAAATCCTCCTTCAGTTCACTTGAGAGCATCCATTTTCATATAGGATAAGCAGTACTGTTTATTGTATTCATTCTAGATGAAACATTGTATTTATTTTTTCTATTCTCGAATTATTTTCTGGAACAGAATTTCACTGGACTGTTCACAAAGAATGGCAAGTACATTTTCATTGTCAGTCCTGTAAATTTAGAGTCTATGGGAAAAGTATTTCCAATTTCAGGGGTTAAATGATCTAATTTTTTTATTCATACATCTATTTAAATACAAACTGCTAACTAGAACTGATAATACCTAATAAATGAAAGAATACCTAAGCACATTTTGAACATTACTCAAGATAGGTTTCTGTATAGTAGCTGTTCTTATACATGTATTATTTTTTAAATTGGCAATGGGGATCCAGATAGTATCTTCAGAAGTCTCATTTCCAAAACAGACTTCAGATCTTCAGTACCATTGTTCTCAAATTCCTAAGTCAATTTTAAGAGTGGAGCTTGTATTTTTGGAAGTTTTATTCAGAATTTAAAGAACTTGGATATCTTTATAATGTTAGCTAGTTGAGTAACTCTTTTCTGAACAGTTTTTAATTATTTTAGACTGAGTTTATTCAGTTAAGTTATTACTGCCATATTCACTCCTTGCTTCAATAGTCCGGAAATCAGAGTGGGCACTCTATGGTCTGCATGGGAGCAGGTGCCTGATCTAGTCTCAGGGCCATCAGCTTTTACAACAATTACATTATTAACTTATATACTCTGGGACTGATGGCCAATATATTTACTTCCATTTTGATCCTTAAAACTAATCCAGATTTAGAGATGAAACTTTGTCTCCTGAGAATTCTGCTTTCATGGTTATAAAGCAGAGTTAGATTAAAAAGCACTTGTCATGTATTATTGTTAAGCTCATGACAGGAAGATTTCTAATACAGGTTGCTTCTCCTAAAGGATTTTACTCCAGAAATGTTTCTTTTAGCACACTATAACTAAAAGGCAAAATAAATAACTTTCTGCTGGGGGAAGAGAATCCATCTTTCAACTAAAGTTAGTTCACCATAGTCATCAAACAAAAATAAGCAAAGGCGAGAATTCCACTCCATGCATAGAAGATTTCAGTCTAGTAAATGGAATAATACATCTCACAGCATTGCAATTGTCATTTTCTGATGTTAGAAGTAATCTACAAACCACCTACTTCTCAGGCCTCTAATGCAAGCATCTTGGAAAAATATACTGTAGTGCATCAAAACCTTTGAGCTCCTCTAAGCACCCCAGAAACTATTTTGCAATTATCAAAAATTCACTTCCATTTCATCACCAGAGCACAAATGGCTAAAACCATGAGCAGTGTACCATCTCTGCCTTACTGGTACTCTTCTAGGTGAACCTTTACATGCAAAAAACCTTTCATCCAACAGAAATCTAAGACCACACACAAGCAACTACGAAATTGCTCTTTCCCTTTCATTAATCCTGAGGAATCTGCTGGGAAAAGGGAATTTGAGAGGAAAGACAACAAAATAATCTTACATATCCAAGACCAGAGCGTACAGCAGATTTGCAGCTTACTGTGTGAAAGTGATAATAGAAAATAACTGCATCTTACTCATTGCTATACTCAAGAGCATTGACTAGATGGGAATATGGAATCCTCGATAAGCAAATATTTACACTAAAACCTACGCTTAATTCTTAACATTCTGTCTTCAAGTTCTGAAAACAGTAAACTGCTAAAAAACAGCAAAATGATACGTTAAGTATCAGAAACAATTCAACTAAATGGCATAATAATACACAACACAAAAGCCAAATTGAAATTTTGGAGGGTCCCCAATTTTGTTTAATTCCTTTTCTCTTTTTAATAACTGAATGGAAAGTAGTCACATCCTGGAACAGGACAAAAATGCCCATTAAGTGGATTACTGCGAACCATCAATAGAAAAGTACAGCACACTCATGGGACAACTCTCCTGCACGTACCTTACCAGGCAAGGAGTCTCTGACTCTTCTAATTTACAGCTGGAGAACTTCAGACTGTTCCATAAGATGTATATAATGATCTCTGTCACTCAAATAGCACCTTAGTAGAAAGAAAACTCCTTTCTCCCCTCCCCCTCAAGATTCTGGTCCCAAAAACGAGGCATTCAAAAGCTGTAAAAGGAAGACAGCTTTTTGGGGTTGTGAGCATGTTTTGAAAAGTGATAGAAGTGGAAAACAAAATTATTAAATATTTATGCAGCTTTATACATTTATAAAGTGGCTTAAAAACATCTAACAGTTCCCCTGTTTCAAAGATCTTGATGTATAGTACCTAAAAAGTAACTGCATACTGCCACAATTATACTTTAATAACTCCTGATATTCAGTATATTAATGCTTTATTTGGTAAGAACTGAGAGCATATTTGAACTCTACAATACAGCAAATATACCATATGGTTAATATGATAGATTCATCTAAAGAAAACTGAGCTCCACTTATGTAGAGATACATTTTTGCCTTTCTAAAGCTTTGAAGCCATATAACTACAAAAATTTCATTGCTGGCATGAAAGGACAAAATACCTGATTACAAAGTGCTATCAAGTTAAAGCTCACTCTTCTTAATTTTTCAAGCTAGACATATATGTTTTGATTGCATCCAGTAATTGCTCTGAAAGTCTACCCTTACGTTACACTGACTTCTGCATCTGTTAAAGCAGCTCCCCTTTATTCCTGAGTCAAAAGGTAAAAGTTCAAAACTGCCAGAATCTGCATCTCGTGCCATTTCCAAATTTTATTTAATAAACAGTTTGCATCTGTAGAGATCCCCTATACAAAGCCTCTTCAAAAGCAGCCTTAATAAATGCACAGTCTTATTCCTGTGCAGAATTGTGTGCTGTATGCTTTGGCTTCTTCACCCGTTTTGCAAGAAATGTTACCTTTCTTACTGATTTGAAATTCTAATTGACAGAGGTCCAGAGAAGACTTAAAAATATCTTGTGGCCTTAAGAGATGAAGGTGCTGCAAAAATTGTCTACCAACAGTGTATTATTTAACAAGGCATATTTGAGTGTTTATGCAGATTTCTACATAAAGTCTGTGTACCACACAAAACGCAAGAACAGATTTTAATATATCTTCAAAAGGTAAATGTATTTGTCCTTCAGAGCGTAAAGCTACACTTCTGCTTATGCATACAGACAGTGAATCTAAAGATATGCAACTTATAAGGATGAATTCTTGTGGGGTTTTTCCTACTTCTTACCAGAAGAAAATTGATGACATATAAAGTGGCCTTCCCCTTCTCCCCCTAAACCATTTCTCTCCTAAGGAATTTTCTCTTGTCCACACCCAATGTCAAATATCCCTCTCCTGACCTCCTTTTATCACCCTCACTCCCTCTTGCCTTCCTCCCCTCTGACTCCTGCTTCTCAGTAAAGCACATTAGTCTCATCTCAGAAACAAAACACTCAACCTTACATAGCSTTACAAGCTTTTCAAACTACCACTCTTCCCTTTGCATTTCTAAAATTTGCAAGCACTAAGTACTCCACCAGCAGCCTAGTATCCTTCCCTTGCGCTTCCCTAGAACTGATCTTAGCGGTGACAGCCAACATTCACAGCAGTAGAAACCAAGGGCTGAGCGTCAGCACCTTGTTCAGACAGCACAGCCCATGAATTCCTGCCTTCCCACCTTGCTCTCATGTGAAGACTGAAGGACATGAGAGTTAACAAGGATCTCTGCAGTGGCTCACACGTAGGGCTCTAAGTATTCTTCTGGAGGAGTGGCTGGAGCCATAAATATAAGCGAATGTGTCCAAGCCCACAGACAGGATTCATTTGCTAGAAACCCAGTCCAAATGGATCATCTAAGCTTGCATTCTCTCCTCTACATTGAGCCACTGAGGACTCATAAGGCAACACAGACTGAAATTATACCTATAATGTTTATGCATCTCCCCAACCCTTCCAACTGGAATGATGACTTATTTTGCTTTAAATGACACTAACAATAAAGCTATTTAAAAAGTGTGGGAGAGAAATCTTTTTTTTTTCTTTTTTTTCCAAGACATGGCATAGGTAAGAGTAGAACAACTAGATACTGAGAAAAAAAGTCAAGATCCTAGAGATTTGCGCAAAGAGTGCCTGAGAAACTCTTGCTCTCTGAATTCCACTGTAGTCCAGCTTGTTGTGCTAGTACTTTGCAGGCTGTTCTAAAAGAGCATCCAGCAACAACAGGAAACAAAATTGTGTTATAGTCCAGGCTGGCAAAGCTTCCAATGCAGTTTGTGCGCACTGTATAATAATATTCTAGTCTGCTGATATCTTTTATTGTCCTTGTGGACAGCTACATCCTTGCATATACTATAGTCGTCTCTTTTCTCTCTTCTGTGGGGAAATGCTCTGCATTTGCAATGTCAGCTTTCATCACATAACTCAAGGAACATTCAGTTTTAGTGTCATTTTATACAAAACCAAACCAAACCAACTCCCAACAAGCTAAACCACAGGCTTCTGGAAATAAGTGAGCTGAATTATTCTCCTGTTTCCCCCAACTTGGAAAAATGTCATGGACTTTGATTAAGTGCTAAGTAGTTTAGAATAACTTGGCTAGGAATCTTGTCATTCCTTCCCAAGTGAGAAGGGGAGTAAGTCACATTATGGTGAAACTTTTTAACCAAATAGATGCATTTATTAAAACTCTCAAAAAAGAAGCTTGAGGTAGTCCTTTCTATCATTTCCACTTCAAGAGCTGATGGAGAATGTTAACCCCTTAGTGCTCAATGACAGACATCTCCAAATACTAATGCAAAGTATCTTAAATTGCCCTCTCAAGGCATTTCAGTTCACATTCCTTCACAAAAAGCACACCTGCAAAAGATCCAGAAAACACAGAGCCAAAAAGTATACACAATTTTTCTGATGAACTTGCTTTTCTAACCATCTCCTATGGTCACTGCAACTTGCTTTTCAGCATTTTCTTGTATAGATGGTATGAACTTATGACTACCAAAATGATCATGACTTAAKCAAAAACAGGAAAAGAAAAGAGGTGGTATAAGCTGCCTTAGAATGTTTCTTTCCACCTGCCAGTCTGGCTTTAGGACTGGAACAGCGCTATACTGCAGTCAGGTCAGTCATAATCTCAAGTTTCATGCATCAAGCACACTGCTCCATGACATCTATGATGCAACATTAAAGATTATGTGTGAGACTCAGGATGCTTAGGAGATGCTTCAGATTCATTTTGTATTTCTAATACTGGAATAAAAATACACTGAGCTTATGCTTAGGAGAAAAGAGGGGAACGGAAAGATTTTGTTCTTGCTTGCTTCATTTTGCTGTCTACCACAAATAGGATAAACCAACATGTACAAGCATACATAAAAGACAAAAAAGCCATTAGTGGCAGAAACTGCTGCTGTCATCTTAATCCTACAACAGCCACTGGACAGGTTGGTTAAAGATTCTGCAAGAATTCTTTAGACTCCAAGGCAAAAACTTTGCATTTCCAAGTTCAGTCACATGTAACCTGTATTTCAAAGTGTCTTCTATTTTCTTGAAGATTGTAAGCCTAGGAAGCAGCTTTAGAGAGCATGCAAGAGAGACAGATTTGCACTGCAGAGATTCTGCAAACTACTTTTTATCCCAATTTGTGCTAATTTCAAGTTCACTTTCCTATTTATCTTACTACTTTACTTCCACAGAAAGCTGCCAAACTATTTTTTCCTACATTAAATGTGACACAGATTTTGAACAGAAATATATCACTTGAGGACAGAGACATGCTGTTTTTTTTAGGTTTTTTTTTTTTTGGATTAACAATTCTTAAAGACGTTCTTTTTAAGATTCCATTCTACTCCTTGACTTTAGAACTAAGAAGAGGATCTCAAATAGACAGTCTCCTCCTGCTTTTTTGAAGACAGTGTATTTAGAGGGGAAAAAAATTAAGATACAGTGCTCTCCTACATTCCAATGCTGTTTTTGCACTAGTAGACACCAGCTCCACAGAACTAGGAAGCATCTTCAGAAACAGCACTGAGGTTTTCAGAAAATGATTTCTGAATTTCAAAGAATCCTCAACTAATGAACTAAAGCGATAAATTAAGTGTACCTGCTTTGTAATAGTAAACTGCAATTAATAGATTTTGCTGTAAGTCAAGGCTTATTAAATACTGAAGATCTTAGTCAGGATCATATCTCCATTCCACTACATACCAGGTTGTGGTGGCTAAACTTTTTGTTTTAGACCAGTTACATTTCTCTTGCTGCACAGAGCACATGCACCTAACAGGAATTATGTCAACATCACAACAGCTTCACCCCTCTATGGCTCTGTGAAAATTAAAGCCAACATCTACCAGAGCCAGACTAACTGAGAATACACCCTGGGCATCTTATATCACTGGGAATAATCACATACCTAGCACACAGCACTCATATTTCTGAACTGCTTTATATCTCAATAGTCACTGACCTATACATTTCATCTTTAGGCCCTCCTCTAACCTTATTCTCTATCCTCATTTTTTTTGCCCAAAGTCAACCTCTATTGTAATCCACAGCGGTCAGGCACAAGCAGTAGCTATGACCCCACTAGGTGGTTTACCAGCTAGCACAAATGGCAGGTTACTACAGCTGTAAAACATCTGTAAGAATTGGGAATACAGAATCTCAGCTCATCTGATGATGATAGATACAGCTGGATAAAATTACGCATTTTGTTACACATTTTTTCGATATAACAAAAAGAAACATTTTTCTCCAAGTGATTTAGCAACTGTTGAATCATATAGGCTAAAAACTGCTTAAAATTTATTTTAAAATTCTCTTGTTAAATTAAAAGCATCGACATTTTGCTCTCAACAGCTCCCAGCATCAACAGCAGTACCAGGCAATTAATCAACACCAGTACACATTTAACTTAATGGAGGGGAGAAGCTATGTTCAAAATTAAAAGGTCAGACCTTATGTATGCGAAAAAAGTTTGCCTCTTTGAGTAATCATGTGATCTTGCACTGATACATTCAGGACAACTCAGCATCATCCCTGTACTGGTAAAAGGAATAGTCACTGCTGTGTTTACAGGCCCAGACCATGTTGAAACAACACTGTGCACCTCCTACCTCATTCCTAACTTCACAGAGTTATATCCTGTAGGATGTGGGAGAATCAATCCAAAGAAAGGGATAGTGGTTGGGGAATGTGCAGTACAAAGGCAGAATTGTGCAAAAAAAGATATCTTTGTTTTCAAGAGTAGACACTTAATAAAGTTGGGGTAAACCTTAAAAACAGGTAACCCTATTGCAAATGGTAGTACTCTTATAAACTAATATTTTTTCATGGGCTGTACCAGCATATAGAGAAGTATCTATTATATATCCAGAACACAGATTTGAGAGTACTCTGAAGTCTTTACAACTCTCTCTTGAGGAAGGGCAGGTGGATGATACAGCTATGCTAGTATCAATACAAGGCCTTATGCGTACAGTGTTTGACACTTTCAAAAGAGCTAGATTTAGTATTAGTACTTCGAAAAGTCTCTGTACACCACCAAGTCAACCAGAGCTAATACAGTCCTCCCAGAAGCTAAGGATTTAATTAAAAGCCAAAGTGTATCCAGTAATTTAATTAGAACAGCAAGCAACACTAGAGTGATTTAATAATGTGTGAGTATATTTTTTCTTTTCAGCCGAATGAAAATGCACATAAGATAATGCTACTAATAAAGAACTAGAATAAATAATGACAAGTTTCTATACTAAGGTATTGCATATGTTGCATTAATTCCAACATGTTGTCCTGGATCCTTCATGTATTTTGACTGCAAATCTTCACATTCCGAACATGATTCCAGTGCTTTAACTTTCAGTACACTTGTTCAAGTATATTATTTATGTCTTGGGTTTAAATAGCTTTCCAGAGGTTGCACTGTATTGATCCACAATCTGACAACAGCCAGACCTGCTGGACAAATCACTGGAGAGAAGCAGCTCTATTTCGTTTAAACCTAAATTAAATCTATTTTATGTTTTTATCCCCTACTTACACCCCATATCTCCCAGTGTCTCTTAGATTACACCTTCTGCTACATTAAAAACCTTCTATTCCTGTACCCTCTTGCAATCTATATTGAGAGTAAATCTTCTTCTAACCAGAGGGGAAATAGAGCTCCATTCAGAAGACCTATTTATACCATAAAGGAAACCAAGGGCTTAGAGTGATGCACGCTTCTACCCTTATTTTTTGGGGGGTGTGGGGGTGAGCTTTATACAAAACACACTGTTCCTGCTTATTCAGAATATGGCAGAACCCCCTGTCCCCCCACTTATTCACATATTTGGACAATTCTTCAGCAAGTCAGGAACATTTTTACTTTTAGTTCAACACCTTCAAAGGTGAACATTTTCATTCCTCCAAGGCCAGGAATATTTAATATCAAAGGACCTGACACAGACTTTTATTGTTCTTTTTACTCTTGAGAAAACTGATATGCAAAATCTTTACATCATTTCCTTAGAAGTCTCACAACAACCTCACTGAAAACTCTAGCAGAGAACCAGAGAGTCTCAAGTCCCAGTACCTTTGCACAGTATCTGCAAAAAAACCTTTACACTTTCTTACACATCAGAAATGAAATTTAAGTGGTATTTTCCCTTAGGTAATATTTTTTTTTTAGTTTGTAGGGACAAAAATGCGCTAGTTCCTGGAAAGAATCCTATTTTTCAAGGCAAATTTTGACAACTGCTTCCGCTCCCTCTTTTCTCCTCCTAGTTATAATGCAGGAACTGGTGGGATGCTTTTGCCCCACTGCTTTCTATGAAGAATTCAGAATTTCACCAATAAAAACCCACCGGGCATCATTCCTCTCTACCTAAGCCTTACTTCATGGTCAGTTAAATTAACTGGTAATGTTGCTCCAGAATTTGTCAAATGATTACAGTATATTCTTGGGCCTGCTGTATTTACTTTAAATATCAATCACATCAGTAAAATCAGTACTTAAACATGCACTTATCGTTAGCATACAGAAAGAGCACATTTGATCCACTTTGCAGAAGACGCTTTCTGGGCAGTATTTGTTCTTTTGAGAACAGGCTGCTGCAGGCTTCTGTGCAGCTAACAGGTTTCTCAGTGCCCGGCCCTGGCAAAGCTGTAACATGTGCCTGTGAGACTCTGGATAACTGAAACACTGTAAAGAAGGAATTTTGATTAGAAAAGGTAGGTTAGAGTGCTTTAACCTTCAAAAATGCTTCCTTTAACATCTGTCAGGTAGGTGGCTATTCATCTTTCTGATAAAAAAAATGACTCGACTGAGTGAATTACTTGCCTAAAGCTATGGAAGGAGACAGAATTAGAAATAAAGTAGTCTCAGCTAGATTTCTGGGTTCAAGTCCGCTAGGCCATGCATCTCTTGTATATAAAAGACAATTAAAATGCATCATCTTTTACTTTATGCATATACTTTTTTTTTTTTTTTTGGTAGCCACAGTACAGGCACCGACAGAAGAAGAGACTTAATGCCACATCAACAAAATACTTATTTTTTCTTTTTTGTATTGTAGTATCCACACAAAAACTGCCTAAGGGTTACATACTGAAGGACTTACTATATCAGCAATGTTAAAAAAACAAAAACAAAACAAAAAAAACCCCTTTCTTATTTTTTTTAAAGGAGCATGCTGTTTTATTTAAAAAGGACATAAGAGATCAACTGACTCATTTCAATTACATTTACTGATTGGGGCTATAGGAAAATAACTAGCAGGCACAGTATGCATTCCTGAATCAAAGGAGTGGCCTGTTGCAGAGCTTTGGGTAGTATGGTGGAAGAGACCAAAATCAGTACATGCTGTAATAAAATCCCTATTGGTTGAACATGTTGGGGGAATATGCTAGGACCTCTTCAAACTGTATATATTTTATGAATCCTAATTATAAGCAGACCATGAACTTCATTTGCACTTCTAAAGCTATGGTCAGCTTTTACTGAAGCCTAGACACTAAAGCCTTTTGTTGAGTCCTATCCTTGGAACCCGTGATACACCAGTTAGTAAATTGGTTTTAACTGTTCAATTTCTAGTCAATTTTCAAAATACAAAGTACTTGGAGAGACCAAGGTTAGTTAACAGTTCTTATTCCCTGTGATTTCGATTACAGTCTTGGGAAGACGCCTTTCTGAAAAAAACAAAACAAAACCAACACAAAACTCCCCCTGAGTCTGAATTTAAATTCCAAGAGGTTTTTCTATTTTTAAAAAATTTTCTTTTAAAATTACTTGTAGCAACGTAAGCTAAACTGCTAGGCATTAATGGAATGGCTGCAGCAAAAGTACTATACTGGGAGCAGCTATCTCAGGTGAACAGGCGAGAGAAGACAGCTGAAAATGATACATATTAAGCCATGGCAGCAAGACTTGCTAGAGCTCACTTGTCAGAATTACTCTAAATTACAGTATTTAACCAGTTATTAATAAGATCTATTTTTCTGTTAACACTTCTTATTGAACTGGGTGACTCCTGACCTCCAGAAGCAGTGTGCATATTTAATTTTAATCATTGGAAGTACATCTGTTACACCAATACATAATTATATGTCCTGGAGCCATTTTTGCTTGTACCAGATAAACCTTATCCATCTAGAAAGTGATTTTACCACTACCATTACAAATGCAACTGTGATTGAATATTTTAATGAGGTTTAAGAGAAGCATTATGTTTAATACGTGTTGAACTATTTTGTACAATGATCAAGAAGTTGTCATAGCATTCTTGTTTGCTTACCTATACAACTTTGTTTCTTTCTTCCAGTCCTTTTGAAGAGAATTTCTAAATTAACTCAGTAAATCAAATCCTTCCACATTTATTCTGGCACAAGCCAAACAAGTGCCTCATCCCCTTGTTTATGAACAAGCAGCTCAGTTACACAAGTTAAGAATCTGCAGCTGTTTTTCTCCCACCTGTTTCATTACTGGATCACACTGAGACTTGCTTCCACAGTACCTGCAAAAAAAGGCACAGGCTCTCCTGTGTGGACATATTTTGTTTCTGAGGGCTAACAGAAATGCTCAGTGCATGCATATGGGTATGTCTGGTCTTTTCTTCCTCTGACCCCTTGGCTTACCAGAAGAGCAAACAGATGTGAAGCAAAACACCTTAAAATAATCCCAAGGAAAGAATTTTGCCAGGCTATTACAGATTTATATAAAACTAAATTCAATGTAGGACTACGGAAAAATAACTTAACATACTATGTCTATTAACATACCAGAACTCTCTTTTTTATACGTAATTTTTTTTTTAATCATCATCATTAAACAGCAAGCAAGCTTTTGAGGTAGTTTAGAAAGCATGTTTGCCAAATATTTTTGAAAACAAATCAAGGTAGGATCACTGTTTAGATACAAAAGGAGGTGGTACACTGATATCTGTGTAGAAATTAAAATGAAAATCTGATATGCATTTTTTTGGACATTTATTTTTTAGAAAGGTATTTTAAGCAAGTCTTTTTCTTTTTTTTTTCTTCTCCCCTCTTTTTTTTTTTATATTAATCTACCAGAGTACCTCTGCTTCTGTCAATGACTCCTTTCATCTATTTAATACACATTTAAAATTTTCTGCTCTATTGCCTGTTTTTTCTGTTTTCTAATTTAGTTAAACATCTGTTGACACATACTGAAGTGCTCAGTCTGTTGCTTTACCTCCCTCTTTTGTACTCTTTTACAGTCCAGCTTCCACAGTTCAGCTCCTTCACCTCTTTCTTTCATTTTTCTGTATGAATGAATTTGTTATTCTGGTCAGCCATACTATGCAATATGCACACCTTGTACTGCTATGGCCTCTATTTTCCTTTCTTCCTGTCTTCTCCTTTAATCTAAGCAAAGAATGCACAGACTCTTCAGTACTCATCAGCATTAGCTGTATGGGAAACAAACCACACGGTAGTCAGGTTCAAAGTGAATTATAAACTATTCAAGCATCTCTTGATTTTCTCTCTTGCTAAGCCATAGCTGTGCCAAGCCCCTTGCTATTAAACACGTTAGAACTAAAACCATTTTAGCGAGGCAGTTTTGTCCACTTTGATCACACCTTGATGAGGCTTTTCACCAACTTTTAATAAAAATTTAACATGGAAYGTCTCCAATTTTCATTGGAGTCACATTCCGCACCATCTCTCACAGGCCCAGCATGTTGCTTGCTGACAGAGACTACAGTTTGGATCCTCTTTCTACAGACGTGCTTTTATAGATGTCATCAAGATCTCAACCACATGAGTAGTGGACAGTGATTTCCCATGTGGATCAACAAGCTGTTCTTTTTGAGAAACATTCAGGGTCCAAACTACATTGTTTGGCCTATGTAGTTCATAACTAATTAGCAAGGGAAGTTGTACTTGACCGTTATAAAGGAGCAGTCTGTGGTGTGCTACAACAATGTGCTCTTACCCTCATCCTATTCCACACGCTTAGTACAGAGGAGCAAAACATTGGCTACCTGGTAGCGTTGTACTCTAGTTTCCTGACTCAAAGTCTTACCACTCTTCAGGCCACTTGTAAATATGCATCCCCTCAATCAAGAAGCAGCCAAATGTCATAATTTGTCAACATCTCACGAACACAGTTGTACTTCAACATCAAAACACATTTTGCATTCAGCCTTGTTTGAGGCTGGTAGTTATTGCAGAGTCTCTATCAAGAATAGCAAAGAGTACATAACTGTTCAAGTCTGTTTATATTCTGGAAAGTTATAACCTTGTTATGACACAATCTGGGCCAATAAAATTCCAAGCAAATCTTTTCTGTCCACACAGGCAAGAAATACCACTAACAATTCTTCTAGGAGACTGCCTCACAACTGCACTTAGCCACAGTTATATTTAATAGTCAGACCTTACTGGAAGGTTTTGAACATCCTCCCTTCTCATTAAGCACCTGCTCCAGACAGACAATACAAAAAACCCTAGAGATTCCCATCTGAGAAGCGCACAAACATAAGCAAAGCATCTCTAAGGCACTGCTACCGGAAGCAAAAGATATGCTTAGCCCCCAGGGCCCATTATCTCGGCCACTCCATTGATTGCTAAGAGGATATGACAAATCAATCCTGGGTAGGTGGAAGCTGTGCTACAGGCGTGTCCCCATTAGGATGTGGCCTACAGACAGCAATTTTTTCTACACAAAGCCACTGAAGAGCTGACACGCTGCACTGATTTTTTTCCTCTAATTGATAACTAGGACTGGGTCTGACATGACAGATGTGAAATTCCATTACTGATGTCCTAGAACATCCTTGTATGTCTCATGTAAAAGATTTCAATACAAGAGGTTCATACTTTGCATACCACTTCCAGGAATTAATATATTTCCAACACTGTTAAAGACCACTACAGACTTATGTCATGGCTTTACAAATGAAGTGATATCAGAATTATTTTTTTGCTGTAAAATACTAAGCTTCTGCCATAAAATTAAGCAATGCTTTCTATGCAAATAATTTCTATGGCTTAGAAATTTACAGCTCAGTATCTTTAAAAAATGTGTAGAACTTCCTTTAAGAATGATGTACATCCATGTCAAATAATTAAGGCCCATAAACTGATATTACAAATTTCAAATAATCAACCTGCCTTTCCTAACAAACATTTCCAGAAATCTCTGAATTATATTGCTACTTTTACTGACAAATTCCCTGTCTCTAGTTTTAAAGCAAGTTTGTGGTAGCCACCTGCTTATCACATTACTGACCTGACAATTTTCAGATCAAGGATGAACTAAGTGCTTGACTCCCTCATGATATAATTGCTTACTAAATCTAGTATTAAATAAATATATTATTTCAATGTAATCATTATCCATCATAAGACACTAAACTATTGAAAGGTCCACCCGGAATTAGAGAATGTAGCTGTCTGAAACCATGCCTAGTGTAATTGGCATCTGAAAATGTTTCATAGGAAGCGGGGATTGTTCCAGCACTGTTGATTTAAAGGTTATCCAGTCAGAGAGGCACCAAATGGAAATGTGTTTTAAAATTTCTCTTCCTCACCGAGGCTTGCAAAGTGCATCAGCAATTAAGTATTCCTATCACTTCTCCCAGCACAATGTGTGAAAAGGCTCAGAACTTATCTTACAAATTGCTCTTTTGAAGATCAAAGGGAAGCTGAATTTGTCGGTGTGTGCTCCAGATGAGATTGCAATTTAATGGATTTTCCAGAGAAGGCTCGGCAGCACGCTCATTTGACAGCCCCAGGGCACAGGATTCAGGGGAGCTCTGCGACTCTTCCCCTCTGAGTTCCTTCCTTGCCCTTAATTGGCACCTCATTAGAAATTAATGAAAATGACATCCTCTGTTCTTCCTGCTCTAGGCACAGAACGCTACAAAAAGGCCCATCACAATTCATAACACATTCAATTTATATAGCAATGGCTCTTAAGCACTATTTATGAGATGTGAATTTCTTGTCAGCAGTTAATAACTTGTACAGAGTGGAAGCAGAATGAAAAAAGATCTTGAGAGTGTCTATGTATGTGTGTATAAAAATAAACAAATCTTTCTGCAGCTGAAAAACGTGTTAGAGTTTAAAGAACCCTTACTGGAAGTCCCTTCTCAGTAGTAAATTTTCTTCGCCCCAAAGCCCTACAGCACTAGATAATCTGTCTAAGTTTCCCACGAGTGTCAAGGGACCAGTGCCACAGCAGCACCTCCCCTGGACAGCTCTTACCAGAGGCAGCAGAACCAACACAGCACTTTCCCAAAGACATCAGGGCTCTTGTTCTCGGTGAAAAGAGTAAGACACCCCCCCCCCCACACACACACACTTTTTAAAATGTTGTGCCCTGTGGAACAAGATACAAGGAAATACAGAATCTGGACATATACCTTATTCATACCTGGAATAACTGTATAACAAGCGTAAGAAGCCCTAGATACCAGTTTCAGTTCATGCTGGGAGCGCAAGGCCATAGAATGCAAACTAATACATTAACTGGCTTTTACAAGCCTATGAAAATGACCATTAACTACTGGTATTCATTGTTCTAAATACTAGCATCTCAAAACAGTATTATTTTGAGAGATTGTCTTCCTGAGTACCACATACAGAATGATAAAGAATATGTGGATTTAACAAATGTGTGATGAGTTGTTCAGGTATTTTCATAGTAGCCAAGCTACTAGCATATGCTGCTAGACAGTTTTTTGATGTCTGAAAAAGCTGGGAGTAATACAGTGTTCACCTCAGTGCGGGCTCAGAAAGGGCACTGGATACCAAGCTCATTCGAATGCTTACTGCATGCCTGATAATAAGAGGAGGTACTGCACTGGATAAGCCTGCTGGAGGCTGAATACCCAAATTTACAAACTGGAACTAATTAAATATTGCAAATCCTACCTCTAACATGAATTTAAGATCACTCTTCCCTTCTCATCTTGGTGGAGGTGACGTAGATGCCAAAGAAAAAGCAAAGAAAAATCTGGGGTTCATTATTTAATCACATTCTAATAAGGAACAATGTTCATATTGAAAAATTTTCTTTCAAAAGAATTGGCAATCAAAATATAGATGCCAAATTCAGAGCAAAGGACACACACATTTAATTGCAGTAAGCAGCAAATGACTTTGTGAGACAAAGAAAGCAGGCTTTTTTTTTTTTTTTTTATAAAGAAAGATTAAGCTGCTTTTAGAGAGTGTACCCCTCATGTCAGTCATGAATATTGCAATTCTGGAGTGGGGGCCAACAATTCTGTTAATAAACTTGCTTTCTTTTGGAGGACCTAATTTTTACATCAATTACAAAACCTAGATATTGTTTATTTTTTTGTGGTACTGGAGTTTTGTGGTGAATTGTGTTTTAAAGGCTGCTAATCTGATAACCAAAATTCTTCCTTTCTTTCAGGCTTTTTTTTTAATGTATACTTTACAAGTGTAATGATGAAAGACACACCCAGGAAAGCATGAAAAAAAAAATACTGTGGGAATGGATTTGCTAAAGGAAAGAAGCGTCCTCTTGGACTGATAGCTGACTTTCCAGTGAACCACAAGTCGTAGCTTGGGATGACTCTTTAGTAGATGCATCTCAACTTTCTTAATTTGAATGGACAAAAGCAACATGCACAAGCTTATCTGGAAATAAAATCAAAGTGAAAAATTATTTGGTATGAATTAACGGAGTTTCTTGCATATTCAACATGGAGAAAGGATT
This sequence comes from Apteryx rowi, assembly GCF_003343035.1. Classification (NCBI taxonomy): domain Eukaryota; kingdom Metazoa; phylum Chordata; class Aves; order Apterygiformes; family Apterygidae; genus Apteryx; species Apteryx rowi. Next base: position 1,283,027 of record NW_020447864.1, read on the forward strand.
CACCTCAAAATAACCTTCCATTCAGCCCATTTTAATTCCCCGATCATGATGATGAATAGAAGATTTGGATGTAATTTGTTGGCTGTTAGGTACACAGGTGACGCATCCCAGTTACAATGGAATAATATACATAGGTACATCTACTTTAAAACAGTGTCCAATGTGTACAGATTTTCTCTTCCACTGACTGTCTCACTAAAAATCTCACTAAGAGAGTCTCCAGGACACATCAGAGAAGCAGATGATTTCCAGTACTTTTAAGGCTGGGACAGGAAAACGTGTATTAGCAAACAGTGCAGTAATTCTTCTGTGGAGTCTTATAAAGTTAATGTGGATTTTATCACCAGTGTTTCAGACAGGGCTTTGCGACATCATCCTATTTATGCGATTAAGCCTTTTTCCTTGTATCCATGCAAACAACATATTTCTCCTTCTGAATATTGTGTCTGCCTTTTATCAAGTACTGTTGTCAAAATTTCCTTTAATGTTTAAAACTGAACTTCTTCCACATTTTCCCTTTGCTTCAGTTAAGGATTAAGATGCCAAGAATTCAATATAATAGTTGTTCGAAGTCCAGATTCAACAGCATTCCACCTTAACCATTACTTTATAAGAATCTGCATGTTTATTTTATACCAGTTGATATGTCATATTTAAAATTCTTCTAGTTAAAAATACATCACCTGTGTTTTTGTTTATTACAAAAAGATAACCTGATCAGAATCAGATTTAGAAAGCATTTTAAACAAATGAGAATTTTTAACATATTTATTCTGTCCCATTCTTTCCCCAACCTCCCCCAGTGCTTTTGATCTGGCTTGTCAGTCATGACCTAAAGGAACCTAATTTCTCAGATAGACAGGCAAAGTTAGCGAGAATGTTTTTTTAAGGCATCTTCTGTAAAAATGACAAAAGCTACATGCTGATGAGTAATAGTAAAGCAATTCAGATGATGTAAATCTGAGATGACCTATGTTGCTCAGTGGTAGGGTTCTGTTTGCTTACTTTTTATAATAATATTAATAAGTACTGTAGGGTATGCTTAGTTTCACATCACACAAGAGTATTTTATTACAAATAACACATACATATTGAATATTGTATTAATGAAACATTATAGCTGCATGGATAAACCAAAGATCTACACCCTTTTTGGCCATGTTGTAAACATGGGAATAGACTCCAGCCTCCCACTTCTCTCATTAAACGTGTAGAATAAAAATGTTTATTATAAATCCTTTAAGCTATATAGAATGTAATAGGTAATGCACAAATGCAAATTTTCATTCCCTCACTTATTTCTGAGGAAGAGAGTATATTTTGCTTCAACTTCATGTTTTATTAACACATTTTATGAACTTTAAATCTAACAGAACATTTCCATAATGTTGCATATATCCAGTGGAAACAATTTAAGGAATAATTTCTACAGCATTTGTATTGGAAAAATGTTGAGTTATGTAACTACTTCAAGGAAACCTGAGAGGAACCAACTAGCTGTATTTGTTATCCAGCTGAGGAAAAAAAGGCATTTCTTATTTTATAAATTTTAAAAACATTACTAATTAATGGAATGAGTTTTTAAAAGTTACTTTTAACTTCATTGTTCTTACATTGCAATTTTATTGTCCTATTTTGGCATTTAATCTTTTTATTTAAAGTAAAAAAATCCTTACTTCATCGAGAGCTACAGAATGAAGAAGGAAGGAGATGTGCTTTTTTGTAAACTGCAGTTGCTATTGTCTGAATAGAAAATTTGTTTGCCAACATAGGAATATGAAGCTAATAATCAACATGTTTTTACCATGTTTGCTAACATTAAGAAGAAATCATTTAAAAGATAGCTCAGACTTAGCAGAGTGCAGAAAAGATTAATGACATAATATAATCAAGTCATTTTTCTCTCCTGTTCTCCCCAAACTTCTAATACTCTTGCTCCCAATATTAGGGAGGATTTTTCTATCTAGTTCAGTAAGATACCTGTAAGCATCCTCATTCATCTGGTATGTGACAAAAGCAGTCCAGGAGCAGGAACACCTACCTCTACCATTTTGGTAAAAATCTTACTTGATATTCCAAAGTATCCAGACACATGATTTCCATAACAAGACTTGCAATATTATAGCTTTTGATTTCATAACTTTTGGTGGCTTGATGGTTGATATACGTTAGATCTACGGCAATGCTCCAGCATTTGAAACTAAGCCTGTCTCATGACCAAAGAGCACACGACCAACAGTACTGTCTGGTGGTTGAAGTAAGAAAGACAGGGAAGAAAAGAACAAAGGATAACATGAAATCTTTGTGGCTTTCTATCACTTCTCTTTACTTGACATTACATATTCAATATAGAATCCCTTAACTACATGTTCATAACTAGTTTAGCCAGTCCTTTCTCTCCCCATCACTGCACAGAAGGACATGCCTTCTATAGAGAAAAGATTTTAATACAAAGTTCTGCATGTCACAGGTGCAATGTGAATTGCACCTACTGTCCAAGCAAAACCTTTGGAAATTATCTCCCTGCTGGAAATAACGGAGTAGCTAAACAGACTTTTCCAAATGTATCAATACAAACATGGTCAAAGAGTGCATGTGCAAGCTTTCAATACGTGATTACATGAAAAAAAAAGATTAGTATATAAAACTATGTGCATTATCACTGTGTCTAATGAGCATATTATACACCAGTTTTGAACGCAACTGTCCCATGAAGGAGAGAGTATCTCCTCTTGAATGATGATAATGAGCCACATTAACTGTTATTCCAGAAAGCCTATCTGCATGTAATACGAAACCCCAAATTAGCTGTCTGCATGAGGTTACCACCCTCAATTCAAATATCTGAACAAAGTCATCAATTTTGGAAAAGTCAGGTTGGATAATTTTAAGCATACAGTGAAGAACTGTTTGTTTTTTTTCCCCGTTTAGGTGACTGTAAGAAGGAAAATATTTTCAGATTTTTTTTTTTAAACAATGTCATATAAGATGCAGAATGGAAATGCTGACCTATGTTTCTGTAAAGACTTATGTCTTCTGTTAAAAAAAAAAAAAAAAAAACTTGTCATCTTTGCATATTTACTGATGTGCTTTGTGTTTCTTCTCCTGTCAAGCGGGCATGACATTCTCCCACCTTACAGGGATTTCTGAAACTACATTCATTAACATTTGAGTAATATTTAAGATCTCTTTAGACAAGGCACCACATCAGGGCCAAAGTTTTAAAGTGGAAATTAGACGGACAGGAATTAATTAGGACTTTTTGCCACCAGTGGAGAAGATACAGCTTCTGTTTAAAATATCTTTGAAAGATGCAAAATGCAAGTGGTTTCCGTACTTCCATCTCTGATATGGATCCAGACACTGCTGCATTAGAAGCCAGATGTTCCTGACAAACAGTACTCACCACAGCGACATGATCCCAGTTCCTGCTGTACTAGCTCCAGTTTTGTTTGGCACTGGAAGCACCGGCGTCTACTCTTCTGTTTGGATCGACTGGTTTCTTCAGGCCTGTCATTACTGTCATCCAGTAGCCGTGGCCRTTTCACAGGAGAAGCCTCACTCTCCGACTGTGAATCTGTTGTATTCACAACAAACATTTTAGGAAAAATATTAGAACTTCCTTGCAGAGACATCCCTTTGTGTAGTTTAAAGGTATATTGCTTTCAGCTAGGGTCACCTCCAGGCAGCATGATACTTCCAATTCTATTGCATATATACTTTTTTTTTTTTTTAAACAATTAAAACTGACATCAAGTAAGGGATCAATTATTTTTGTTCCCTATAGGAACCTCTCACAGCTCGCAATACTGAACAGAAAATGAACTGTTTAACTTCCCTCCAGCCATGGCAAGGTTGTATACAGAAACACATAGAGCACACACCATCCTAAAAAATAGCAGGCTTCATTTGTCATCTTATTTAGGTTCTCCTACAAGACTTCATTCTCCCCACACAAAATAACTGAACTAGGCTTTCTGATGAAAAGCAACTGAAAGCAGGTTCGACCTATTTCCTCCCTGGGCTGAATGGAGATTTTTAAGGCACAGTGTGTGAGCTACATCTGTGATGGCTGACGGCAGTACATGAAGGCACCATACCGTGTTTCGCTCTTTCCACATGGATAACAATTTAAATGTAAATTATTATACAGCAAAATATAAAATAAGCCCAACCTGTATGTGCATGCTATAAATTCAAAGTATTCAGCCATTTTTTGCAAAAATTAATCACAACACTCTTTACATTAATAGTTTCATTTATATAAATTTCCGCTTAAAAGAAAATAGCATGTGGAAAGCATATTCTCAGAAGATACAAACCGACAGGGTGCTGCCTTAAGAAAAAGCAAGCAAATTGGTGATCCACTTTGGATTTTTCATTGTGGTTACGTGGTGCCATGCAGGTGCTACAGAAAAGTTCAAGATAAGGTAACTCAGACTCCTTTAACCTGAGGAATGCCCTTTCAAAACAAGCTTCCTTCCTTTAGAAGTTAAAATTAGGGAAAGTGTTTACTTCAGGCAATGTGGTGCTTTTACAATGAAGCATATTTTGACTGCGTCTCTAAAATAGTGCTTGAAACATGCGCCACCTATTAGAAACTGGTAAGCCTTATGTTTGTGGGCACATCGGAGGCAGCGGATTTCAGCAGATCTACTTGCTCCGCAGTCTGAGTCAACTTGGTTAGGTTAAATAGGCATTTTCCTTCCCAAGTCTGTGCACAGCTGAATCAAATCTGTATTTCTTTTTAATATAAACTGAGAATGATTTTAATCCCAGCTGTACTAGAAATTAAATTGTTCACAGTAGTGCTGCAAGGAGGCCAAGTGCTGAAAGCCATTACTGCAATGAGTCAGCACTCCAGTGTAAAATGGAGACCAAGGAAAAAAGCAAATATTACTTCAGTTATACCCATTTTAAAAGGACATGAATCCAACAAATAACAAGATAACCAGGGCTTTTAGCATGATTTTAGATTTCCCATGCATGGTGTCCTGTGCTTATGGAAAACATTGTCTACTTTGTGTTAGCTAACCTGTTTTTTTAAAGGAGAAGTTTTAAATATTATAGGAAGTTTTAGTATTAAAGTTATAAATATTTTTCTTAAAGCTAACAAGTATCTTGAGTGATTAGGTTGTAATGCTGGAGCTCAAGAACAGAATGATCTTCCAGGTAGCACTCCGCAAATTAGCTGCTGTAGCTAAAACAGTTACCCCTATCTTTGTTATTTCAGTGAACTCATCTGATCCACTGCTTATCCATATCAGGCCTTACCATCTACCAAATATCTCATTTGGTTAGGCTAGGAACAACTGCTAGCCTCCCCTGTTCCTGGGTATCCTCCATTAGCTTTCGCTGGTTCCTTGCATTCAATTTAAACTAACCCAGGCTTCTTACCTGTGTTTCAGATCTTGTCTCAATGTTTTTCCAGTTGCTGGACTCCACTATTGGAGCCATTATCAATACACAACTTGCCTCACTTGGGTCTTCTTTCTTTCTTTCATAGTGCTAAGATACACCGAAAATGTACCTGGCTCTTCAACATGTACGAAGCCCCCACATCTCACATTTTACAGCAAATTGAACTGCTTTCCTCACAGTATACAGATGATAGAACTACTGCAGCATAATAAAAAAAATTCTGATGTGTGTCTCGGTACAGCCTTCTTTATGATCCATGTCATGGATTACAACTTACACCTTACAAAATACATGTATCAGGGCTACAGTAACATTCAGCATGTAATGTACTCCACCTGGACATGCCTGGTTGTTACAGTAAAGACCATGGGAGAACCTTGACAAGGAAGAGAAAGAAGTGCCTAATGAATTAATGCAGTTACTGACCCACTAGTCCTGTCTTAAATTAAATCTCTGCAGAAGATGATCTAATAGAAAGATCCTTTGAATAAACTGCAGAGATCCCAAGTCCTACTCCAAGGCAACAATCCTGCCACGCATACACCGATTTCAGAGTGCCTAGAATGCGCTACAGTGCACCCTTCCACGTGCAACCTGCATACTGCAGCCCAGCAGACTCCAGGTTCAGGAAAAATCTATTGCGGTCSACCTCATTGACAAAGATGGGGAAATGCATGACTTTCATATATTATTTATTTATTCATTACTCAGAAAAATAGTTACACTGCTATTTCTATCTACCTCCTACACATCTTTGAAGCCATTCTGGTACTTCTCAGAAGCAAATTTGGCATTCTAAATTAAGCCGATGGAAAACACAGTAGTCTGTTTATTATAAAGTCCAAGTAAGGAATTCATGTTTATGAGTCAACCATTGCCTGATCAGTTAATGAAGCCATGTGCCATTGAAAGCTCTCCTTAATGAGAAAAATTAGCTACCCCAGGTCAGGCTAGTAGTCATCTAATTAAAATATTTAATTATACATTTCCTGTTAAGTAGTAATGACTAGCTGAATATTAACATAAGTTAGCTAATATGATAGAAATGATAGATTAGACACCTAATTTTTAAATGCATATTCTTGCCATAAATTAAACAGTGCTAACACAGAAGTAACTTAGCCTAACTGTCAGGGTCAGTATCAGTTATCCGATTGCACAATGCCTTGAACATGCAAGTGCAAGCTCATATTCATCACAAAATGCACGTTTACATTTTCTCATGGATAAGTAAAAGAAGTTAAGAGAAAAATACAAATCAGAAATCAGAACTTCTAGATTCAATCCTGTGTGCATTTCTTCCAGATCATCTCGCCTTCTGAAATACTGACACAAAATAAATCTTTCAACATCTGGAATCTAGCAATGTTAAACTTCAGAGGTCTGATAGCAAATAGAAATTGTTCATTCTTTACTACCTGGAGAGCAGAAGAAAACCAGACACAGACATATTCATTAGTACAAGGAAAAGTCACAGGAACAGGGTAAAGTGGTTTGACTAGAGCCAAGAGTGAGTTCTGAGTATGAGCTATTAAGCAATCAGGAACAGCTACAGCAAAGAGGATTCTTTCAGCCAACGACAGGCTTTTCCTTGGAAGGATGATTCGTGCAACAGGAATTACTTTTTGCTTTTACAAAACATTTTCACTCTCAAAATGCATTTTAGCATTGTTCCTAAACCAAAAAAATACTGTGAGAGAGAAAAAGAGAAGAACGCTTTCCTTCTACTTGCAGGTGTCAAAATCACAAAACTTTTCTGGAAAAACAAAGGAAAACAGCAACAGAGATAAGTCATCCCCAAAATTTCACACAGAAATTGCTCAGCCAGAGTAACTCTGCCATCATCACTCTCCAACTGCAATTTTAATTCAGAGTTAAGAAAGAAGTATACTTCTAATCTGTATCTGAGGACGCAGATTCTTTTAAGTGCAACATCTCTGTCAAGCTCCCATTTGAAATGAGTGAAGGTAGTAATTTAGCAGAGCAAGATTTAAACTGGAGGCTTGACTGGAAACAGAGCAGCGTTCTTAAAAATTGTTACGTTTCAGACAAACTCACATTTGTTCCTTACTGCCACTGTTCTTGTCTTCATTACTCATGTTCTCCCCTCGTAATTTCCGAATGAATTGCGTTAGGGCTGTCAGAGCCAAATCCCAGTCTCTCTGAGTCTCCTGTCATGGTGGAGTTGGCAGGCTGCACGCACATGGCTTCACTAACAACGACCCTGGCTCTTTCATGACATTTTGGAGAGGGGGTGAGGGAGCCGTAAGCCTAGCAGTGAGAAAAGTGCTGAGAAAATGTAACAGGGATGAAGGAAGCGATGGGAAAGTAGCAGGAGACAAGGAAGCCTCCTCTGCTGCTGCTTGCTTCCAAGAATGAGACGAGTCTGTTTAATCTCTATTTTGATGACAGCTTTTGAGGCACTCAATCAGTTGGGGTTTTTTTTCCCCTCCTTTTCCATAAGGAACCCATCACATTGACGGATTGACACATATTTATGACCTCGACTGCCTGTGCAAACATCAGGCAGAGCAATAATTAATGAATCCTCACACATCACTGCCATCTTTTCCTCAAACCATTTTAAAGGGAGCTTGAGCTGTTAAAACCTCTGCCCGTGAAGAAACTCAGAGTCACAGACGATAACTACATAACAGTGAATAACTTGTTTGAGAAATACCTTGTCGCTTTCTGGATGCTTTTTCCATTATTCCATCTTTAGATGAGGGATTACTTAATTCCCCGGCATGGTGACTATGCATTAGAAATTTCATCTGAGAGGAAACTGCCTCATTAACCGATCTTTACTATCGCATTTACCAGAATCACTATTTAAAATCATCTCCTCTATTTCAAATGAACCTAAAATTAACACAGTTGTTTCAAAATGCATTTGCTTATTGACTATTAATGAAGGAACAGAAATTTAAGATTAGCATCTTATGAATTGAGTCTGACAACAGCTGTGGCCATTCCTGTTCCTCCCTGATGCTTATACAATACTGTGGAAACAGTTATTTTGAAACTGGTATTTACTCTGAGGTGAACATCTCACCCCCTCATGCAATCAAGACTGCATCTGTGCCATAAATGTCAATGCACACCTCTTCGGAAGCACTCATGTTCATAAGAAGTTCCTTTGCTTTGTGAATTTGCCTCGATTTTTCTTAAAACACTACAGATGGATGTGTCTCAAAAATTCTTACGTAAACCCCTTACTAACTAAGATTACTAGCAAAATGAAACAGATTAACCTAGTGCCATTATCATTAGATGAATGAATTGTAAATTGAAAATACTATTAGACAAATGGTAAACTACACAGGATACTTCATGCATTTTAGTTAAGTTATAATTAGAAAAAGTGTCTTACCATAATATTCCTTTCTTGTCAATAAGTTTCATAATTGCTAAATTAATTGTAAAGTGAATTAGTTTGTCATCTCATATTTAGGCTCCTGTACTAGAACTGTTTGATAGTTAAATTCTTGCATTACTCCCTTCCCCATAGGCTCTGACATCAGTGTTTCCATTAACTAGAACTAATGGAAATGTTAAGTTTATTTCTTAAACATTTTTACTTGTACACCCAATTGATTCAATCAAGTGCACATTTAAATGTATTCAGGCACTGGCACACACTGCAATTCTTTTGATGGATTAACAGACTGCATTTCAACTAGCTTAGACATTTTATAAGGCAACTGCCACCTGTAACTTTGCTGATTGAAATAATGACCTTGTTTATTTAAAAAACTCCTCCAGGGGGGCTCATTTCCGGAATCGCACCCATGTGAGCAGCCCGTAAACCTCTGGAAGCCGCAGGGGCAGATATGCTGGTGATGACAGAAAAGGCTGGTGCTAAAGCACTCAGCCTAGTTCTTGTTATCCCTTGCGCGTTACAAGTGTAAACTGCTGAAGAGCTTGTTTAGAAACAGCTGCCGACAGCAAAATCATGCACAGAGAGCAACCATTTGACTTGGCAGGCACAAGACTGACTTCACGTGGCAACTTGATTGCTGGGGGCACTTCATGTAGAGCAGAAGCTCAATAATACCCTAAGGATGTTAAGGCAAATTTTTATAGTTGACAAACAGCATCTCAAGCCCCTCATATTCAAGCTATTATGAAGAACGAACCTTGAAAAGGGCAGAAGACAAAACTAAAGTTACTAGCTTTCCGAAAATATTTTATTGGTGTTAATTTGAATTTATTTTCTCATTATTAAATTATGTATTTTAGCAACTTGTTATTTAGATAGTTAAAAGATGCAGTTACTAAAATACGAGATCATAAACCCGTTTGGAGGAAAAAAAMCCCTAGGATTAGGATTAAGTTTGGAAGAGGGACAAAGGCAGATTTTAGTGACAGTTAAAGACTGAGAATAAGTAATATTATAGAAAGTGGCCTAAATAATCAGAACAGGATTATTAAGTGAAGGAATAATGCAAAAAATATAGAGCTAAATGGAAAAGCAGAAACACAAGGAAGAAGAAAAAAACTACAACACAGGAATATATATGATGAAAAGAGGAGAATAGTGAAGAACTTTGAAAAAACTGCGAAGGCAAATCATGAACATCCCAGCCATTCAACAGTATCTGAATACTAGTCACTAGTATACAAATATGTATATTTACATATACAAATATGTTCATACAAACACATACAAACAAGCTTATACTGGTCCTGATAAAATGGAAAATTCAGTGTAAACACAACTAGGATATTACTAACTGCTTTTGACTTTAATGAGAGCCCTCTTGTGCTTTCTGAAATTCTCTAATATTGAAATAATAAATAGATAATGTTATAAACATTACATATTTGCTAGTGAACTCAAAAGGGCATAAATAAGCAATGTTGCTCTGCTTTGAGTTTCTAATAGTATACTCCAGCTATGTTCTCATCAATCAGATGGTGTACAGTATTCAGGAAGGTAATTCTTCAAACTAATAGCCTAAAACTAGCTCTATACAGAAGCTACTTGCTCTGTTATTTTTCATTCACACACTGAGTTTTTCTTAGTCCTCCCCTCCCCACATTGGAATAATGAGGGTTTTCCAAGGCTAAGCCACAGATTCAGGAGAGGAATTGTAAAGTACTCTTGACTTACTAGTAAAAAATATATATTTTCAATATTTATCTTTCAAAAAACTGATCTGTCATTAACTACAAAACCTGAGTGATGCTACTAGCAACAGAAATCTTGCAATGAGAGACTGCCATTCCAAGGACTACCTGATTAATGTCAAGGAAAAAAAAAAAAAGCAAGAGTTCCTGTATTTTGATAAAACTTTTACTGAACTCACTAACAGTAGATTATAAAACCTACAGCTGAGCTATGTTCAAACTTCTTGTTTTCAATTCAGATATTTTAAATGAAGCTTAAAAATCAGTTCGTACTTTGCTCGTGTTACTTTTTTCTAGCAATTTTCTTGGGGAAAAAGCAGTCTCCCTTTTCACAGCATATAATTTCTGTATACCTTATTGCTGTCTACAGTAAATCAGAAATCAAGCTCTTTTCCTGAGAAATTGTTACTGTTTTGAAAGGAGATATTTGGGAAGCATCTACACTAATTTAAACTGAAGGTCAGACGAACAGAACAATGAAGCTCAGAGGATGCAATAGCACCTGCACTGTGTTTTGTCTTATATTAGGTTTCTATCAGCCTGCCCCAAGATCTCGGTCTCAATAGTTATTCCCTAAAGTTTATGTTCAAGATAATAATTTGGAACTATGGTAGGAAAAAGAGGTAACTTGTTTGCACAACAATCATTCAACAAACAAATTTTTAATAAATCCCTCATTTTGTAGTAAGATGCACACCTTCCCCTGTGTACACACACACCCAGAGACACATACAACATCAAGCTTTGGGAATCACGTATTTCACATAATCTTACTAAAGAAATGCATCATTAGAGGGATCTTCTTATTAAGGCTCAACAGACAAACAGATTTCCAAGAGACTCTAAAATCACATCCATATATTTTAAGGCCTTCTTGAAAATTAATTTCTAAATGGAAAATAGTGAAAACTTGTACTTAAAGCTCTCTGATGCTCACTGAAATCATTAGTATGAAAAAAGGCCTTAACCAAGAATAGAATAAAACCTTTGGGGCACTGCTCCAGCATCAGAAAGTGCAGCAGTAACAGAATTGTGGAGTGGTTCCTACATTACATACATTTTAATTAAAGACAGTGCTAAAAAAAAGCACAAAAATAAGTGGCAGTACATTTTTAAGTATGTTTCAGGACAGTTATTTAATGCTGAACTGGTTAAAAAAACCCTTCAGTGCGATAAAATACCTAATTTAAAATGATAAAAAGTAGTATGTCTCATTTGCTGAAGCTCACTAGTAAGACTGTTACCATCCTGATCTGGATGGATAATCAAGGTACTGCTTAATAACTGCAACACTCTGAGGTAAAATCAGCTCAACTCTTCAGGCCGGCAACAGCAGAGTTCCTGACAGATTTTGTTCAGTTGGATATTGGCCATGTCGAAGTTAATGACCTCAAGTATTCTTTGCTACATTCTCCATATTGTCTTGCTAAGGAAGGCAAGACAAATTAACCCAAACAGAAGTAAAGCGAAACCTAAGCTATCCCGCTCCTCTTCCAATATATTTCTAATATATATCTTTATTAAGTTTTAGAAAGAGGGTGTAGGTGGGAAATGCAAGACATGCAACCCTAATTTCCTTGTCCCTGAAATTAATGGAGACGTGGTCTATTTAAAGTTTTGAGTTGTTACTTGAGAATTGTTACTCAAAAGTTGCCAAGCTGGTTGCTCAGGAGTGGCTTTCTGGTTGTGTGGGCACACACAGCCCAGTAATCTAATACCAAATAATATACCACTAATAATAGTGGTATATTGAATATTTGCTAATAACAACTATGTATCTGTTGTCAAAGGTCAGTTAACTGATCCCAGAGAGATCTTGATAGCTAAGAGAACTAATCATGGCATGAAACCCCTAAAGATGAATATTTAAGATTAAATTGTTTCATTTTACTCAAAAATATACGGACAGAATAAAATATCTACTCTACTACTTCAACAGATCCAAGGACAAATACTTTGTCACAATTCGGCCATACTTTAATACAAAGAAGTGATCAGACCTGAATTGTAAAACATAATGGTCTTAAAAATGTACACTTCATATTTGAAAGGAATTTCATGAAGCAGACTGAAGATCACCTATCACACCATAAATAAAAGGTGGTGGGGAAGTGATATGGGCAGTGGCACAGACTGTTTAATAGGATGCCTAGAACATTTAACGTAGGGCAGAGGAGTGTCTTATGTATTCGAACATCCTTAGCTTTTCCTGGTCGTGCTCACCGAAACCCTGCGGCAAAGACTATTCTCCCAGCTCAGTACTTTGACCATCCCACCCTTCCGTGAGTCTGCACTGGCTCCTCTCTCCTTCAGTATTTCAGGCACTAGCTGCTTGCCTGTACTTCTAGGACTTACCAGTCCCCCAGCCTCATTCAGAGCTGTGAGCACTACTGAAGTGAGACTAAATACCTTTAATCACTCAGATCATACTTGTTCTCTGCTAGTGACATTGAAAAAATTAGGGCGGAAGGGACTTCTGGAGGTCACCTAGTCCAGAAGTAAACTGCACAAGTGATTAATATATGAACTATCAGGATGCTTGCAAAACTGCTCTTTAAAATAAAGCAAGTAAAAGTTAAATTTCAAGGCTTTTTTTTCCTCTATGGTTTTCTAAAGAGATGGCTTTTCACTCCCACAGAAATGTGCTAGAGTCTCTATGATACATGAAAGATCAGGAAAGACTTTTTTGCAAACATCACCAATTACTGCATGCTAACAAGCTCTTAAAAACCTTCCCAAGAACAACTGAAGCTTTTATAACTCATAGGCAAGGATCATCACAACATCACAATCACAGCTGATTTTTAATGATTTTTTTCGATACGTTGACCCCAAACCCATCTCTTTGGATTCTTCAGCCTTACTAGTTATAACACATTTAGTATAAAAATAAAGGGAATGTATTTAGTGAAAAAAATAGTTCAGATGACCATATCCACTATTCTTAATGAATGACAGTGATTCTGTAAAGTTAACAAGATGATACTGAGAATAAATCCTACAATTGCAGCAAGTTTTTAAAATTGTTTACAGATATGACTATTATGATCCTTAGCATTAGAAGGATTTTAATCTACAATAATTTTAACACTTTGAGAAGGCTCTTAGATAACCAACACTGGAAACTAATGCAAAGTATACGTGCAACAAATACCAAGCTCCTCTGAGCAGRAGAGGAAACCGAGCTGTCTATCCAGATAAATCTGGGAGTACAGAACAGATTATACAACACACCTCAGAAACAGGCGGCAAGATGGGGTAGTAAAAGCCCATCAACATACATCACCTGATCATGGTACAGTGTCATGTCCCAGCCCCTATTAGCCTTTGCTGCATCAGTGCAAGTCCCGACACTTTATCCTGTTAATAATTGCTGATGAGCAGTAATAAGGCCTCCATGCCTCAGTTCCTGTCCATTCCACTTCAGTGCCCACCTATTAGGTAATAACTTTTATTTACAACCTTGCTTGATGTGCTGTTCTATTAGTACAGCTGGGAACTGAGCAGGGAAAAGAGAGAAAAAGAAGTCTCTAATGGGCACTATTATTGCCAGGGCTGGGTGATTTATAATGCTGCTCGAAGGCTGTTCTATCATTACTTTGCTTTTGGTGAGAGAGCTCCAAGAAGGTTGGCTTTCTAACACATTGCCCTCCAAAAGTCGAACACTGCAAAACACCTTAAAAAGCACCTTAAAGGTCCCATGGAATAATAACAAAAAAATACTCAAAATTGTTGTAATGTTATAAAACTCCCTCACTAACCTTTTGTATAGTCTTTGCTCTGCCACTTACCACACCAGAGCAATAAAATATCCAATTAATGGAGGACCAGATCTTTTTGTCCTTACTCGACACATAGGAACTGATTAAAAAAAAAAAATCATATGAAGGAACGGTTTCTTGTATTTGGCTCTGGCTGATGATTCATATGATTCCTATTACCATAGCCTGCCCTTTCTAGAAAAGGCTGTCCTCTTGACAGCATATGTTCAACCTCATGGTGTTTAGATTTCTAGCATGGCTACAATCACACACACACCTTAATATCTATAAAGACCAACTAAACAAACAAACAAAAAAAACCAAAACATAAACCTTAAACTTCAAAAAGGACTCTATACCTGCCTAGCTGCTTTGCTGAAGCAGTGGAAGAATTCTCTGCATCTTTTAGACTCAAGCTTTAAACTATAAAAGCATACAGCATATGACAGATACTGTAATCTTGTACACTATAAAACCCACTACACCCATCCAGGACAGACAGCCTCATAAAATGCAAGCTATTTGCACATATATCTATATAGAATACTAAGGTTCTCATGAACCACTACTGAGAAATAAAATAAGTAACTTAAAAATTCACCAACTTTATGGATCTTATCTATGGAYTGATTGTATTATTACTGCTTTTTATCTGCCTGTTTCTATTACACACTCCGAAGCACAATTAAAAACTATCTGAGGGCACTTGAACAGTTCCACTGAATTTTTTTCCAGGATTTTTTAAGCAGCAACGAAAATGTTTAAAATCTGGCTGTTTTGAATTGCATATTTAATCATCTTAAGTTGTACAGCAGAGAAAGACGACTAATACACTATTTAGCACTGTGCTTTCACAACACAGGCACCCATATAAATGGGATAGGGATGCATATCCCATTGTATCTACTGAATAGAATAAGCCTCACAGTAATAGCATCTGCGATTCATCATAACATTACTTCTTAACCATTAAGAAACAAATCAAAATACATAAAAAAACCCTCCACCCCAGGCCATAGTCCCATCTTTCTTCCTACAAAATCTTCAGACCACTGGCTCTCCAAAACCTTTGAGGCATCATCCAAACTAATGGTTCCAAGGCTTTAACTCATCTGTGCATCACTACCCTTGTCCTGTGGGCACACTTTGGAATATAAATACTTTTTCAACCACAGCAATGATCCTGGAAAAGAGGACAAAACTACTTGGTGTCACAATAAGTTTTTTTGTCTGAAGAACTCCTCCAGCATGCAAGTTGACAAGCGCATGAGGTAAAAAACTTTTTTTCTAAAAGAACTTCTTTTCCTCTGTCTTGATAGATAGATTGTTTTGATCTTTCTTCAATGGTTACCTTAAATGCTAATATAATAAAAGTTTATGCCTTCCTTAATACTCTTCTGAAAGGAACCTGCATGCAACATAAATAGGTCAAATTTCTGATTTTCTGTCTCAAATACTGGTATACTGCAGACTTTAGGGGGAAAAAACTATGCTTGAAGGGGAAACAAAAATTTATACAGCTGAGCTCACACCAAAACATTCTTCCTTCAAAGCTCTTCAGAGCAGATGAAATGTAAAATTCRTATAGGAAAGAGGCTTATACACAATGTGTAGTATTGACCAACGTTGCTTGTATTCACTTAAATAACTTCCTAGGCATGTGAGTCTAAGCTGAAGTGAATGTAATGTGAAATATTCAGCCACACAGTCTGCTGCTTCAGCCTGAAGATGTCATTCCTAAATACTATTTCTGGCTAATATTTTGTAACCAGTGTTTTCTTTTCAGCTCCCATATTTATCTAGATTCCCAAATGCAGTCTTTGAAAACTTTCTTTTTAAAATAGCACTGAAAGTTTGCATTTGAAAACACAAGTTTGCAAGTTTGAAAAAAAAAGGTTTATCTCCTGGTAGCAGGCTTATTTTAAGGGACTTAAGTGTAAGGGACTACAGACAAAATATGCAGAATCACTGAGCAAATGATGTAAAAAAGAAAAAAAGAAGGGGGGCAATAAAGCAATATGAAACCAGTTGATTTAGTTGACTGAAGGGGAAACTTGTGGCACCAGATTAATATCTCTATTTTCTTGTTAAACACACCAAATGATGAACATATTAAGCATGCAGAGATCAAACAGTATAAACTGGAAATAAGAGAACTACTGAGGAAAGTTACCCAACCATTTAATGGATCATTTTCAACATGTATAGTAGTTTCATCTGCTTTAACCTAAGTAGTTTTTGCTGTTCCCATATGGCACTGCAAATGGTGAACTTACTTGCTTTTTTGCTAATCACAAGCCCGTTTAAAAAATATTCATATACTAATCTTAGTTTTCAGTATTTTTAACATCATAAAAAACTTTTTAATAACCCTCCAATGAAATTTGAGTTAAACATTACAACAGAAAACATATAAAGAAAATACAATTTGGTAATATCATGAGTAAAGCACCTTAGTTTGCAAGGGATACAGTGGCAAACCTTCCTTCTTGTGTAGGTACGCCTCCATGTCTACAGAAAAAAGAAAATCTACAGTCCTCAAATTCTGGAGAAGTTGGACCCAGTACCTTACAGTACCAAACCTAGAAGTTCTTTGACAAACAATATTCATGGCACTGTCACAGATTATTATGCATCTCTGGAAAGATCTGCTCCTGCAGCAAGGACAAGGAAATGTAGCTTCTCTTACTTAACCTTCCTTTGTTGTGAGCCAAGCCAAATTCTCATCATCACATATTTGTCTCAAGCTAATAAATACATACAGGGAATAACCACAGTTCAGCTAAAAATACAATAACTAAAACCATCATAAACTGGCAGTATTCTGAAAACATGAGAAATACTTTTTGAAAGAATGACTTCAGAGGTAGTTTGCCTTAAACTCCTGAAAGAATAGAAGACCTTAACTAAACAGGAATACCCTTCCTTTCTGCACTCAGTACAGCTAAATTACATTACATAAATGCAAATATAGGCAAAAATTACTTTGGAAACAGTTACAGATGGTTAGAAGTTATCACTCCCTAGCTGCCTGCTACTGTCTCTCTACTTGAGGTTATGGCTTCCCCCAGCAGTGCTGGTGGAAAGGATTGTATGAGCTTGCCTTAACCAACTGCAAAACTGAAGTGTGAAAAAGGTTTGAGCCAACCTGGATTTGGCTGCTTGCCTGCATCAGTGCTCATATGATTCTTTAAGACAGATCTGCTGCAGAAGCAATAACCTCAGTCTGGCAACGACCTAATGTGTTACCACTATCATTTAGCTCTGTGAGAAACCATCCACCTACACCCTCCAAGGAGAAATAAGGATCTAAATCAGGTTTAATTTAGTCTCAATTAATGCAAACATCAGTTGTCTATACTGTGTCTTCAATCGAGGAAAGTCAGTCGTACTCCAAACAGTTTTCTACTTCATACTTTGCCCTTCAACAGAGGCTTTCCAAAGTAGCATAGCAATCATTAGACTTAAATCAAACTGATTACTTCTGTATTTCTTATGTTTACAAACATTACCTGAAAATGTGGTATGTTTAGAGAATTATGTTTAACAGAACTGAGATGAGTTTATCTGCCCTTCTCCTCCCATATGCACCCTCTATATATGCACATATATGTGTGTATATATGTATGTATTTCTGACAGCAAATGAACAATGTTTATTTTCAGTTGGCATTCTGCAGGTATAGTTACTACCCTTGACTATTAAACTATAATCATACAGCTATATATTATACAAAATCTAATTCCCCAGCCTCCACAAAATGCACATACCTGAGTCACAAGATCTTTTGGTTGGTGTGGTTAATGAGGCATGAGCTGTACCTGTGCATGGCCCACCTGGAAACAGAGATCATCGTAAGTCTCACAATATCAACTAATATTTAACATTTACAACCACATCAAGTTTATACTTAGGAATACAGAAACACTGAGGATCACTCATGTCTTGGGAAAGAACGTACGGTAGCAGTCTACTAGTTTCAGTGTTTCCTTCCCAGTCAAATCTGAACATGTCTTGCGCTCACAAACTAGAGAAGTTGGAGTGAAGAGACAGGTTATGTTATACTTCATAAACATTTTAAGAGACACTTTTAGGAAAATACACGTTGTAACTGTAATTTTTCCAGTGTTAACAAAGGTGTGATTCATGTTGGAACAAAGCTAGAAGCTTATTTCATTAATCCACAACTAACACGTAGGAGGAAATGATGGCTTCCCCGATTTCAACAGAAACCTTGTCACTGACCCCAGTGACGTAATGATTTTGCCTCTTTTGCAATCTTATCTTGTTCTGTGTTTTTAAAATGTAGCAAAAGCATATTCAGATAAACTGTTCTCATAGTTAAGTTTTGTTGTTGAATTCTGGACTCCTTCCCACTGATCTGGTATCTGCTTGGTAGTAAACTGCGTTCTGGCTTTGTAGCATCTCCACATGCATCATCATTGAAGAGTTCTCCAGAGATCTTGTTAAACTAACAACCCAATTCAGTGTACTCAGCGACTTGCAGTAAAAAACAAACAAACAAACAAAAAACAACCATGTATTGAAGCCAAGACAAATTGACAGTAGCACTACCAGCAGTAATAATACATCATAGCTTTGATAATTGGATATTATAAAACGGATAAAGCTAGAGAGCCTGAAATTAGGTTAGAGCTAGTAGAATTTGGCTATCAGAATATCAATAATTAAGTTTGCACTAGACTGCTGGTAATGTAGTAGTATTATGTTGGCAATACAGCAGAGCTTAGTATAATGACAGGATGAGCTTAACATAAGCCTACCCTCCTCCCCCCAACAAACCCCTGAAAAATCCTGTTTCTCATTATCCAGTATTAGCATAGCTGGAAAAACAGCACTGTGGCTATGGCAATCTATTTTCCTGCTTTTCAAAGATTTTTCAAATCTGGATTGGTAGTAAGCTGTTTATTTCCCTTTACTTCTCTCTCAAAGTTGTTCTCACCCTCAAGTTTTTCTTTCGTTTCTACTTTTCTGTAAGGAGCAGGTCTTGGGTAACTTTGTCTACACTGTAAAACTCATAGCATTGTGACACTATAAAAAAGAAGAACTCACGCAACTGGGAGGGGAAGATGCGAGGAAATTATCTCAATGCACTCAATTTAAATGAAACGTACTTGGGAGCAAAGAACTCACAAGTTTCACGCTTGCAGTTTTTCAGAAAAGGATTGAAAAACTTTGAGTTTTCTGTTCTCCCAAAGAGTCCCACTGGCAACATGCACCACTTCAAAGACGCCCTGTTGCAGGGTTATAAAGTGCTGATTCTCAAGGCAAATGCATGAGTGTTGAGGCTGCAGGCAAAGGACTCGGCCACTCACCAGGCCCTGGCCTGAGGTTCAGCTAACTGAACAGGACATGGGGAGCTACTGAACATGACATGCCAAGTTGCAGGATGTGACAGCTAACAGCATAAGAAGCTGACACAAGTGACAGATAGCATCCTGAGGGATGGCTGGGTTTTGCATATGCCTAAGGAGAGAGTTATGCGAGAAACGGCTGAACTTCACAGATGGAGGCAAGTGTTGGGGAGCTTTTGCACAGCAGCGTCTTGCAAGGCCAACATTCCCTCGGTAACTATTAAAATTACCAAATTATGGTTTGGTATGGATGTAGCAGAAGTGAGACCAGTCAGGAAAAAGTAATTATGGGCAAGGCTGTTTATTTGGGAGAAGACAGGGATGAAGAAAGGGAGGTACAAGGGCAGCAAAAAAAGAGGGTTAAGAAACAGGGAAAGGAGTAATAAGGCTGACTGGGGGCTCAATCACCACAGCTGGAGCAGAAAATAAACCAAACCTGTTGTTCTGAGCATATGACAAAATTCAAACCTGCTTTTGCAGTCAGGAGGAGCGGGAGGCATGGGGGAGCGGACTGGATGCCTTCCCTGGCTAACAGGGGAACATCCAGGATGGACCAATCAAGAATCCAGGCCTGACGGCACTGGCAACTACCCACCGCTTTGTAACAGTGAAAAATTAAGTTCAAATAATTTTTCATATCTTTACTTTTACTAGGCTAGAATATAAAAAAATGGGAATATCAGATTGATTTACACTAGTAATACTATTGTAGAAGGCTTAGAAAATTGGTGCATTTGGGAAGAAAAGATGCTGCCCTGTTTTCTGTAACAGTACTGCAACAGAACCTTTACCAAATTTTCTACAGAAACCTTTAGGATATTTATTAAACTTACACTGTAGGTCTGTTAGGGCAGTTTCAACTTCTAAATAAGAAAAATACTCTAGTTGTTTATATGCAAAACATACAACAGGATATGGAATTGCAACACTGATTTTAGATCACAGCTGCCTCCTAAGATGCAGCATATCTTCTTCAAATAATTTTAGTTACATTCCAGTTTTCTTTGAAAGTATCACTGACAAGCATCATCACTGTGGACTATCAAATAAGACTAATCCTTGCAATCATACTACAGTAAATATTTACACCAGTTTATGATCTCAGCATTCAATTAAATAGAAGACCTTTACTTGTCACTTTAGAATACTACAGATTGGCATGTATTCTTCACTTCACTGTGTTACATAAGTTTCTTTTGTTAATCTTCCCTTATTATGTATTACCTTTACACAGCTGCAATTTGCACAGCACAGTACTGGAGTTTCAGCAATGAATAGCTTGGGATTTGCATGCAAGTACACCACAGTGCCTAATAACCAGGGAAGGCTGCGTGTCCTTTGCAGCACTTTCTTCTGCTATTGTTTTTTGTTCCTGCATCAGAAAAAGTCATGCATAACACAATACTGTGTAATAAGGGCTCGACGGTGCAATTTTACATGGCAGTCATTATGTTGAATCTTTTGGTATAATTAGCAGCCAATACAGAAATCTTTATGTTATCTGAAACAGGGCTACAGCTTTGATAAAAAGTTTTGCATGAAAGAAAAGTCAGATACAGTAGATCACTGTTCTTTCTTGGCTATACACAAAGGTAGACTTATTACTAACATGTTATTCTGAACATGTTTCAGGATATAGCTGTACTTCTGTTCCGAAAATCAGTTTCACAGGAATTTAACTGGTTCACAAAACACTTTATTGCACAGTGAAAGGCCACAAATGTCTAACTTCTAACATAACCCACAGAATTGAGGACTGCTAATTTTTCCTCAGCACAAGCAATAGATTTAAAACTCAATAAAGCTATCTTTCTACTCTATATCCAGTTAACAGAATAAAACATAGCTCCTCCTCTCCCCCCTTCCCACCTGGTGTACACTTTCTAGTGTTTGCTACTGCTTTTCCAAACAGCAGTTGCTGTACAGCAATAACATAATTCCAAGAGGAGGGGATTGAAAGTGCAAAAATACTAAAAGCTACTGTAGAAATCAGGAGAATTGAAAAAAAAATTACAGAGTTTGCAATTTCAAACACTAAGAATTAAGAAAGGACAAACAAGATCCTTCAATTTTAATTTGAACATTGTAGTATAAGAAAAGATTGGAAGGTGTTGGTCATGTAGCTGCCATTTAGTGATTTTTGCTTTCTGGTATTACTAGCTTTCTGTGACTTGCCACTAACAGCGCACTAAGGACATCAATTTGGAAAAGCAGGTTGTCAAGTTACTAAAAACTGTGTAGCTCAAAAAGCAAGCAAAGACTTCATGACCAGCTTTACTGGTAACTCTCTAAAGCAGTACAATTTTATATATTATTTATATTTGTATACATAAGTTAACATTATTATAATAATAACTATATCTTTCTTTAAATTGACTTTTAGCATGCCTTTCTGCATTGCCTGCCTCCTTTCCTGAAAGGCAGTAACAACTACCAGTTAGCACCTGTCCTGGCAGACATACCCTGAGTAAGGACAGCTTGTTATTTCCCCCTTCCTAAAGTTTTTGTAGTGAATTGACTCCATTCAGTCAGAACTTACTGTACAGGAAAAAGTGAAATACTAGAGTAACCTCTCTTTTTGCTGTTGCAGAAAGTGCTGCATTTGAACACAAAATATTCGTGTCCGGTGGATTTGAAGAGCACTGGGAAGTATTCACTGATCAGAAGAGGAGATGCAGACTGGATCAAAACCCACCTTGTACAAGAGTACAATGCTTAAGAGCGTGATAATACATAAAAATAATTATAGATAGCACAGAAACTGTAAGCCAGATAGTGAACAAACAAGAATATGATGAAAAATGAGCTAAAGAAGCCCGATGCTCACTAATCTTTGTTGATAGTGATACAAGCACATTTGAACACCGCTTTCAGCTTTCAGTACTATGACAGTTCCTCCCCCAAGAAAAGCACACAAACTCCCCATATATAACAGCTGTAAGAAGGTAGTCAAGTAAAAGCTGAATTCCTTAGATAGAAGTATCATAGTCAGGACAGGGAGAATTTTATGGCTATTTGCCATACAGGAAAGGACACTTTTTTGGAAACCTATCCAAACCATTAATCTAGTTGTGCGTTTGCTGAATTGGTAGAGACATACTCTAATTAATCTACCCAGCTGAGTTTGAAAACAGTCATTGATTACAAGCACAAATACATAAACAAAAGGGAATCTAAATCTCTAATTTCTGTTTACGCAGACAGAATACACTTTCTTTATGGAAAAAAAAACCTTTCTAATACTTAAGAACTACTTATTTGCTGCAGAATGCATAAACTGCAAGATAATTTCAGTTACATCCCTGCTAAACAGATAAGAGGATTATATCACATACAAACATATTCTTTTTAAACTCTAGTTTTACAAGTCTGCCAGTATTTACTTTTGTGGATTTTTATCCCCATGCAGTTTTTAAAGAAGGAAATGAAAACTGGACAGCTTTGCTGCTGCTGAGTGGTAAAGCACACTTAACTCCAATGAAGTAAACCGAGACAACAGACTGCATGCTTTTTCCTGCTGTCGTCTCACTCCACTACCTCAGCTAACGTGCTTTTCCTCAGCTTCCCCATTTGTCCCCATACTTTCCTACTTTATAGGTGTAATTTGAAGTGTAAAATTGTGCTTTTGAAACCTGCAGTTAAGTTATATTATTATAAATAATTTCCATATAACCTTAAGAGTTGTGCAGCTCTCACCCACGTTTTTCTTAAACGACAGTGTTTCTGCTTCATGTTCCTGGGGGTCCTTTCACTTTAATAAATGGGATCCCAGAATACACTGCCTACTCTGCACTGCGAAGTGACTATAAACCAGAGGGAACAGTTAACAGTGGTACTGTGTTGCTGGTCATCATTAGACTTCAGAATTATCATGCAACAGATGTGAAAAGAGTGCTCACTTCACAAATCTACATGCCAAGTCTTTCCAGTTTACATGTGTAATATGTAAGCAGAGCCAGGATTGTTCTTTAAATGAAGTTGGGACTGCATGGATTAGACTGAAACATACAGAAAGATCCTCGTGCCATTATACATTGACAAAGGCGACACTTTTACTAGAAATTTGAATTCAAAAAATCTAACTTCCTATATGTGCTACACTGGCACCTAATACTAGTGGCATTTCCTAAAAGATAACTGAAATATCCCACAACTCAATACAGTTTTATACTTGAAACTATTCATGCAATCTTCCAGACAAAAAGTACTTGCACCAGTATTAAAAGATATGTATTTTGTGATAAAAGATTTAAGAAAATCCAAGTTTGATGATAATCAAAGTGAAAATTTGAATTACTGTTATCTTTAACATTAAATAGTACCAAAAAGCTATTTGTGCATAATATCTTTAAAAAAAGACAAGGCTAGAAAAATTATCCCTTAAGATGTAAAATATCTTTTGCTGTTATCTACCTTAACAAAAAAAAAAAAAAAAAAAAAAAAAAAAAGAGCTAGTTCTCGTTTTGTGGCATGGAGATTCAAGGATGACTGCGTATCAGACAACAGCCAGATGCATATTCTACACTAGTGTGTTCTCTTCAGCTCTCATACAAGATACACAAAACTGGGTAAAAGAAGAAAGAGCATGCGTCAGTCTTGGGAGTTTATGAAGAAACTTAAAATTATTGTTTGTTACCATCATCTAGTCTGAACTTTTGTCACCTATATATGGGTGCAAGTTTAATTGCAAGATTAAATCATGTGGTCAGGTAACAGGCTAGTTTTGCAGCTCAGCACAATTTTAATAGTTACTGCATTCTTTTGCTTCAGAGAAAAACCTACAAATCAGTATCAGAAGAAAACAGGTTAACAACAATGTAAATTATTTTCTACAACCATCTATGACAAGTGAGACAAAAATAGATGGCTAGCTTGGTTTGTTTACACAATTAATTATAAAAAATGCATGCACATAAATTTCTCTTTTCTCCCTTACCTTTGAATGAAAGTTCCCCATGGCAAGAATTAAAGAAAAGACAGGAAAAAACTGGCTCATATTGCAAGAAGCAAGTGCATTCTCAAAGCCAGGCCATTAAAAAAAGGTATACAATAGATAGCATCCAAGATCAATTTTCATTTTAAAAATCACTGTCCTCATTTAAAAGGCACAAAACACAACTAAGCATACCACAGTAATAATGCAAAATATTTTCACAGCACACATGGGAAAGCTGTCAATCAATCTCTGATTCTGCTGAACAAACCCAGGCAAAACTCAAAAAACGTGAAGCAGTTATAAATCACTAGAAACCCTGTGCATGGTGTCAGAGACAAGGCCCTTCAACCAAAAACTGCACATTTATGCATTCTTCACAAGGGTGTGTTTACACAACTGACGTATGATTTTTTTACTCACAGAACACAGGAAAAAAATAAATTATTACTTTTTTAGCACAATAGCCTTAGTGGCTTTTTACACAGTCATGCTTCAGCAAGTCCCTAGCCATGAAATTCAGAGTTTAAACATCCAATAGGTGCGGTAGAAAAAGAATCATCTCTCACCTTTTTGCCAGAGCTCTTTTACGGAAGCCTGGTACCTCTCTGTCTCAGGTGTAGTACACTGTATGTACATAATTTAACTTCACCAAAATAAGTTCATAATTAAGGAATTTTAGTGCTTGCAGCACATCCAAATGCTTAATAAAATAATCAATATTTTAAAGCATTCTGTAAAGTTGTCTTGAAAATTGTGCATTTAAGTGTTCAAGATTAGATTATTATTATTATTATTATTATTTTTTAATGCCTAGCTTGACACACAATGGTCTCAGCTTTGGGGGGCCGTACAAAACCTACACAGAATTTGCCAACATTCAGCCCTGAAAATCATATTTGGGCATCTAAAATTCAGTGCAGGCAGAGGTAAGGTGTGGTCAGTTATCACCACCTCCTCTCTGGACTGAAATCTCCCAAGCATTTTCTGACTTTTACAACACCTCCTCAGATCTTTGTGTATCTCCTTATAAAGTCTTCGGTGTTGAGACGTGGAGCATTTCACTGTTCTAGAAACATCGGACATCCCTTTTGTCCTTTTTCAGTTGTGACTCTTGTTAAGTCAAGGAAGCCAGGGAGATTTAAGCACATAATTAAAATAAAATCATGTTAGCTGAAGCTAAGAACTACTGAAATACCAAGTCTGATCCAGCTGCCAGAGTCGGAGTTGTTCACACTGACATTTCTTCTGTCATGTAACACCACAGAGTTAGCGCTAAACCCGCACAGTGTCAGTTTTAAGTCTACTCATACAGTGACAGAAAAATAATGTGACAGCCCTAAAGAAAGCAATGAAGCCATGAAACCAAGCAAAATTATTTCATATGCGGTGTGACCTTTTCTTTACCAAAACACAGAAAACTCTACTTAATAAGCAGATTTTTAAGGAGTGCTGGGGGTTGGAGGTGGCGGAGGAGAGAAGCAGGGAGCCCTTGTCAAATCCCTGTCTTCTCCCTGCTAAGAAAAACAAAAACAAACAAAGCAACCCCCCAAGCCCACTGCCCAGGGAGGAAAGGAAACCTTGCCCGAGCAGCAGCCTCATATGGGGACTGCTACTGAAGGAATTACTGTTGGGATGAAGGGAAGACCCAGAAGAGAAAAAAAAAAATTAAAAAAATCATATAGAACTTGAATACAGATAAATTTATCTGCACATAAAGAAGCAGAGCAACAAAAGTTAGTCCGATTTAACTACTATATCAATATTAATATACTCTTCATCTCCAAAAGCTTATTTCAGAAAAAACACTTAAACTGACACTACACAGACTAAACATTTTAGATAGAAAAAGACAGCTCAAGTAGCATATATTAAAACAAGTGAAAAAAAACACCTTAGAATGTTTTCTTTTCCAAAAAAGAAAAAATGCTGTTGCAATTTATCAGTGATGTATAGTACTTCCAAAAAAATCAAAGCAAAACAAAAGGAAATAAAAAGGAAATAAATCTCAAAGCTTTTGTTGCTGTCTTTGGGCATAATTCTTTTTTTAATGGATTTTTATATAATATAACTGCAACACTGAGAACTACTTTCCATCTGCAGACAAAAAGAGCGAGTAATCAGCAAAACAGACATGTGAGCAGGAGACTGCTCAGCACTGAGTGTGGCAGGAGATGAAAAGTTGCTACAGTTTGGTGGTGTATACAAGACACTCAAATTTAAATGCACCTCTCATGGAAAAGCAAATCAGTCACAAAAAAGCAGAGATCATACTTGCATATTGTCAAACCAAACTCCTGCAAAATCCAAGGAACTTTTCTCCTAGCTCATTCATTAAATGTTAACAGAAGAAATGACTACTTTAAAAAGAAAAGAAAAAAAAAACACCCCCTCACCTTCTCTAATATAGAATATGAATCTTACCATACTAGATTTCTATGGTTCTCTTCGGTTTTCAAAATATGATGAAGGGAATTTTTTAATTATGTAAATCACTTGTTGCAATTCTATCCAATCTGTTTATCCTATGGGCTAAACTATTATGGCAGATGTCTTGATATGAGACTCCTCTCAAAAGCACAAAAAAGAAGAAAAGCACCAGCAGTTCCTGTAACAGGATCCTTCTCAGTACTCCCATCTTTCCACACTTTGATGAGGATTGACTTAATGATCCCATACATGGATTCCTGGTGAATTACTGCAGTTGTATTCAGTACTGCACATAGCTGTGCGTCATCATACTGCACTGCAAAATATCAGTCTTTGAAGAACTTGGCTGTAATGAGAGCAGCATACACTTTATAGAACTTGTAACAAAATAAATAAATATTACACAGAAAAAGACACCTTTAAATTAAAATCAAAGATGACATTTAAAGTATGGGTGTTCTTCATTATGGGAAAGAACCTTCCACTTTGAGGCCATTATCCATCAGAAATGCTCCATCTGTGTATAATTATGTCTGATAAATGATACTAAGCTTCATTAAAGAAGTAGTGGGGATGTGAGAGAAGATAGGGATAGCTCAAATTGTAAATAAATCTCTCCATTGTATTTCACTTAAAATAACCCCAGCAGGAAGTCATAAAGAATTTTTTTTTAAAAGGTAGTATTTTCAAATGCTCTGCAGGCTGTGCTGCCTAATATTGACCACCCTGAGTGTACATTCATGAGCACACAGCAATCCAGAATGAAGGACACTTAATTTAATTTCCTTCCATCCTTTTCATCTGTGTAATCACCTTCTCACTTACTCCCCAGTCCTTCTCGGACACAACAGAAACACTTTGTTTTAACAGAATTTAATTCTTCATTGAAAACATTTTCATAAAACCTGACCCAGTAACATGGGAGAAGCACCCTGTAACATCAGATGGTAGATCTCAGCTACTAAGCGAGCAGAGGGGACTGGGGCCTCCTGCCCTGTGAAGGCCCAAATGTGTTGTTAAAGCCCAACACATTGCTGAATGCTCTAGGAAGGATGTTTTAAAGCCCTGCTTTTACAGCACATTACATGTATTCCCATGAAGAAGTGCTGGACAGAAGGAAGAGATGGGTGGTCAGCAGCAACTGTGTATGTGAAGGAGAGACAAGAGTTACATAACAAGTTAACTGTTATTACAAGAAATGATATCAGATGGTCATGCTTAAATAACAGGAAGTGCAGATTAGTTCCTGCTGTACTTCTGGCACTATTCATATGTGTGTATATATATGCATATATACACACACACAGACATATATAAAGATTTAATTCAAAATTTAAGTTTTTATTCTAGTTACTCTAGTAAACTGCCACAATCCTGAAGTGACACTTATGGCTTTGTTTACAGCAATTCTGCATAAATAAAGAGAATATACATGCAAATCTACCTACCTGTAAACAGAATAAATACTTCAGCAACACCTCAAAACCATCCTATGTTAATTGCTAGCACAACTGAAACCAAATGTGGCAATATATCAAAGATCTTTCTTTGTCTGCATTATTTAAAGCAGTCGCCTCAGCGCTCAAGAACCTCAGCAGCTCTACCAGATTCCCTATTAAAAGCATGAATATGTTTTTCTTGCAATATGTATGTCTATCTGCCAGCCATTAATTACAAGTGAACTCAGCTCAAGGGGTATTCTCTCAATAAACCACCTTCTATATTAAGCAAAGCTATAGTTTTACACAAAATTACACATTTGAGCTTAGGCTGTAGAATGCAAATTTTAAAACTCATATTACATGCAGCATGAACTCGTATCGAGATTTAGAATAATTTAAAATAGGACTGTTTCTCACTACACGTTTGCTAAATTTTCACATCTTAGTTTGCCTTTAGGGAGAATTTTAGCCTTATAGAGTTCAATAAATAGTCATGAAAGACAAGGTGGGTCACCAAATGAAACTTAGTTTTATGCAAGTGACCTAGCAGCAGTCTAGACAAACATGCATTACAGTCAATGCTATGTACAATTGCAATAATTWAAAACCAAAAGATTTTAAAGTCAAAATTTAAAAGATACTGATGTTTATCCCAGAACGCACACGCACATATACACACATATATATGTATATAAATTTACAAGTAATATGAGAATTTCATCAAATGAGAAAAACTGCTTCAAAATAGTAACTAAATTGTATACTGAGCTCAAAAAGCTGTAAAGTTGGTTAGAAACTCCTGTGACCTCCTTTAATTTGCTCTTTGGTTAAAACCATCAGTTTCTATTTTGTGAAAAACTTCCAACTCCCCCCCCCCAGCAGGCCATCTACTTCCAAGAGGAGTCAGTGAAACATAAGCCTGAGAAAAAAGCAAAACGCTTACACCTCCTTTGCTCTCACTCAGGACTTGCACACTTACATTCCTCTTTGCTGGGTGAAGTTACATTCAGTTCTGTCAAAAGTTGCTGGTTGGGGTTAGCGGCCTGTGTGGTTAGAGAGGTATTGCTGTTGTCACTGTTCGTTTCTCCAGAGAACAAATCTGACTGGCTGTTGCTTGTGCTGGGAGTAGAGTCATCCTCTGGCTGCTTCTTCTGGAAATCTATCAAAACCAAGATTTCATATGTCATCCCACTTGCTCAATCTAATTGTTTAACTTTATGCATGAAACAGCACAACCAAAATCCCCCCAAAACACAGGCCGAGTTAACACCATGCTGATCATCTGTATACGTCGTACAACACAAAGTTAGAGTAGCCTTCAATTTTTTTATTTCAGATTTAAAGTATTTGAAAACTTACTGGTTGCTAAATAGCAATGACTGATTTCAGTCTTGTTCCTATAGCCATCATTGAAGAGCATCCAAAGCTTACCACTGTGTATATCAGCATGTAGCACGTAGCACCAGTTTAAAAATAGTTCACAGAAACATGTACAAAAGCATAAAAGTGCAAACATCTGATGAGGCAAGAACTAAGGTATGTCATGCAACTCCAGGGAAATCTAATGCTTCTCACTGCTATTATATAAAATCCTACCAGAGTAACAGTGATGGCAAAGCTAGTGCAGACAGACGTGGTTCAAGGTTAGTATGGTTACACATACTATATGGCCTGGTCACGTTTAAGTAGGTGTATATGGAATAAAGAGACAAATGCCTGCAAGGAACAAGTTGAAGGTCTGTCTACCCTAGTACCTCCCATTATGCCTGACCTAGTAGTAACCACACTGGGAAATTTTAAGAGATATAAGTACCAATCAAGGCAGCCTTCTGAAAGGAAAATGATTCGTCTCTACAATATTTCCTTTAATATATAACCAATCTGCTGTTTGACATTTCTGATGCCCTTAGATGTTCACTCAAAGACCCAAGCATCAGCTGGAGATGTGCATTTAATACCTAAATCTATGATTTTTCTTTGAAACTGTGGCTTTTAGTAGTTTCAAAGTCTGTTTAAAACTCTTTCTAGATAGTCCACAAAGATTTGAGAAGCTGAACCACTGCAGTATGTCTGCTTTTTGTCAAATTGCCCATTAAGTTCTTCAAAACAGACAATTCTTTACTTATATTTACAGTTTTCCATTAGAAATTTTTAAAAAAAAGTAGAAACTTTTTGGTGTGTTTGAAAAATGTTGTAACTTTTAATCTTCCATTTTTTGTCGTATTTGCCTTATTATTAAAAGCAAGGAGTTACTTGTAGAAAGTGGCGCTCTCCTACATACTTCCTACCTTCAAACTGGAGCTTAAAGTAAAATAATAATGCTTCACAGTTCAGTGTAAACAACAAAGTACTATAAAATATATTATCACAAAATAACAATTTAAAGAGGATTCAATAGAAAAAGAGCAGAGTACTGTGAGCACAAAAATCAATCCCAAAATATTGTAGGAGCAAATTCAGAAAAATATAGTGATCCATATCAACCACAGGACAAAGCTTTTTCCCATGTTCCTGCTCAAACCACAGCTTAGCTTCTCCACATTGGGAATCCATTCTATTTTCATCTCACTTGCCCATGTCTTGCCTCTGTATAATCTCGTTCTTACAGTGCTGCCCATGGTATGCTTCTCCTTCTGCACCCACACTATCTTATGTTTTTTTTCCCACGCCCACACAGAATTGAGTCCTAGAAATATTTAAGCAATCCTATCCTTTTGCAGTTCCTCTTTTCCTGTACTATATCTCTCAATATGCAGCCTGGTCTACACTGAAAAAAAGAGACAGGTATTTTGCAACATATAAGCCAATGCACCTTGGCAATGATGTTTTGTTGCATCGCTTAGTGTCTATTTGCAGATAAAAGGCTTTCTGGATTAGGAAAACTAATGTATTTTTATTAGTTTTCAAATGCTAGTTTTAACACAGTTTAAAATGCATTCCAAATGCACTGACTGCTAAGTTTCTCTCTGGATAAGTCAAATCAGACAACAGGTTTTTCTAGAAATCCTACCACGGTGGGGCCAAGACATTTATTTTACTAAAATGGAAAGATTAACGGAACAGTTACTGTATTCAGACTGTTGTTTGACATTTGCAGCAGGACTTCTCAGGCTGGCTGAGGCAGTTTCCTCTCCCCTTCCCAACCTCCAGCCACCTACAGTGCACAGGAGAGAAGGCAGAGCTGAGCTGGGGGGGGTTGTGCAGCTGCATGTTGAATCCCACCAGGAAACAGATCCACCTGAGAAACCACCACCACCCCCACGCCATTTATATGCCGGGCTATTTTTCAGTCAGATTAGTTGCCTCTTCTGATTGACCACACACCTAAACATCAATGCTTCCACAGCACAGGATCTGCTGGGAAGGTGAATACAACTGCCTACTCCAATGCTGGTGTTAAAAGTTGCTTATCCGTCCATGACCTCAGAGTTAGATATGGGAAGTAAATCACTACAATACATTAAAGCTGTGTGCAACTAATTTGGCTTCAAAATTCCCCTTTTGTTCTCCTTTTGGTCAGGAAGTCTCAGAATTGCCCCCATAGTCCAAATTCCACTACTTTGACAGATCCTGTCCTCAGGCTCACCTTGCCTCCAAACCAGACTCCAACTAGAGCTGAAATATTCTTTTCTATTTCCTTTTCAAGTTTAAATCCTTCCTTCAGAGCCTTCCCAAACTCACAGTCCTGATATTTCATTAATTAGAGCATTAGTCTCAATTCCTACCAGCTATGCTTCTGGATTTCAGTCTGACACAGCTCTGCCATTGCCAGCTGGACACCCTCTGGGAACACTCCTCCCAGCTACGTGGATTGCAGTTAGCTTAACATCCAGTTATTTTCACAACGCAATGGTACCTCTTTCTAGTAAGAAGACAGGTGAAGATGAACTGCATCACTTCCTGGTATTCCTAAATACCAGTCAGATTTTATTCATTATGCAAATATACATAAATCGAGAAGAGTTGTTCATTATGTCTTGACAGATAGAAAAACACATGGCAGCCCACAAATATTTGCAGATGATGGCATGTTAGAAACCCAGGTTGCCAACATAACTCACTGGGATTGGAAAGCACTAGATAAAATCATCAAATGACCCTAAACACTGCCTTTGATAGGGTTTAAAAATGAACTGCCAGGGAAATTCAACTGGAACTTCTGCTGTGGAAGACTCGCCCAGAAGCCCAGCTTGGGCAAGAAGGAGCTCAAAGCCAGGGACAGGGAGGGACGAGGAAGCAGGGAGGAAAGATCTGTCCCCACAACACAGTCCAAAACGCTTTTGGGGCGCTGCTGTCATCAGGGATGGGTAATGGACCAGTGAGTGTCCAGCTCACACCACACTAGTTACCAAACTTTCACGCACTTTTAAATTTTGTTGTTGGGCTGCTGGCTATTATCAGTGCGTTTGTGCATGCAAGAGGGCTTCAAGCACTTGTGATGATGTACACCTGCAACAATCAGGCTGTCGCAGCAATTTCAACTGGAACCATCAGTTCAAAAAATACTGAGTTCTTTATGCCTACACTGAGGCCACAATCCTGACAGAAGTGGAGCTCACAACTGGAGACATTTTGGGAACCACCAGTCTATAAATAACCAGTATAGCAAATAAATGAAAATCACACACATTGCTTGCAAATGTGGGGCTACAGAGATTAGATGGGAAGTGAGAGATGAGATTTGCATTCAAGGCATGCACAGAAGTGCAGCTTTACTGTGTATTAGAAACGAGAGCATCTCTATCCTTGAGGAGCAGAGCAAAATAATGGTTACACTCTTTATTATACACCATGAGCAATCTACAAAATCCGTTTAAAAAGCCAGTATAAAGTTACAGAACAGTAATATAGACTATGAAATGTATTAAAATTCAGCAAGTTAAAAATTCTCAGCCAGTGTATTTTTTCCTAGATATAAAAAATACTTTACTCAGGCTGCATGAGCTGCTAAAGTATCATCCACAAAAAGAGGGACTTACAAATGAATTTCAAACATATTTAAGAAACAGTCTATATAACACAAGTCCCAACAGTCCTTAAAATTACAGTACAGTAAACACTAGTGCTACACTATCTCCCAAAGCTATTTGCTTAACATGAACATTGACCAAGTTTTTTTCTGAAAAACTATTCACTTTTACCCTATTGATAAATTTTCCAACTTAGAGCACAAAAGGCTGTCAAAAATCATCATTCAGTAACAGCATTTCCCCAAAAGCTTGCTAATGAAATAGTCTAGAGCTGCCACACAGCAGCAAAACCCTTCTTCGCAGTTAAATACTATTAGCCTTCATGTCTCCAGATTGTCATGTATTCAGAACTAATTTTTATTCAGTTGGTGAATCAATTAACTTCCAAAAAAGTCTTAAACTGCTCAGTTATGTGGAGCCTAAGAACATCTGCTGTCCCCCCTCTTCAAACACTTTTTCACTGCAGACAAGAGTAGTTAAGTAAAATGCTGAAACTGCTCTTCTCCAGTGTGTGAAATAGTTTTCAGGATTTTCCCCCAAAACTCTGCTTTCGAAAGCCACATCCACTAAAAATGGCAGCTGTTACCACCTGAGGACAAACTGGAACAACTAGAAATTGCCACCACAACATAAAGAGTCCCAAGTATGCAACTGGTTACAAAGAGAAACTGGGATTTCCACAGGCTTTGAAGTCTTCTCTTACTGTCCTAACTCTCAATCTAACTGTATCAGTCAGACATCTGTATCTAACAGATTTTTTCAGAGGGCTTTTTAACAAACGCAACAATCCTTCCACCACCCAGAAGCTTCTTTAGAAACTTTTAAATTTATTACTTTGCTAGTAAGTCAATTTGTGTTTATATGAAAAAATGGCTTTTTTGTTTCCTGAAGCATTCCTAAACGCCCTGCAGTCCAAGAATTTGATTCCCTTTAAAACAGAACTCAGTATCTACCAGTCAAATTTGATGTTTCACCATTGCTACAACTGGTTAACACATTGCAATGGCATAGCCCAGAAAACTGAAGATTGACACAGAAACAAGGGTTCCACGCTTTCGGTAAGATCTAGCTAGTTCACTAAGTCATTGTATTACCATAGGCAAATTGCCTACATATGTGAAATATTAAATACAGAGAACCACCTAAATTTTTCTGCTTTGAGGGTCTTTGTTTCTCCTGGGGGGGGGGGTGGAGAGAAAAGGGGATGGGGAGGAGAGAGAAAACTGCATTGAAAATTAGATCTGTGAGAACACACTTAAACTCTGCCTTCTAAATGCACTTTCACAATTCATGTGCAGTGCTAAATACAAAGGATTGACAACTCAAAATCCATCTTTCAAATGTAAAACAACATCAAAAAAGGCTACATTTGGAACTAAGTTTACATAGCATTAGAAAATAATTACCATCTCTGAAAAACTATATATTAGCACTGATCCAGTGACAAAAAGAAATTAAGTTAGTTCAGCTGAACATCTGTAGTGGAGCAGGATACATCACATACCAAATGAAACTGAGGTTGTACACCTTACAAACACTGCAGCAAACTACTGAAAGTTGCCTTAGTAATGCTATTTCAACAGCAATACAGGACTTATTCTGTAATATAACTTATACCATAAATTTAACCTAAATTATCAACATATTTGAGTCACTGCTTTATAATTTGTGGTCCAGTATTTTACTGGTGCAAATACATATAATTAATGACACACCTGATTAGCTATATTGTATTCCATCTGTATATGAGTGGACTGCATTTGGCTTCCTTTAATCAACTCTTAACCGACTCCCATTAACACAAATAACTTGCAGACAACCTTGCTCTCCCTCAAACGCAATAGAAGTTGGCAGTAATTGCAGGAGTGTTGTGCCTAAAATAATCCAGTTAAGCCTAAATTGCTTAACAAATAAAACAAACAAACCAAAAATACATACACAACACAGGCAAGATCTTGGCAAGTTTTTAAAGGGGAGATTTTATTCTGATTAAAATCAGAATTTAATTTCACTGACAGAACAACGACATCTGTTAATAGCCTCAACCAGAAAAAACAGAAAGAGCTGGCAAGAAATTTATCATTTCCATAATTTTACTTAACTAGAGATGTGTGCAGAATGCCTTTATTTAAATATTTTTTTTCCTCCACTGTTACTGTGGCTTTCACTATGCTAACAAAATCAGTGACACAGTGCTACAATAACTGCCCCCAAATCCATCAAATTAACCAGCATTTTCTTCTCCTAGTTAATACAGTGCAGTATTTCAATGTTTTGCAGAAAGCTTCAATTGGTACACAGATTTAGTGAAAAAGGATTACGATCTTTCTCCTGTTGTCAAAAAGTATGTTTTCTTTCCCTGCTCAACTCTGTCTCCCTTCCACTGTACCCTTCAGGTCCTTTTTCAAGTGCAAGATATGTTGTTCCAAGGTGGAGCCATCACCAAATTAAGACATGAAAATTAGCTGCTTCCTGCATAGGGGAATAACAGAAGAAAAGATCTAATAGTAAAACACCTAAAATACATCCAGTAAAATTTTACCATACAGTGGAGATGCTGCTAGCATCAAGCAGCAACGCTGTCAGCTTTCTAGTTCTAAAATCCTTTCGCTTTGTGGTGTTTAAGGGTTGTGCTCAGCATCTTGACTAGTTAAGCAGGGACAGAAAATCTCAGACAGAGCTCTCATGCACTGGATATTAACAATGAGAAGAGCGTTATGTTGTTATATTACTCCAGATTTATTTGCAAACAATCCAATGTACAGACATGATATAAATATGAAATATTTTCTATATACAATGAATTCATATAGTTTAGATTAAAAGAAAAACAAGAAACTTTGTGACTAGTAGATATGTTTCTAGACTTCAGAAGTCAATTTTTTTTTTAATAAGACAATCTTTTGTCCTTTTGTACTTATAAAATAATGCTGATAATGAAAGCCATTACCTTTACAGCTTCTGATTCTAACCCATAAAATCAGAAGTGCCACACGGCTCTGAAACGGTGTCTTCTGCATAGGACTAATGAACTCCCTCACTACATCTGTTGTGCTCCAGTCACCAAGCTAGGGTGAACAGACAGAAAGAACCCATGTCCCAAAATATCTTCAGTCCATCCCCAAGATTAAATTAAAAAAAATATCTAGAACATCCACCCCTTCCATCACCTAAGGGACTCCTGAATCTGTAACACAAAAATCAGTCAGTCCCACTTCCAGTACTTAGTTTAGCCATCAATCTCAGGTAAGCTACATAACAGAATACTGAGTCCTCAGCTTTGTATTAACTGCAGGAGGTCTATAGCTATAAACAGGGAAGAACCCTTCAGCTTCTGGTAAGTGACTTTTGTGATTACAGTCAGTGAAAATTTACAGCGGAAAAAGACAGGTAGGTCAAAATATTAAGGGATTTTATACTAAGCCAGAGCTTTTTTCTTGTTTGCCCTTATGCTATGGTATAATAAATAATAAAATTTATGAGACTCCCAAGGGGGCCTAAATTTAAGCTCTCCATTTTGCTTGTTTTAAGAGTCAAGGTTACATATGCTTCCTATTCTCTGATCTATAACAGATGTTATCATTAATAAGCAATGGGTGCATTCAAATAAATTACATGTCAGAGAAAACATCAGCATACTAAGAAGAGAAAATTACAGAGTCCTTAAAGTAATTATTTTGGTTGATATGTGATATTACACCATTTCTTTATTCTTCAGTCCCACAGCTCCCATAACTTAACAGCGTGAACTAGCAAAAAAGTTATTTGGAGGGTGTTTGATTCTTACACAGCATTAAATGTGCAGGCTGCACATTTTTCCTTACAAGAGCATCTTGTTCTTTTACAGAGCATAAATTAATGTGTTAGTGTTACAGCAAATGTCTACTAGTCCATTAGTACCACAACAGTGCACACAAAGGACTTTTACCTTATTCTTGTCTAATCAGAAAATAATTTCTGCCTAAAAGAAACTGCACTTTGAAAATACTCGGTGGAAAGTAATATGAATATCATGACACAAACTACTACAGTGAAATGTTTATTTTAAGTTACAGAATCTTTTTTTTCCCCTCCAAGTGCCTGGAAAACACTCTTCATACATGGCCATGGTATGTTAGTACAAGTTTTAAAGGTTTTAGAACTGTTCACTGGACTTCTCTGGTTCACAGCCTATTGAAGACATTTCAAGTACCACTCATATGTGACTACAGTTTGCATAATGAATGAAGCCAAACTGGAGAAAAACTTTCTTTTAAATAGGTATCTGAATATAATCTACAGCTCCAATAATGGAACACCAATAAAACTCTACTAGGCAGCAGAAGGTAATTTTTTTTTTTTTAAATAACATACAGACAGAAAGATGCACTAGCCCCCTTGCAGAACAAACAGATAGAGGTCCTGCCCTAAAGGGAACGCGCTGC
Organism: Apteryx rowi; assembly: GCF_003343035.1. NCBI lineage: Eukaryota > Metazoa > Chordata > Aves > Apterygiformes > Apterygidae > Apteryx > Apteryx rowi. Next base: position 1,320,916 of record NW_020447864.1, read on the forward strand.
AGAATTTAGACAAGAATTTGTATTAGAGAAGACCACCAAAGTCACAAAACAGAATCAAAGGCTATAGGTACTGTACAAATATTTCATATATACACACTCACAAAAGGTAGTTGTCAATAAGTACACAATAACAGCAGCAAGACTAGGTGGATGAATTGAAAAATAGACTGGAGAGGATAAAATAACTATCATAGCAGTGTATTTTTGCATGGACTAGCAGAAGAGCTCATCACTTTCACAGTTAAACATAAAGTATAGGGAGAACTAACAACACTATCAAAATATTAGAAAGATGTTTTCCTGTACTACTGAACTTTATGTAGAGTTGTGAGCACATCTGGTAGAGGAGCACCATTCAGCTCTTAGGTTTCTTTCATCATAAATATAAACAAAACCTGAAATGAGTGCTTTACTCTCAGTTATCCTTCATGGTTGTTACACTTCTAAAAATAGCAACACATTATTAATAGGTCTTTCAGATACTATTGTGATTTGCCTGTTACATATGCTTAGTTTTTTCACACACATTTCATTTTTTTTTTTCAAACAAAGCTGAAATGATAGAAAAGGGGCAAAATAAAAAAAAAAGAAGAAAGAGATGGATCTACAAAGGTGGTAAGCAGGCAGTGAGAATGTATCAGGCCACAGAGTATTGTACAATTGTAAGCGATAGCTGCATTCCTGGAATTATATGTATTCATCATTCAGGCACCAGGATCAAGGTGTACAATAAGATTGCCACATTTATAAAACTATTAGGACATTTAACATGATCAAATTTGCTTGTATTAAATCTGATGATTTTGAGGTGAGTCCTACCTTAGCTCTCAAAAAAGAAACCCTTTGCTTAAAAACAACATTCCAAAATGTGTGTTCCTTCTCCTGTCTACGTAAAATTGTTCTACCTCAAAGCTACGCAGGAAGTTCCAGATTTGACTACCAGATTTTCTATCGTTTAGGGGAACAACAAGAACATTTAAGAGTAACTACGAAACAAAGGCTAGCAAGATAACAGGCTTACCATTATTAAAGATGATCTTCGCAATCAAGATCCAAGTTGCCACTAAATACACATATACATGCTTTTTTTTTTTTTTTTTTTTTTTAAAAAAGGAAGAGTAATGCAGTTTGGAATAAAAGTGAGCAGAAGAATCTACAGGAACTCTATTAACCAGGCTTGTAACATCTTACAATGTGGCTACCATGAATAAAACTGTCATTTCCACAGCACATAATCCCATTATCTCCAAAGTAATTGTGAAATACTAATTGAACTGATTCTTTGATGAAAAAGGAGTTTTACTATAACCTACAAAGTAACCCCTGAGAACAGCTACCCCACAGAACACACACTCCTTGCTCTGCCTCATAACAATTTGCTTACTGTAGCTCTTTCAGTACTAACCAGTAACAAGGTCACTGAAAACCCTTGTGAATAAAGTTTAAAACACCCTTGTGTCACATTTCCTATTCTTTTAAAGTAGCATGCTTACCTTACTTTGTTTTAAATTTTATTATTCCATAAAACTCAAAGGTAAAAAAAATAAGTATTATTGCCTTTCATCACAGGATTCAAAGTACTGAAGCTATGAAAAATAAACTACTATTTTAGCAAGTCACAGTTTAAGTTTCCTGTTAAAGAACCCCTTACGTACACAGTTAGCATTCACTGACTCCATGACAAAGCATGTACAGTAACATGTACAGTAAAGCAAGTACTATGAAAAGGTACTACTGCATTGCAAAATATGAAAACCAAAGAGGGGTCAGCTATAGCACTGCATCTAACAGTGGAACTAGAAAATGAAGGCCATTTATTACCCAAGTAATTGTGGCTACAGGGATTCTTGAATACCCTTGAATCAAAGGGCATCAGCAATAACCCAACCCAAGGTGAAGGGAAGGATTTCCAATGAACTGTGGAAAGCAAAGTGACTGCTCCTTGATTTTCAGTGGTCTGTGGAGAGTTTGCACTCATCAAGAAGAACTTTCTACCAGAATGGACTATTAGCAAAACACCCAGCCCAGTGGGCAGATTGCCACGGAGGCTTCTGTGCTGCCACAGCAAAATATGGCAGTAATGACAGTTCGACCACCTCCCGAGAGAAACAAAAACTGTGGGACCCAGCAGAAAGGAGAAATGTAGAAGAACTGATGTAAGGTTACAGAATTAGTCTTTAAAGCTAAATGGCTGCAGGTATTTTTAAGGGTACGTGTGCCACATACAGAGATTAATCGTTTAACATGATCTGAGGGAAATACAACGGTGGGGATAAAACAGAATTAAATATAGGAGAGTTAAAGTAACTGGGGAAAACATCTAAGAAGCTATGATCTACAGAGCTTATTCTCAACGCAAAAATTGGGAAGCCTGTAACATGAGCATTTCAAAGTATGAGACAAAATTCTGGAAAATACACAAAGGTGTAATTTTCTGAATTGACTAAGAAAGCACACAACTGATAAAGCTACTGCAGCTGTGACATTCTCCCTAAATTTCTCTATTTTCACCTCTACAATTCTTGAGGCACTTGTATTCCTTTATGAAACAAAACAAATAGGAAACATCCTGTTTCAAATCAAATTCACAAAGTGATGATACATCAACATCGATGCTCATAAAGGGGAGAAACATTCACTTAGAAGAATCTGATGAGCAAATCCACAAAACAAGCATGTGGCAACAGCAGCGTGTATATGAAGTAGACTAACGAAGTGAACTTCTAGAAGTGCTTTTATAAAAACTGAGAGATCTTGAAAACAGGACTGTTAACTGATGGAAACAGAATTTAATTACCATGCATATTTACTTTGGACGCTTCATTCACAAGGCACGTAGGAGCTAATACTGTTTTAATAAAAGAAACATTTCAATTAACTTTTCCTGTACTGGTGCTATCTTTGTAGGTCGCCTTGTCATGACCTTTCCAATGTCTAGAGAACACTCTCCAATTTCAAAACATATGTCCATTATTTTTTAATTAATTCCTTCAGTCCAATTTATGTGATTCCAATTAAAGCGAACATTTGCCTCATTTTATGTCTATAGTCACATTTATAGTTCAAGCATTCTCAAATATCTGCCTGTACTATGAATCACCAAGATGTTCACAAGGGATAAAAGGCCTCTAGAGTACATTAAACATTTCTAGCTCCAGGCCACAAACTTGTCGTCATTTCCTTCTCCCTCATCTCTAGTTAAGGCACCTTAATAACTACTGTTACCAAAACTCTCAAAACAACCCTCAGAATTACTCCTTTATCAGACTCTTTCCCTGATATACTTTGTATAACCAAGAAGCAGATCTAAAAATCTTTCTGGAATATGAAGGAGAGCAGGCACAGGTCCACAAAACAAGAAAACAGTATTTCTCTTCACCCTATTTGTTCCAAGGCAGCACATCTTTCTTCCCTTCTCTGGTTACATTGACCATTTATAACTTCTCAAATTAAAAAATTTTTCTCTATCCTACTCACAACCCTCAGCATTTCACTGCCTCATTTCCACACAGCTAACACAACCATTTTGAGGACAGGAGAGCTAACCGGCTTCAAAATGCAATCGCACAGTCACCTTGGGATGGAAAAGTGGGCAAATCTTATCCTGTATTTACTTTACTCATTTTTTCCTGCTTTACAAATGTGTGTGTGGGAGGAAAATTTAATGTTTTAATCACCATTTAGTTTTACCACCACACCTATGAAAGGCAGGGTGAAGCATAAGGGGTGGGCTTCTTTCCACTCTTCTCAAACTTACATATTACAGCAAGGAAACCTTGGATTCTGGTATCTGCCTTTAATATAAAATAACCAGAGAAAAGTTTGGAGAGACAGAACTCAAAAATTGACAGTCCTCAGTTGTGGGGACAAAACCTTTGCGAGGGTTGCAGTTTATGCGAGCAACTTGTGATTGCAATAAGCTACAGTAATATCAAATAACTGGTCACGTTCATCAGCCAAATTTTAATCATACAAGCGAGAAAGCTGGCTGGAAACTAATCTGACGTCTTTGTGCCTTAGTGTCAAACTCCCCATTTTGCCATCTTCTCAAAGGAGTCAGGGAACTTCAGGGAGTAGCTGCAGGTTCCCCAGTTATCTTCCCCTCCATCTCATGCTGTGATGACACAGAAACGCATGAGAACACAGTGTCAACCTGCCCACAAAAAAGTGTGGGAGCAGGACAGTTTATGGACAGAAAGCTAACCTACACATCACCTTTCCCCACCCCAAATGTTGGAAGTTGCTCACCTGGCTAACACAAAAGGTCACAACCAACCTTGAAAGTCACCTTTGATTCAATCGATCATATTCCAAATATATATTTCCATAACAAGTTTTATAACTAGAAAGTGGTCAGGTTTCAAAAAAAAAATTTTTTTTTTTGGTATCACCTGCTTCATTTTATTGTTGTTTTCATTGTTCAGGTTAAGGAGGGAACGGGCAAAATAGTCAACTGTGGGACTTCTGAAAAATTAAAACAAATAAAACCAAATCTTCCTTCCATCAAAATCAACATCTAAATAGATTGACAATAATATCAAAGCTGACTGCTTACACTAAAAAACTAAGGCTGTCATTAACTCAAAAGAGTAACCAGTTTAAAAAAAAAAAAAGAAAAACTGCTTTAAAAAAAATCTGAATGTTTACAAGTAAATTATGTGAACAGCTAAATACTATAGGCATACATGGCACTATAGTCTTGGGTATCTAGAAAGCATTAAATATTACATGAACAAATGAACAGAAGCAAGCTATGTCAGATGGAAAACAACACAATTATGGATTTTTTTTCAAACCAATGAATTTGGCTAAATAACTGAAAAGAAACAAATGTAAAAAATTGGATTACCATATGTCTGAAGCCACCTTAGCACCTGACAAGATGCATTTAATTCCTTGGAATCATCCCTCAAATTCAGCTCTTTGCTCCACAAGAAAAAGGCCAAGGATCTGACCCATTCTAAAAGGTCAAACACAGCAGACTTTCTACTAGATGCAGCTGGAGGAAACTACTACATTATCACTAAATTCTCAATATGGGACACTATGGCTCAGAAATACTACATCAATTTACGCAGCCCTTGCTTATTTTCTGTGTACTTGAAGCATATATATTTCCTTTGCAGTCTTTCAGGAAAAAGTATGAGTATGTGCATATATCTGAACCGCTCACATAAAATAAACATTACCTAGACCTTTCTGTGAGCAACAAAACATAACAAAGTTTTGAATTAATGAATAACAAAGTATTTTCATTCCAACTTATTAAAATTGTCTTCTAGAAGAAGAAAGTAGAAATGCTGAATTAAAGCCAATGACAACATGCATTTTCATTATTAGACAATTAATGCCAGAATATCTACCTGGAATGCATCTCAAAATACAAAATTAGTTTCAAATGTCTGCAGAAAGAGTAATCTAGTGAGTTCATATCTAAAGTCTAGGGATTCTTTTAATGCTTTTTCTGACAAATGCTGCCTGTTTCCATATTTAGATGCTTCTTTGGTTTCTTAACATTAAAGAAAGAGAAGGAGGAATGGAAAGACTAATCTCAAAATAATATATTCCTGTCCCCCTGGTGGAAAAGACAGATACTACACTTCTTTTCACTTATTTTTATATAGCAAATATACGTGGGCTTAAAGTATCTCTTGTCATGATGAAGTGACTCTTCTATCTCAGCACTGGAAAAATCACAACTTAAATTGGCTAAAACATATAACTTTGTCTACATTCTAACAAGAAGATAAAGTACAACAGACAAAAAAAATTGGAAGAAAACGATCCTTTTGTTTCAAAAATCCATTATCTGACTCTTTGTGTTATTGCTTGCAAGTTACTGAAGATGAGAGCAGTAGCCTTTTGGCTGTACCTATTTCCAGAGCTCTGGGTTGCAAGTCACTGTTATTAAGCATAGCAGATTTGCAATCCATTAAAAAGGAGCCTTCATCAGCAAAGTGTAAATCCAAATCAAAGCAGCAATTTGTAGATCTTAAACAAGCCACTAATTAAATGCTGGCAATGTTGGGATCCTGCACATGAATACAGATTCTGAGGCCAGTCCTCTGCAATCCAAGTCTTGTTTCTATGAGCTTAACAGTGTCATAGCCATGGAATTAAGACTCCTTATTTACAAAAGGACCCCAGCTGTTTTGCTTTTCTTCTACAGTCTTCAAGAAAATGTACAAGGTTACAGAGATTCTTCTGTTAATAACACACAAAACAAGGAAAAACTGTTTTAAGTGTCAAATGGGGGTGTGTGGGGGTGAAGACTGAGTTTTCATTATGCTCAGAAAGAACAAGAAAAATCATCCCCAAATGCTTACTAAACAGAAAGGAAAACAAGAATGAAAAATGCTACTGTCAGGGATTCAGCTAGTTTTTTTACACTTTCTGAAGTGCAATATCCCTGAAAAACAATGAACTAAAAAATACTTTCAAGAAGTGTTTGAAAACATTCTTTCAAACATCCTTTTTAACTCTATTATACCTAAACAGAGTTAGGAATTACAATTATATAGCCTCTTCAGAGGAACACTACACATTCCATGGAAATGGCATATGATTGATTGAACCATGCCAGGAAAGCTTATAGGGAAAATCTTAGAAATCATCTGCTTTAATAAACTAAAAGATAAACAGTTAACCTTTCTACTCAAGTTAAGGTGACTGCCTTTCAAGTCTAAGTAATTACAGGCTTTACTTTGGAAATCAACTGAGGATTGAAACATAAAATTCAGTTCAAATAACTAAATATAAATAAACTAACGAATGGGTAATTTTCAGACAAGGATGAATGACTGCTAGAAGCTATTAGCTCTTTCGTGAATGCTGTACTAACTACCTGGCTAAAGCACAAGCATCACAGAGCTGATTCTTACAGCCCAGCAGAAATGGCAACATGCAACTGATTCCAACAGAAAGAAGGGAGAGTTACAGAGAAATATATCTCGATTGACAATCTCAGAATAAACTGGTACAACCAGCCCAACTGTCTCCCACCATACCCAAAGAACTACAGTTGCAGATTCTAGAGCAATCTAAAAGTCATTCCCACCCCACCCACATTAAATTTCTAGTTAAGAATGCACGATAAAGCAGATTAAAAAGCAGATTAAAGCAGATGTAGGGTCTGCCACCAGAGGGAGTTGTTCTATTAGAATGAATCTTCCAAAGACTTCCCTACACAAGGATTTCAATTCTATTTAATTATCATCAGTAGGGAACGAAGCTTCTGCCGTTCAGTAAAGATGCTTTGAAGAGCTTCTTATTATGCATACCCACTTTAGACTAATTAGCGTTACAGCAAATTTGATTTTCTATTTAAGAGTGGCAACTTGGTAACTAACCCAACATTTCCATCTCAAATTACCCACAAAAATAATAACTGCCCTCTATCCTCTCTTTCTGACCCACAAGGCAAACACAAGAGAAATTCTTTACTTCCCTATGGCAAGGGAGTATTAGACACTTTTTTTTTTCCCCAAAGAGAAATAACTTTTCCTTTCTGTCAGCTAATAGGGAGAAAAAATTGAAGTGGCATCACCCTCCTATCTTGCGTGAATCAGTTTAGTAAACCATGAAACTTGAAAGATATATAAATTAAAGTCAGAGAGAATGAGCGCCAGAATGAACATGAGTGGTAAAGCTGATTTCATTTCATTGTTGCAAAATTCTGCTGTATAAATTTCTGGGAATAACCAGTATTATAGTTTCCTAAAAGACAAGGAATTGGTGCTGACAATACCTTGGAGAAGCAAAATATACCTACTGAAAAAGGAGTAAAATTTTCCCTATTAAATGGGCTTTGCTTGGAAACAGCAACAGTTTATCTGACAGGGAATATTCTGTGCCTGACTTTCTCCCCTCTGTTCTTCCTCATCTAAAATGGTGTAAGATAAACATTTTAATGTTGCCTTATCTGCACAGTTAAAGTATCTTGGAGATGAACAACTTCAAAAATTGTTCTCCAAAACTCTGTTCCATTTTCGCCATCAAACTTCACTGTCTAAACTGACTAAAATATAGTGGCAGGTGTGACACCATACGTGCTACATTGTTTTTATATATATGTTATTATACTTAAGTATAAAATGAACGTCAACAGAAGAAGTATATTCAGCACAGGCCAAAAATGAAAAAAAAAAAAAAAAAAAAAAAAAAAGAGACGACGATGACGAGACCATTAATTTATTCAAGCTTTAATTATCTCTAGAAACAATTTTTCACACTAAGACGTTCTGTGTGTTTATTTAAATAAAAAGTGGGCTGCATTAGATATATAAAAAGTCAGCTTTATAGAACACTTCTCTTTCTTTTATTTGCCCAATGTTTATGTAAACTTTAATATATTAAGAATCTAAGCAAATAATAGCAGCAGCTCAACTGAAAACAGGAATAAAACAAAGATACTTCAGGTTATTACACCAATCCACAGCCTAATGGGTTTTTCCTAGAACAAAACTCCAAGCTGATGCATGTTTGCTCCAAGATTTTAACCAAGAAATTCATTTGTAGACTTGCACATTAATTATGCTGATATCCCACTACTCAAGTCTAGCCAAGCATGAAGAATTGAATCTTAAATTCTCATTTCATAGAAGCAAGGCTCCTGTACTCAGTTTCGCAAAGATCCCTCAAGAGTGTTCCTAGGTATATCCCATCTTTACTAAATCTATCTAATCCTATCTTGCTAATTAATTCGTGACCTCTACACCACACTCTGGAACTTCTACCTAGAAGTTCTCCTCTAGTTCCCAGTTCAGAACATAATTCAATCTTGGCTGCAACACTGGTCTGAATTTCTGCTTACTCCTTCATTTCTAAGTTCCCCAGGCTATACTAGAACTCATCATCTGCATCTGGAATAAGTGTGGTTACAGAAGCTCAGCTTTCAATTACAAGATCTCACTATCTCACATTTAATCTTAGGAAGAACACTCACTTGTTTTGCTGAGATCGACGCTAAAGGCTGTGCTACTGTTGCTATGCCTAGTCTGTCCTACGAAGAATTCTGCAATAGTAAATCACCACCATTCTGGCGATAAAGAGGGAAATGTTTCCCCACAGGGATTCCTAAATCTTGCTGGGATGCTGCTCGAGATAGCAGATTTAAATTTGCACTTTAAAAAGAACTTCTGATAAAAAAGACAAATCAGTGACCCAAAAGAGGCCACGATGGCAGCGGTGACAGATGAAATTCAACCTTCTGTACTATATTCCACTGGAATATTTCAAGCTGCTCTATACCGAACCGTATACCATCTAACGTGAAAAATGTCCTACCCGTTACACGTCTGAAGGAAACGTTTATGTTTGTTGTAGAGTGATCTTTCTCCTATTTGCAAATATACTTTGAATGCTGCTAGTGACATTTTCATAACTATTTTGTAAAGGTATCCAACTGCCTTTAAAAATATGGAAAAGCTGGGTATGAAGAATACTAAGCCATTTGTCCAGTTACGTGCTGGAGATACATAAGAAAGTCAGGAAGACTGATTCATTTCAAGTTCAGGAAGTTTCTTTGAGAGTATTTTCAGGAAGTCTCATCATATGGTGCCCTGTTTTTTGTAGGTCTTTCCCTCTTGGCCACTGTTGTCAACAGGGTGCTGGGCTACTTAGAGCTTTGGTTGGCCCTGTAATGCTATTCTCTTACTTGATTTCTGGAATTATTTAGGAAGTGTTCACTTACACAAGCGTAACAGTTTGAAGATGGCAAGGAATGTTGTCAAGAGAATGGAGCTGAAGAAAGAACAAAAAGGAGTGAAGAATAAATATAGTTGGGAGCACTGTGTTAAGTACTCAGTGCCACAAATCAATGAATACCGGCCATTTAGTTTAGAAATTGTAATATTCCCCATTAATATTTTAATCGATCATAGTGACCTTCTAGTGATAGTGATCAACACCTGTTTTGTTTTGTTTTTAACTTTCTCTGAAAAATAACTCATTGAAATCCTTCTGAAAATAAACAGCATTTATAACACATTTATAAACACTGCGCAAAGTAACAGTAGTCTTCTTAAAGTTTTGCATAATGGTAAAATGACTATCTTAAACTCAAACAGAGTAATGCCATTACTCACATCAAGAGCTTTTCAGTCCTTGACTTTTGCTCTCCTTTCCCAGAATGGAAAGTTGGGTTAGGCCCTCAAAGGCTGAATTTAAACCTTTTTGGCAAAGAGGAGGCACAAGTAGCTCATCATGATATATGGAAAAATTACCACTTTCTGGCTCTAGAGATTCTTTCTCTTACTCTTGCTTATCAAGCCTGAAATCTCTTCCCTTCTTTCTCTTCAAAAATGTAGTTTCAGAAACATGAAACTTGTGTTCTCTGGTCAGCTTGAAGATGACTTAATCCACATCTGTATTTCCCATCAAACTTGCTTTACAAGAAAACTGCAAAATGATATTCTCATGGGGTTGCAAAACAGTAACGGCATCAGTCTGAAAACTTGCAGCAGTGCTAGATGTTGAAGAAACGGCTCTACTCTTAAGAATTTCAGGTGAGTTTTCACAACAAAATTAACCAGAAGAGCAAGGATTTTTTTTTATAATGCATTACACTTAAATGCTGTGTCAGAAACAGGCTTGTCTGTCAACTTCCTTGCAATGCTAGACTCTCAAGCTTTCTCTTCAATGTTCACTAAAGATGGAGGCAGGTACTGGTCAGTGGAGAGTGGTGGTTATATAGGGCCATGAATGATGCATCATCAACCTCTAAGTTTAAGACTCATGTTATGGTTTTCTGCCTTATCTACCTGCCAGACCTCTTCCTTCACTGTCATGCAGTATATTTTAGCTTAGTTATACAGTCTTCTATCTTTCATCACTTATTTTTAAGGATCCCAGTATCAGATCTTACACTGATGGACACTTGCTGCAATATTTACTCTGTTTTGGTAATAGCCCCAAGCAAATGATATCTTAAAGATATTTCACAAAGTTAAGACCATAGCTGGTCTTGCATCTGCATTGTCTTTTCATTTCAAAGAAAAAGAAAGTAGAATTATGTTTGTCATTCTCTTACCTTCTGCTATCAAGCACCAGAAAAAAAATCATGGGTAGGAATGAATAAGGACATCTTTATTCTTAATACACTGTGCTAATAGCATAATTCTAGCACTGGGCAAATGCAAAACATGAAACCTGATGTGGATTTTCTTCTTGTCACACCCAATCACAGTAACAAGTTTAGGAAGATCTAGAAGTTGAGTAAGGTGCAGTACTCTCACAAACCTCAGTTTCATAGTTTCTTTAAAAACAGAACAAACAAACAAACCAACCTTAGCCTGGTATTCTGATACCGAAAAAGTACAGTTTCTATTATCTTCATTACCTGCTCAATGACAGCAGATTGAAATGCTTATGCTTTCATCAAATCTCATGCGGTGAGGAATAGAAAACCACAGCTTTCCACCTGGGTGTCTTATTAGTACTAAAATATCTTCAAAAACATTGCTGCATCTGCTTTTAAAAATAGAAGTTGGAAGCACAGCTCTTTGCTTTAATACAAAGCGACTGTCTAATTGAAGTTCAAATGAAACTGATCCAAGACTACCAGGTTACAACTACTTCACAGATCTTTGTCTCGCTGACAGGGCTGCAAGTTACTTTTACCTGGCAGTTTTTCATAAGAAGAGGAAGAGAATTGTCCGCAGCAGGTTATGTGCACTGATGCCTCAAAGTTCTTCCAAGCTCTTGTGCTTCATGTCTGCATTTGCTCACAGGTTTCCAAAACAAGTTAGAAAAATTGACAGGAAGTAGGAAGTCCACAGCTGAGAAATTCCAAAATTTTTTATACAGCTGTTACATGCCCCGTTAAGGCAGTCTAAATCCAAAGAATAACATCTATTCAGTACGCAGCTGCAAACAACAGATGCAAACAAAAATATTTTCACAAGAGAGATTTTTGGAAACACTACCATTTAAACAAACTATAATTCACATCAGAAAAATAAAGAGGAAGCATTGGAACGTATTTTTAACTACTCAAGAACAGTTTCTATGTCTTGGTAATGTCCAGAGTAGATGCCAACACCTTATGCAGTTCTTTTTAAAAACAGCTTTGGCAGACTACTCCATAATTCAGTTAATTTATCTATAACAGATGTGTAGATGCAAACAGAAAAGCAACCCTATGATATCAGCTTCAAGTATATTTTCCAATTAAAGCTTACTGTAAGTGCAACAAAAAAATGACATTTATTTAAAATTCAGTTTAACAACTAACTATAAAGAAAACAGAGAGAATAAATAGCTATATCAAGAGACAAAAAAAGATGCTCCTTAGGAACCATGGACTTGAATTATTGTTGTTTGAAGGTAAAAAAACAGAATGAGCCTCAAAATGAGACATTACAATAATAGTGTGCAACTTACCACTGTTATTTAAAAATAAACATTTTTCTTTTTAAAAAACATTAAATAGTCCCAGGTTAATTGGAAATCAAGATTATTAGAGCAGCATATATACCAAGCACTCACCAGGCTACCCCCAAAAAAGCCATTTAGTTTGGTTAGCTCACTTTATTGCCAAATACATTAATAAATCTATCCTAAACTTCATGAAGTTTATTCATAACTATGAAACACATAGATTCTGTAAATTTTACATTACACAATTATAAGAATTTTCTATGTGGGCTTTATTCCATTATCTCTGGGATTTTGTGTGCCTAGAACCCTTTAGCCAGATAATGCAGAAACGGTTAATGTTTGAGATTACATTTAAAAATACTGAACTGGAGATAAGAGCACAGAGGCAATGTAACTTTTCTAGGTGATCCTGGCTTACAGAATTATTACTAATTTCAATACCAAGGTCTTCTAATTGGGCCTAAAAGAATATATATGTTCATTCTGAGGAAAGAAAAAAGCTAAAAACATTTTTAAGTTTTTATAGTTCTGCAGGTAATGTTTGAGAACAGGCAGCATTGACACCAGATCTGCTGGGAATTCAGTGGCTGGTACAACCAGCTGTAAGGAGATGTAAATCAAATGGACACCTTCCTTAAAGAGATGTGGGCAGGCTCTCAAAAAGGCTAGGAAGGTGGAGGGGACTGAATCTACTAGTCCATCCACTTTCTTTCCCTCCAAAACCACACAATCTCCCAAAAATTTTTCTCTCAGTGCTGGACTATCATCAAATCAAGGACTCGGGGAAGGTGGTGGAGGGTGTGTGCAAGTTCTCTTTCACTTCTAACTACTTGTTTTTTAAAATGCCCTTTTGTTTCTGAGATTACACACAGTCACCCTATGATCATTCTGGACAGCAAAGATAAGCTTCCTTCTTCATCCACTTTCTTTTAATGATTAATTTTATGTGGATTAGCTAAGCCCAGCCCCCTACTCTCTTCTCTACATCTGATAAGAGAGTAACCTTTGGCACGCGCAGGTTAAGGTTTGATCATGTTGTTACATCTTTGATATGAGTATTTTGATTAAAGTCAGTCTTTGTGATAGCTACCTCTTATAACTCCTATCAGCCCTATAACTTCTGGGCTTCCATGGCTCAACTTCTACTCCAGATGAATGGCTGGAAGTCTGAGCAAATATAGGAACCCTGGGCAAGAGCTAAAGAGATTCTCTGACATGACACCCTATGCCCAAAAGGGACAGGACTATATCTAAGGGGTACCTTACATGCTCTTTTCCCATCTCCCTATTTGTACTTTCCAAGGGCGTCTAGACCATAGGATTCTGGCATTCTTTCGAACATAAAGTCCAAGGAAAGAAGACAGATCAAACATGATGATGCAACAGGAGCCACAAAGAGGCATCTGAGGAACTCCCAAAGGAAAAGCGTTGCGAGAAAGGGAACTTACTTGGGTTACTTATGTATATCTTGTCAGGGCCCTAGTTTTTAAGTATTTTTATCAGGAGGGCAAAACACCAATTTTCATAGTAGAACGTGCCATGGTGAAAAACACTGAATTCTACTACTATTCATCCTCAAGCTGCAGGCTTCCTGAAACTGCTGTGGCATGCAAAAAAAAAAAAAAAAATCTGGCACGCAAAGTTGTTTGAGGAAATCCACTAGATTCATTCCCATTGTCCCTGTAGAAATTCTGAATACTCTGGGACATGTGTCCTTGTCTGAATGCTACACACAGACCTCCTTTCCAAATGAAAATGGAGTTTTTAGAGTAGAACCATTACTTAAACATGCCATTCTCCCATTTAATCATCTGGATATTTTAAAAATGCCAGAATTTGGTCACAATGAAGATAAAAATAATAATATGAAGTAAGAGGAAAGTTATCTATTGCATTTTAGTATCTATTTTCCAAGAACATTCATCCCATATTTGAATTTTACTGAACAGGAAGGTAACAAGAGAGGCTTGGTTGATGCTCACTTTACTAACTTTTAGGTTTTCACGCATTAATGGGTTTTCTAACAAGTAAAACGTGGTTTCTTCTGACCAACATGTTACAAGAGGTACAACAAAAAAAACAAACAACCAAAAAATACCAAAAAAGAAATCAAAAAAGCTCTTTGAATCCAGTGCCTTGACAGACAGTTACTGTTAGAGATGATACACAGTATACTGCCAAGACAATGCTCTTATTTTTGGTAAATAAATGAACTAGAACTACAAGAGATTCTGCTCTACACTTTTTAAAAGCYGAGTCCATACCCAAATACAAAACCTGACTACTTCCAAAGAAGTGATAAGAAACCAGAGCAACAAACCCAGAGCATTCAACAAAAAGAGGAAAAAGCACAAAAGAGCAGCAACCATTGCATTTGGTTTCAGAAAGTCCTGCTGCCTTGAACTGCTTTTGCTGACCTCATGACATCTTTTACTGAATAAGAACCTTTCCACTCTGATACCCGTACTGATTGTATAATCTTCACTGAGAACAGCAGCCTTTTGTACAAATATTAATATTTTATACATACAAGGGCAGTTGTGAAGAACAATTTTCCTTCAAAACTTTGTTTTCATTTTCTGTGGCTCTCCCCAATACTGCACAAKTTGGGTAAGCTGTAAGATTCCACTGGGTTTTTCATCTTTTATATGTTCATTTTTTGTTTTATATACTTAAGGACAAAAAACAACATATCTATTTAATGTGTTTCTGTATATAATAAACATGCTTTAGGAGATATCATTTGGCAAAGAACTCTGCAACGATACCTCAAGATGTTGAAGAAAAACATGCCTCTAAGGCTAATTTTTTTCCCCTTATTTCACCAGACTCTCAAAAGAACAACAGAATAATTTCTTGCTTGTCACTCGTTGTTTTACGATTTACACTGCCCAGCTGCAGATTAAGGGAATTTGAGGGCAACTTAGATAACTATTCAGAACATCTTCCAACATTTGCATTTTACATAGCCATAACCTGTACACAGCACTTGATGAGTTATGGTCAGGAGAAAGGAGAAAAGTAAAAGACAGACAATTTGGAAAACATGCAAATATGGTGATTATATTGATAAAATCCTCAGAATGGACAAGTTACAGCATGTCTGACACATTTGGAGTCATTACCTGGCTTTGAAATCTGACCATCAATTTCCAAGCTACGAACAGTAAGTACACGCATTGGTGTCAGACATCAGGTAATCAGTCACATTTCAGTTACGAGACGATAAACAAAGACAGATTTAACTTGAATTCGTACCTTTCAATTTTGCAACAAGTCATTGTACTTGTAAACTCTCTTGCTTCCTTATGCTAGTCTCAAAGATCTTGATTAACACGTTTATAATTTGGTTGTAAGCTATTTATACGCGAGTGTTAGCAAGTCAGTTCCCCTCTTGCTTAAAACTGGCTGCTTCCAGAGTGCAAAATCTCGCTCAAGCACCAGAGATTTTGAACATATGATCTAAAGGCCACATGGCTGAATATATACCTTGAGAGTGTACTTCGCAACCTGGAGAGTAGAGGGCCAGGAGTAGCAGATGCTGGTTTGGAACGTAAGAAAATATCAAAGCTATTTTTTTCCATTTGCTGAAATGGTATATCATGTAGTGGAAGGACCACTTTATTTTTGTTTACACAGCATTCAATACAATGAGGACCTGAATTTCTATCTCAGATATTAAATGGTAACGATTCCTCACGATACACAAATGAGAAATAAATAGAAAAGCTGAATAACTTTATCAGGGTCACAAAGTCTTTCTGGGGGAAATTCCAGACTAAACCCTTAGCGTTGGATCCTTTTCCTTTATGATTTGCACTTCTGCTATACTGACTTTAAACATCACTTTATAGACTTAGATGCTTAGATAATATCCTAATTAGTGAACAGATATGTATCTYCACACTAAAGGTTAGGAAAAACAAACAAAAAAACACCCAAACACTCCGCTTTCACCTCCAAGAGACTCCATCAGTGGGAAACAACAGCCAATATTGCTAGCGTTTTCTACTGGGTAGCAGACTTTGTCCCATCTCAGTAAAAAACAGCCCTGGTGTTGACTGGTAATACGCTTTCTCTGTCTTCATTGGATCACAGTTGTGGAATATGTACAGGCACATCTGCTCAATAAAGAGACTACTGTAGGATTAAAAATCAATCTTCATTCTTCAGACAGCCTCCCAAAATGCTGGGATCATATTCAAAGTGTCCAGCTTTAAAAGGTGTTTCATGAGAGAAACCACAGACACTATGGTCAACTTGTATAGCAATGGATTTTTTTTTTTTTTTTTTTTAAACTAAAGCTCAGATACACGAAATGGAGGGGGCAAATTGTTGGCCAAACTCTGCACTGAAATTGCTCAGGAATCATGAACACCATAAGTATACTGCATCCTACTACAAACGTGAAGCACACTTTTCATCTCTTCCAACAAACACACACATAACATATATATATATATCCTTTCACCTGCCCAAGGTTCTCCACCTAATCATCCCTTCCCCAATCCTTCCAATAAAACAAACAAAACAAAACAAAAAAAACACACACAAAAAAAAAAAAAAAAAAACCCCACACTTCTATTGTCTGCAAACGGTTTTACCCCAGGAAAAAGGATAAGGGAAGAGCCAGCACACAAATATGCTTTTTCATCATTGTTCAAAAATGTTCAAAACAAAGTGACGTAAAGAAGCCTATATACTGTCCTACAAATGTTCTTTAGTAGGTACCCAGAAGATTTTGAGATGCAATTTAAACCACAAAAATGTTTATGCAACATTAGTTTACTGGAAAACTTAAAACAGAAAATGGGAAAGGTAAAAGTAAACATGTTTTTTAAGTTTAATTATATGGGACTAGAAAGCAACACAATTTTTAAGCATGTCCAACAAAATTTAGAAACTTGAGTGGACCTTTTTTGCTATAGCAAAATCTGAGCATATAACATTCATTAGGTGCATTTCTCAAATTGGTGCATGCACAAATCATTTTTCTTCATTACGTATCATGTTTCTTCCATTAAACTATGAGCTTCTTCAGAGGACAGAAACAAATCACCAGCCGTGTTTAATGCTTAAAAACATCAAGAATAATTATTAAAAATTGCAGAACACCCAAAGCATACCCAAGGTACAGTATTTATTTTATGTTAAGAAAGTAAATTCCATTAGAATGGGGAGAGTAGGTGTGGGAAATAGAGGAAGACAAAAGGAAAGGCTAATTTTTTTGTTTCTGTTTTTCAAGTAGAAGTGATTATAAACATTTTAAAAGGCAGGGGTTTTTTCCCTCTAAGAAAATGAACGTGACTCAGAGAATTCAATACATTTTACAATGTAACAGTGAGAGGAGTTGTGTGAATTTTCCTCAAAATTTTATATGAAACAATGCAACAATTCTCAAGGAACAGAAAGGCACTCAAAATACATGTCAGATGATGAACATGGTTTTATACTGATATCTGCATGACTAAAGGAAAATACATTTCAAGAGGTCTAGAAACTGTTGAGAACTAGAACATGACTGGTGACAAAGCAGATTTTATCCATATGTTGGGGTTAGGTTTACGTATCTGTAGTTGTACACAGCATTGAGATGCCATGTAGACATAAAACACTGCACAGGGATAAAACACAGAACACACAAATGGCTGTGAGAGGAGGCATTAAAGGATCTGGGCCATCCTTAAAAATTATTTCACCAATGTCCTGTGACCACTGGAAGAAACAAGCTTGCCCCCAGCAGGTATGCCAGAAGAGGCAGGTATTTGATCACTCACTAGTACTCTTATTTGGCTGCTTGAAAAGGAGTACTGAGCAGCCCTCAGAAGACCAGTTGGTCCTGCAGAGTGTGAGAAGGCCGAGAACGCAGAAGAGGGAGAGGATGTTTTAGGGCAGTCTTTTCTACACGACCGCAGTGCCCAGCATACAGGATGCTGTATTTGCTTCAAAGAACTTCGGGTCTGTTCTTCTCTCTGAAACCCACTTGCTGGCGGATGTTGTGCAAGTCACTTACTAGAGTTTCTTTCCACTTTCTGCATTTGCCAGTCTTGCCAAATTAGCTGGCAAACTCATCAGTACAGTGGTTTGTTCTCAGAGTTCACCTACAACGGATGCTCAGGAAAGCTAAGTCAAATTAAAAGGAGTTAAAAGTTGGAAGTCACTGAGCATAAGGTTAAGTACAGTAAAGCCTCACAAGAATTTCTCATCCAGAGATACCAAATCTTTAGATTCGACTTCACACCTCTAGTCAATATACTTTAATTTTTCTGAAGGCTTGTCTTGTGTTGGCCTTCTATGCATATTCACCAGTAGATTTCCAAAGTAGATTTTCAGAGTTTTAATAAAAGCATAGATATACAAATCACTGCTTTACTAATTAGTTATTTAACTATTGAATTTAATTATTGTTCTTACTACTTCAAGCAGCACTAAAGGTATTTGTAGTCAAGAAAGGTTCTTTGTCTAAAGGATTAGAATCAGAATTTCCAATTCTGTAAAATATACATTATTAATATTTAATTGAAGGACTGGCAAACTAGCTGCAGTCCATCAAACTAACCTAGCACTCCTCCTCCATTTTAGTGCTTCTCTTGAAAAATCCTTCTACTAATAAACCTACCATATACTGACTTTCATGAACACATCATTAATCTTCCCCACATTACTTATCTTGGCTAGCATAACATTTGATCTAATTCTAGCAGATTTTCATTCCAGAACCAATACTAAATCTCAGCATGGGATTATACACAACTTTAATGAGACAGTCTTATTAGAATCTGCTGATAAGCACTTGTTTAGATTTGCAATATTTTCCTTTGCGGGGTAAGAGCTCAAGGAGAAAGGTTAGCTAAACACAGAAAATTAAAAAGAAGAGATATTTCTTTCCTGTTAGTCATATTAATATGACTGTATATGAAATTTGACTTAACTGCTTATGGCATTTCTATTTACCTTTAGAAATTTCAAGACAAACTGTTTGCTCTTTATAGGTGCTTTTCACTGCATCTAGTGAGTTGCAGCAACCAATGCAAAGCAAGAAAGCTGCTCTGTAAACCTGCTGACAGCTGTTTAATGGGAGAGGTGGAAAGTGGTGGACATGTCCTGGCAGTGTGCTTAATGGATACACAAACACCCACAGTCATCAGCCTGAAGTGATACTGGCAGAAAATTAACTGAGATGCACAAAGCTCATTTAGCAAGAGACCCACCACAATCTGGACAATACAAGTCTCTGTAAAGGCTGGATGAGGGAAAATGAGAAGATGTATCTCTTCAAGGGGGATGGCAGTCTTTAATTTCACAAGTCCTTTTATTTAGCCTTGTTGTTTCAGCGCACAAACAGCTGCCTCTGCTTTGCGAAGCCAATGTTTTTGTACAGATCCGTAAGCTCTCTGGATAGAGCATGTCACAGACTTGCTTGAGTTGAAAGGAGATTTTCATGTTAATAATTCTGCCACTACACCGTGTTTTCTTCAGATACTCCAGAACATGGTTGTAATATAAATGATAATCTCTCTTACATTACTACCATTTCAAAATTCAAATTTCAACCACTGTCATATCTAGTATGTGTAGTTACTGACAGAAAAGCAAACCAGTATATTGACTAATACCAACTATCGGCATTGGGAAATAAAGAGAGGAAAAACAAACAAACTTCTTATCAGTTCATTCTGTGGTGACAACCGGGCCCTGAGGCTGGGGTTCTCTTGTACAAGGTACCATGTAAAGAAAAGAAAATATGCAGAGACAAGACTGCAAAAAGTGTTTTGGGAGATTACAGTGTACTTCAAATACTGTAATGAAATCACTAGGTCAAAGTCTTTTGTAACATTTTTGTGGGAGTCTATCTTTGCGGTGACTACGAAAAGATCAAGCTATGCTGTTTTATGATCTAGTACAAAGGGCAATCACTCGGTTAACTAGTATATTCTTAAGCAACTCTGTGGCACTGGGATTACATTTCTTATTGCAGAGTAGTGAAGTTTCAAGTACATGAATCCTTCGCAATAATAAAAATGAGGAAAATGTCAAGCTGTCTGTTTTCTGGAATCTGACATTTCCCAGCACAGAACACACATTCCTGAAGCAACCTGAAAATCCACTGCTCGCTTTCCTCCTCCAAATCCCTTGAACTATCTATGTACTAAGAGCTAGAAAAAAAAAAAGCCTATAAAAAGCCAAACATAATGGTATAGATAGTCAGCATTCAGTTAAGTTTTAAAACTACACAGATAATGGTATGCCTTCTTATGTAACATTAAGGAAAAATGCTTTGCATGCTGTGGTTATAGCCATTATCCAAAGTAATTATAATACAAAAAAGTTTTTATCCTTAGCAAAATAAACCCTCCTTTTTTTTTTTTTTTTTTTTTTTTAGATCATCTTTTCAAACGCAGTTCATCTGATCTCTAGTTCAGGATGATTTTATTCTTAAAACTAGAGGGGGAAAAAAAAAAATCTATCCAACTCTATCATTTACATGAGCCAAAAGGCTGAAATTTTGTCCAATGCCAAAATATTCTAAGCACTTTCCAACCAAAATGCACCAAAACCAAGACGACCGCATCTTTTAAAAATCTTGTACTTGCACCACAGTTTGGCTAATGTTTCTTCTCACAGCTGCGACAGCTTAAGCAGCTTTCCCTGCATGTCCCTCAGCTGACCACCCCACGCTGTGCCTTCAGCTGTGCCAGTATTACTGTGTGATGCACTACACCAGAGAACTGACCTGAATTTGGATAAACTACAACATCATCCCCTCTCACCCCCAAAGAACCTCGTACACCAGAATATAGGAATTTTTGCTGTCAAACCATTTTTTGACTCTAGTCAGCACCATGTAGCTCCCGGTTCAGCTACACAACAGAACTGAAAGGGCAATACAGAGGAGGGAACAAATAACAGGGAGACTTTAAACAGTACCAACACCCGCAGAAATGTCCTGGAAAACCTGGCTTTAGTCTCATGTATGTGCAGAACGAACACTTCCACAGCCTTCCAGAGCAGTCATGTCCCGAATGTTTAAAGCTCTTTGCAAAATCCAATAACCTAGTTCTCTCTCCTTTAGTAGCTTTTCGGAAAAGTTTTGCAGTCCATTGAACTTCATAACAGAAGCAGTATTGAGAATATTTTATCCTTTTGGTATGACAGCCTTGAACATGTTTCAATATACTTTTCATTTAAAAGTAACTCTACAAATCATAAATAAGTATTACCATCTCTCTGATACAGAACAAATATTTGTAACAAACACGCTAAAATCAGCAACACTTTCCACAAATATCCCTTCTCCCCTTTAATTGACAAAAACCCTTTTCTTGTAACCTTTGCCAGAGGTATCATGAGAGCCAAAATCTTAAAAAGATTTAAAAAAGAAAACACTGCTTCCATCTGAATAGAATAAATAAATCATAAGTTAAAAACTCTTGCTCCAAAGTAAAATCAATTGCCAACAAGGGTCAAAAATAATCCTCCATTTGCTATCATTTATTACATTGTTGCTCATTTTATGCTTCTGCATAATTTTTTTTTGTTCCTTTTCCTACTAAAAGGAAGTAGTCCTGGATACTTCCTACCATTGCAGACAGGGTTCTGAAAGCAATCTGACAGCAGCTCTCATCATATTCCTGAATTTCTCTCAGCAATAATGAAGGGAAATTGTAATTTTATTTCTACATTTATCTTTTGGCTTTCAGTACTGTATTACTTTGGTTGAAGGTACATGAAAGGCACCTCTAGGCATTGCCCTGTCCAAAACAACATTTTAGCACCATGTCATTGGCACCGATTCCTTTTTTTTTTGTATGCAGAGATCACAAAATCAACATATCTCTAGTTACTCTGGACTTGACCTTTAGACAATTAGACAATATAAGCTTGATTTGTAATTACTTTAATAATTTCCACTACACTTCCATTTTGACCCATGCTTAACTGCCACCTCCTTGTGGTCTCAAAAACTAATTGTGAGGCTATACTATATACTGAATTAGAGAACTCAGCCAGGTGTCTGTACTTTGAAGAGCTATTTTTCCCCTGGCTCAGTCTGTTGTGTGCCCAAAACACTTACACCAGCACAGGGAAAAAGCAACTGAGGTTATATATTTCGGCTTACCTATGCCAGTTCATACTGCTGGTGGAACTCTAAAGTTTAACTTAAATTTTAAGTCAGCTTTAAGTTAGTTTGATTTCAACCAAGTGAATAAAGAAAGCTTAATCAACTGTTCCTACAGCTTCACATGAAAACTCCCAACACTGAACCTTGAACAAGCAACAGGGAAAAAAAAGCAGACTGGTCTAAATATTGACAAACTTGACTAAACAAAAATAGCGTGACAAATCTAAAGAGGAAACTGGAAAACCTGCCAGCTTAATCACCTCTTTCTTTGAGATACAGTTACCAGTTGGCAAGTCAGGACAGTAAAGAGCAGTGAAGGAGAAGAAGAAGAAGAAAAAAAAAAAAAGAGTCTAAGCAAGCAATCTGTACTACATACCTAATTCTACATGCCATATATAAGCATAATATCTAGAATTAAAACAAAATCAGAAAAAAATAGTTTATAGTGAAAAGATACTAGTTGTAAGCAACTACTAAATTAATAGACAGTTTTAGCTTTCTAGAAGTTATTTGCAGGAATAATAGTAATCTATGAAATATAACATTATACTCCTAGGGAATGGTTTTGCTGTTGAAATTAAAAAATTCAATACATCATGTCACTTTGCTGTCAGCTGAGAAAATCTGTATCCCATCACCTGTGCAACTCAAAAGGATAATGCTAGGAGAAATCTGAGCTCTGAGCTCCACAGCTTCTGTGAGGCCACGTGATTTTCAGCTCTTTCCTTCAGGTTAGGTAGGCGATAACTATAAAGACTTTGAATTTTGTTTTGTTCTTACTGCTTCCACATCGCCAAGAGATGACAGAAAAGCTTTCAGAATAAATATACATTTCCAAATTTATCTTGAATCGCTGCATGCACAAAATGAAGAGAGGCAGTTAAAAGTGTTTTCAAAAACAGGAACATTGGTATAGTGGAACTAAGCAGATCAAGCTTGCGGACTGTATTTTAAGAGCACTGAATGCACAGCTCGCTGGGCACACTAAGAACCAACTTCAAATACCAGCAGAAGTAGCTCAATAATGGAGAGGCAGCCTAACTAAATGAATGCCAAGCAGGAAAAACAGCTTATTTTTCCATTTCTCCTATTTGCCTGTCCAAAAAACCCACAATAGAGGTCTCTCCTATTTGTCCTCTATCTAATTTATCATACTGAAAACTAATATACAGACTTTTAAGTGGAAGACTTCAGAATTATTTAGTGTACATGGCTAATCTCTTGGGTTATATTTCTCAAAAATATCCCATTAACTTGGTTGCTTTAGAAAGTCTTACCCAGAGTTCTAAAGATAAAGTCACAATTACTGAAACTACTTCAACTCTGAAAAAAAGATATTTCTTTAGACTTAGGAGCACTATAGCAAATATTTGCTTTTTATTTTTGCTCTATCCAAAAGGGTGAGAATGCCCTACATCCCTCTGGTGTTTCCATGTCCACAGGAGTTGTAAACCGCAGCTGCAGGCCTCATTTAACTGTTTGAGGAACAACTTGGGACACTCAAACACGCTCTCACTAAGTATGGCACTGTACTTCTGCTAGTGCAAATATTTTCTGAGCTGTACACACAATCCTGACTATATTACATGCTGAAAGTTGAAACGGAAAACAATTAAACCCTGTGTCCCAGACATCAACGCTAAGTCTAACAGATGGGGTCAGCAAAAAGCTTTTTTTTTTTTTTTTTTCTAAACAATTATGGCAGAAGACTGGGAATTAAGGGATGTAACACTTTGTAGATTAAAGCAGAATCCAAGATACGCCTCTCAGCTCCTTAACAGAAAACTCATTCCCTGTTCTGAAAAGARCAAAACCAAAAAACCAACCCCCCCCCCCCAGCATACTAAGAGCAAGGGACAGACATAAGAGAAGACATAAGAGAAGCAAGAGAATTAGCAGCTAGCAGTGAAACTAACAGGATAATCTATTGAACATACGGATACTAATTAGCATAGAGAACAAAGTCCAGTGCTGGCTGTCACTCAAATTATCCACTATATTTCCTGGGAGAAAACATTGGGATAGAAAGAATATAGAACATGTGTTCTTTAGCAGTGATCGGAATTTTAGGATTTATTATTCATAGGTGGTGAAATGTATGGGCATCCAGCATAACGTGAAATTAAAAATCCAAATAAGGAAAGCAGGGTGGATTACAAGCTTCTGTTAAGCATTTAAATATTTATCACATTATTAGTACTAAGTATGATGACAAATTAAATGTGAAATCTGAGGTTTCCTAAATGGAATTAGGAGTTAATATACACTGAAAATTAGCTCCAATCATACTGCAAAAGGAGGCGTGGGATAGAAATCTGGTACCAGAACAAGAAACTTTCTAAATACATAACCAAATTTAAATAAAGTCAGAAAGGTCACTGTACATTATAGGACCACGACAGTGGCCTCAAAGCACAGAAACCTGTTTTGGAAGGTTGCTGCAAAATGACAGATGTAAAATAGAGATTTTTAAAATGTCGTATTGTCTCACCTGTTACTACGATTTACAGTGTATTTAAGCTGCATTTGATGAGCTGGGAGATAAATACTGTTCTCAACAGACATATGGCTACATTTTGGGAAGGATACTGCTCCACAGAGATGGATTGTGAAATATCACCTGTAACCAGCAAATACTAGTGTATTTCAGAGAAATTATACAGAACACTCTTCCATCATTTGCACCACTGGACATTAGTAAATATTTGCCCCATGGCACTGTATTAACCAAATAAAGACATTCAAAGAAGCAATAAGAACTACCATATCGATGAAGGTTGTTCACTGGCTATTCTGTTTTGGAAGGTACATATACAGCTACTTTTCATTCATTTCCACTATTATGACATTATGTACAGTAATGGAAACTTTGGACAACAAGTTCAAAACAATCAATAGCAATTTACTTTAATGGGTTGATAATCTTTACTCTAGTAAATCAAGCAGTATAATCAATGTTTCACTCTTTTACAACCCTTAATAGACAGCCACTGGAGCACTTAAACAAGCACTTCCATTATATCAAAGGGAAAACGTACAGCTTAAATGTCTTCTATAAAGGGGGAAAAAAAAGAAAAAAGAAAAACAGCAGACACATCTGAGACTAGAATTCAGATCATCTAACCAACATTTCAACCTCTTGGCCAAAGTACCTCCTGTACTGTATACAGCAGGTACACACAGTAATATGCTGTAATAAATACTGTAATAATCAAAGAACACAATAACAGAAATATTTTAAGTCCAGTAAGTTCAGAATGCTTTTGTAGTGTAATTCTGCTCAGTCAGAAGACCACATCGGTAGTTGAACAAATACACCGTCAGAGTACACCTTAAGAAACATGGCAGGCACTTCCCTACTCCCAGCCCATGCTTTGAATCAGCAGAAACACTTCCTACTCCTCCTTCAGGAAAGAGCTGATTTTATCATGCCTAATACAAACTTCAGCTTCTCTGGAAAAGGGCCGACACCATGCCAGCTTCCCCTTAGAAAGGAAAAAGGCTAACACTTCATACCACTCACAATCCATGGCTATTTAGTGGCAAAGCTACCAAGTACCGTTTAAAGTACATTCTAATATCTAATCCACAGTAGCCAGAATTTAATGTTTAAGCTATGTATCAAGGCAGTAAAAGATTACTATTTCTGCCACTCATCACATGGATCAGCTCTTGTAGTGGTGATGGGAGGGAAAACAATAAAATTATGTGTATATAAACATATACAGTAATCCACATCCTTAAATGAAGGGTAACTTCATTTTGTTCAGCCAAAACCAGGAATATATTTCAGAAATATTTTCTTCCTTCAATTTCAGTGTTTCTGAACCAAATATCAATGACATTTAATTGATTTGGGGGCAGTTTCCTACATTATACAGCCAGTGAAATCATCATCTGATCAACTTAACAACTGGTTAATAGAGTTTATAAAAATTATTTAATACTTTAACCAAGAACACGGGCTTTAGTGGTTGTTTTTTTCTGATTCCATGATACAGAAAAAAGAAAAAGCACACTTAGTTCCTATTAAAACATTATTTTTCTCAGTTACAAAGCACTTGTAACCACACAGCTAAAAAAAACCCCCAAAACTGAAATATTG
The DNA here is from genome assembly GCF_003343035.1 of Apteryx rowi. NCBI lineage: Eukaryota > Metazoa > Chordata > Aves > Apterygiformes > Apterygidae > Apteryx > Apteryx rowi. The sequence goes on from NW_020447864.1 coordinate 1,347,522, forward strand.
CTGAAAATGGAACTCACATTTATGCCAAGGCTTGCTTCTGTATATATTAATCCCTTTTATAGTTTACTTGTGGGTGTTTGAACAATTAACAGCTCAGGTTCAACACCGCATAGAATAAACTATGCTCATAACACTTCTATATAGACACACTTCCATTTAACCCTAGGTGTACTAAAGAAATGAACAGTATTTTGGTAGTAACCTTTCCAAAGAGACTTTGCAGCTAACAGATCAATTTCTCCTCCAATAAATGTAGGTTTGAAGACACATTTCAACTCACATGTTGATCCCTGAAGTAACTTTGATTTAACTAAAAAAAAGAAATTCTTCTATTATAGTTGGCAGACACCTTCTCAAGAAGCATTTATGGTGCATGACTTCATTCTGGGCGTTTTTCAAATTAGCTGACACTGAGAAGCTACAGCTTCTCATAATGAGGAAGTGCTATTTATTCTGTTAGCATATGGTGCAACCTTTCCGCTGCACTCTGCAGAATGCAAGAATTACCTAGCGATGGTACTATCTTCTAATTATTCAGAGTCTTTAACACCTTCTTCACTGCGTTTTGTATATGGACAAAATTCTTCAGAACTCCATTTCCTGCTTATTTCTTCCTCAAAATTTCTAGTTAGCCCTCTGACCTCAAATAGTGCTCCACAGCTATCACGTTTAAAGTCAAATTATTAGGATTTTGAAAAACTGCATGAGTTATTATGCAACTATCCAAAGTAAAACAATCCAGGAAAAGTGAAAACTTTTATAAAAAATGTAATCTGTCTGACTTTCAAAAGCTATTCCACACAAATCAGACAAGAGATGAGACAAAGGCACCTCATTAAGTAAAGAAAACAAAAGCTTTGGCAGAATTTATAGCAGTGCACCATTTGCAATGAAGTCCTGCTTCAAATGAGCTGTGAAGTTACATACAGCCTTTCCAAGGTGCATCACTGAAGAGGAGCGAACGCACTGAAGTGACTTTGAATAAATTTCCAGGTTTACATTTAACTTAGAGAGAGCATTCTCTTAATTGTGAGAGTGTTTTCATGCTTTGCGTGAAAAAAAAGTTAGAATAATCTGAAACAAAATGTGTCTGAAATTTCTCCACAATTTCGCATGCCACTGCAGCAAGCACAGAGACATGTAACAGATGGTCAATTTAACTTACATCCTCAGTTATTAAACATTACTTGCAGGTCCATTAAACTGTTGTTCTACTGGAAACACTATATAAGTTACTTACTACTCACAATACAGATGATTATCTTGACCTTTCCCTAGGGCATGATATATTCCTACTCAAAGCCATTGGAATACAAAGCTAAAACAATATTAGCTGTTCTTCTAGCGTCAAATTTTGCAGTTACACCTTTAGTAGGTGAGCTGGTGAGTGTCAGTCATCTGCCTTATTGTTTCTTTATTACAATCAACATGGAGTTAATGGGTATTAATAAAAAAGAAAAAAAAAAGAGAAAGTACTATAAAACAGTCACGTGAAACTGGTAATTGAAAATCCTGGTCAGTACAAGAAGGCCCCCAAAAGCTGAACATACTGTTTTATGCTGTTGCCTTAAGTAAGTGTTGTATACAATTTACAAGACTTATCTTTTGCCTGTTCTTATAAACATGCTGCAATAGCTCATGGAAACTACCATACACAATTTTGGGCCACTGTTTTTAATCCTCTGCCTGGAAAAATTAAAACACTGAGAACTTGATCAAATACTGATTTCACTACAAGTAAAAAGGTACAACTTACTAACTATGCAAATCACACTAATTGTATGTTAATTAAAATGACTTCTGAAATCCATCATTACAGTTATACTAATTATTGGATTTAATATACTCAGATCCTTGTAAAGTATGGAGGATGAAAAGCTGTTCGTTACTATTAAAACCTGAAGTAAAACTACTGCTTCAGATGTTGCATTTTGGGAGGTGTGAAGATAAATCCTCCTATGCTTAATATCACGTGCCTTTTAACACCTGAATTCCTGAGAAATGGCTTAAACTCTTCATCAACCAAGAGTTCAGTCCTTGCTTGACTGAGCTTCAAGACAAAGAAAGCTGGGAGAAGAAGAATACTGCCATACAGCACAGAAAGAAGGTTCAGAGGTATTTGGCTTGGCACCAGGACATGTTTAGGTATGCAACTGTCTCTAAACAAACAGAACTTTGAACACCGCTTTCTCTGCGTAATGGCTTCGACACACAACAGCCCAAAGGAAGCAGTAAGTAAATCCCTGAGGCAACCCAAAGGGTGAGGGATCTAAGCATACTTTTCTCCTTCTTAGCACATATTTATTTTGAAATAGCAAGGACATTATTTAGACCACTTGACCATCCTCCTCCGCCCTTGACAACTATCTTCAAATATGCAGCAGTCTGACCAAGAAAGAAGAACCCCTCTCTGAATAAAGCACCTCTTATTAACTGCTGAAAGAGCTATCAGACACCAAGACTGTTTTTCTGATGCAACCATCTGAGAACAGAGACCATCAAAAGACTGGGACAGGATGTGGAACATGCACAGCACCCATGACAATCACGGATGAACCCTTACTGTCAGCTAAGAGAAGCCAGTGGTGCACATCTGGAGGTCAGTATGAGCTGCAAGAAACAGCTGCATTAGAGGAAGCTGCATCCGCTCCTGGTGGTGGTGATCTGGCCTCAACTACATCCAGCTGCATCACACCCTGGCCGCACTACAGCGACACTAAAAGCACAGAGCATCGGAAACTACAGCTAGTGCTGAGTCTAGCAGGCATCTTAATGCTGTGAGCAGCATGTGAAACCTGCCCATGACTCTACCCTGGCTTCGCAGAGAGGAAACTCAGGTGAGGTCTCAGATCTTATCTTTATGGATGGGAGTTATTTGCCAGCACGATGCTAGCAGGCATCTGAAGGGAAGCACTCAGTGCGCTGCCACACCACACACTGCCTAAAGCAAGGGGAAGGCTCACCGGCCCAGCCCAGGCTCGACCCCCGCCAGGTCCAGACTGCATAATCCATTCCTACAGAAACAAAAACCACTGCAAATATTATCTTCATCTTCTCCAAAGGCAAGGTATACTTTGGTGACCCGGCTCTCACTGGCATAAATATACAGCAGAGAATAAAAGAATATATTTAATCATAGTCCTACACAATTTACCTTGGGGAAAGGGAAAAAAAAAACACCTATAACATATGTTAAACACATTGCTTAATTTCAGACATTACAATAAGAACTTGATATGAAACAAACAAACAAAAAAAATACAAAACAGTTAGATCCATTAGAAAATGCCACGTTTGAGCCAACACAATTAGCAGTCCAGAATTGTCTGAAGCCTCCACGTTGGAGGCAGACAAACAGGTGCGCTACAACACAGTATCCTCCTGAAGATATAAAATACTACAGAGCATTAAGACAGCACCTGGGCTCTTGTTGGGTAGAACACTAATAGCACTAGCTGCCAATGGCTTACAAGCATTACTTTGTAGATATTGAAATATATATACTTATAACACTTCAGGTAGGAGTATTTGTAATTCTTCAATGTTTGATAATAAAAGAAGACAGTAACAAAAGAAGAATCCAAATACTTTAGTTTTAAAGCACAGAGTTCATTTTAAAGATCTTCTGTGAATTTTTCTCAAAGACACCACATAATTGCTTTTTTTTCCTCATTATGAATCTAAACTTGTTCTCCTTTGGTTTCTATCTGCTCTCTTGTTAAAACAGAATTTTAAGCATTTTTTCCCCTGCATCCAAGTGTACCTGAAGTTAACTCTTATTTTTGCTTTGTAATATTGAGATGCTTTAAAGGTATATGGAGTATAAATGTAAATACTGAAAGACTCTCACCATAGCAAATGATTTACATGTTTATATTTCAACACAGAAGGCATTCTATCTCATAGCCTACATTTAATAGTAGGGTATGGCAACTGATAAATTAAAGCAAAAGTATGCATAAGAACCTTTGGTCTTCAAAAGGTGCAAAAACATTTATTTTCTTCTAGAAATGTAGAATAGAACATATTTTATAGATGTGCTTAATATTAACCACATATTTATCTTATCTCCTAAGCACATACTTAAGAGCAAGAGTGAACTCCATTTTTACCCCTCTGAGTGACTGCTTGCTTAGGGATTTTTTTGTATCTGTAGTGACAATGACTGCAAATCCCATCTTCTCCACCACTATTCTCATCTTTCAGCTAACAAAAACTTCTGTTTTAGAGCAATATTTTACAATCAGTGCAGTTTTATTAATTCTTGGCTTCTTTTAGCCATTTTGATCTGTTAAAATTTTTGTAATATGCAACCAGTGTAGCAAAGACAAGTTCAATACATGGACTGAAGTAATAAAAGTAATAAATGATTTAATGAGAAATGCACAACAGAATAACAGAAGGAAATTAAAAACAAATGGATACCAAGTATATGAGAACATTTAAATAACATGAAATAGACCATTTAAATGCTAAAAAATTCATTTAAGAAGTTTATTTCTTGATGCACTGCTCAGAAAAAAAAAAATCAAATTCACATCTTTAGTTATGATATCATCATCATCAATGGGAAAATAGCTTTGAACCAGGCATATTTCTAAGTCTGCACATAGAGAAAAGATTTTCATAAAGGAGCATGGAAGTTCAACTTACTACGGCATGTTGGAGCTGTTATGCAAATAGGAACTGTATTTTTCTTCTCTTTATTATCTCACTAAATAATTCTGATAAACACATTTTCTGTGTTCCACTTTTGAATCGTGCCTTCCAAAAGGGAAAGCCTGCCAGCATCTAAGACCTGCATTAATACAGAACAGAATAAGCTCATTCCAGAGACAGTACGAAACAGAACTCACTGCAGAAATATTTACTTTGAGATGCCTCAGGCAACTGAAATATAAAGTTATTTCTGATGCCTGAATTAAAAACACTGAATAAAGCCTCTGATACCAATTAATTTCCTAACACCAACTCAACATAGGCAAAGGGAAAGGTCTGTGTCAAGTTAACAAATTAAATTTCTACTGAGAAGCTTCCTAAATTGAGGAAAATCTCATTAATGGAATCTGTGCAAAAGTCAATAGCTTCCTCTGTGGCCCTGACAAAGCACAGTGCATCAATAGACCAAATATTCTTTCACAGATGTCTCCAGCACTATGATGTTGTCACCTTCCCTCTTCTGTTTTCACCTTTCACTCTCCCATTCATTCACTGTCACATTCAACGTTGCTGATCAGTTCTTATTCCACTAGCAGCAAGAGATAGATTTTCGCTCAGAAATGTCAAAGTAGTAGGGGACATGCGTTTCAAGCCAGGCTCAACAATCTTTCCCTCCCTTTTTAAACAATTGCATAACACATAAATATGCAAAGAGCCTTTTGCCAGGAAAAAAAAAATATATATATGGATACACACACACACACAGATACATACATACACATGTCAAAGCACAGAATATCCTCTTGCAAAAGTTCGTTCAAAATTCCAATAAGAGCTGCACTATAGTCACATTTTGTTACTCTGTTTCATGTATGTTGGCATAGGCATCTGTTTAAATAGAAATCTGAAGGACAGTGCTAAAAATCACCTGTAGATGCAGTATTTCAGGAAATTGCTACTTTATCTTTAGATTATATATTGGATTTTTCCTGCATCATAATGCCAAAGCATTTCGCTGGCGTCCAGGCCAGTTTGAATAACGTCTTGGGTTAGAAAGCAGATGAAAGCATTTTACTCATAAAACACTAACTACCACAAAGCACTATGATACATTGGTGACAAAAAGAAAACCTCCCAGTACTTACTCCTAGAAAGAATATCTTCAACCAAGGAGTAAGACTTGAAATGAGGAATACTTCCTTTTTCTACTGAAATCAGGATAATTTTCATTGATTTTTATGGAAACAGAGACAATACTGAGAGGAAAAAAAGTTGGAGAAATATCTCAATTTGTTTGGAAAAAAAGTGTATATATAAACACACACAAGTCACCCGCTGTCTATATGGACTTGCTTTGAACACATACATGGCAGACTTCCTCATTTCTCAAGTCAACAAGGCCAATCTAATACCTCTAATACCATTTGAAAACTGGAAAGAAATCTATTACATCAAATCATGCCAAATGATCCAAACTTACTGTTCAGAATGAGAGCAACAGCAGTATAGGACCATTTGATCAAAAAAGAAACAAACACCAAGAACCTGATGTGTACGTGCCTATATCCTTCCTCACCTGCACCCAGGAGGAAACTTTTCTCTTAAAGGCCACGTGAGCTCCACCTTGAGAAAGGGAAGCAGAACTCATCCTTTTAAAAAGGAAATTTCCCTCTTGCTCTATGCAGTTCTATTCAGTTATATATTTCCCTTCTCCATGCTACATGTTCAAGATCACATTGTAAGAGCAGATCAATGGTCACTGAACTATATATATCAAGGCAAAGAACAGTTTGCAAGATAGATATAAATAAGGGTACTCCACAACTGGTTTCTTTCCAAACTCTGTTGAATCATCTTTCCTCTCCCTTCCCCCCATTAAATGTTAGTGAAATCAACTCAGTGACTCTGAACCACAAAAATAAATAGATTTCAGTTAATTATGTTCCAGGGAAGGTAAGAGCTGGGCAAAAATTTTCTAAAAGAATATTTTTGCACTAAAAACACTAACAAACCAAATCTATATTTTCTATTATAACATACTAATTTTTAAAAATAAAACATACCAATTTAAAAAATCCAACTCAAAATGCAAGATTCAGCCACTCGTTATGGATGAAAGTTTTTGCCATTGATGTGGAATGAAGAATTTCAACAGCATTTTCCCCACTAAAAAAAGAATCCCGCCTTCATGTTCCTCCAAACGGCAGCCTCTGCCTTTTTAGCGCACTGCAGATCACCCAGCCTACACCCCACATACATTCAAAACAAGCATCACCATTTTTGTTTGTACACTACACAGCTCATTTCTGACTGAAGCACATAGAAAAAAATTATAAAGCCATTATCTAAATATTTTAAAAATCCACGCAACAAAATCTCATAAACTCTGTTGCCATTGTAAAATGAAGGTGAAATTAGCATCCACCGTTTATCATTGTTTTTAGTTAAGACCATCTAGAAGGTTTATTATGATGACTGAAACGTTAGCAAGTCAAGTAGACATGAATTTTTTCAGGCTGGCTAATAACAACTTTTTTCATCACCAGTGATATCACACTGTACCACCAACTTAGTCAAAGTTAATTATTTTAAAATTTACTAGTTACTGAATAGCTTTGATAGGTTCCAAAAAAGTGCAATGTGATTTTTCCAACAGAGCTAAGAACGTTACAAAAGTGAGTACCAGTCCTATCATTTTGTGCGTTCAAGAAATTTGACAGGAGTTGCATGACGCTGACATATTGTAAATAAACAGCAATTCAGATTTTTAAGGGGGTTAGACTGAATCCTCAGGAGATTTAATATGAATTCTCAAAACTTTTACCTTTATTGTACACGCCTCATCTTTTCTGCCCTACTGAAGGAGCTCTGCATATCTGTTTTGCTAACCACTGACAGCAGAGAAGTTACAGCTGTGATCTTTCCAACTGTATGAAGAAGCCAGATACACATTACTGAACAAAACGGAAAATTAGTATTTCCCTGTGGATTCTCATACGGTTCACCACAGTTAGCTTTATTTGTCTGCCTGTACCTAATAGCTTAACCTTACCCTGAGTTTTTGATCATGGAAGAGTCCAATGTCAAACAAATGCAATATTGCCAGGTTAGAGTTAAGATTTATTTTCAGTTTCTTTGAAAAGATAATAAGCATATATATGGAAAAATGTTTACTCTACTCATAGCCCAGTACACCTCAAGCATGAACAAATTTGAAATCCTAGATCAGAAAATAAAACAGTTTTGAAACCTCATTATAGGAGTTAAAAGAAAAGACCCAATCAATTCAAACACCAGACAGCATAGATGTAGGAAACATTGCTTCAAAAATGCAGCTCACATTTACCATTTATACCTATACAGAAGAAGATAACAAAGGAAGGGGAGTAGCATTATCACAAATGATTTATCATGTTAACCAAGACCATTTATCATGTTAACCAAGAATAAAAATTGTTAATGTTTCACCTATTTTCCCTCAGTGAAAAACACCAGGAACATTGCTGTTTAACGTTTTAATACATATCTGCTTCCTAGAGAAGCTCTGTAATATTGGTTTTACAATTCTTGAACACTGTGGGTCTGATTTCAAGAATTTAAAGAGGTTGCCACAGCACATCTGATTTGTAAAGACCACTTAACACTGATAACACAAGACAGGCAATGTATCACAACCTAAGGATTAAAACTGCTTCTCAAAAGCTATCAGAGATACAAGACACTTTGTCTTTACCTTCCTGTACTGCATAGTGTAAGGTACTACCACACTGACAGATCTGTATCTATCACTCACATTCTGAAGCAAACGTGTTTAAAAAAAACCAAAAAAACCCAAAAAACACACACACACACACCCTGGAGAACTGTCTAATATAAGGAAACTACGCCCAACACACACGTGTAAAGCAGGTAGCTGGTAGTGCAAATCGCTGCCCCCTGGAACTCCCAGATCCTGAACTCTGTCCCTCATTGAACGAGGTTGTTCTGTTCAAACAGGTGCTGAGGTAAGGAGCGAGACACCCTTGGCAACCAGTTGAAAACAGTATATTATATTGAATTGTACAGTGCAATTTAACCCAAAACGTAGGTGTACACAATTCCTGGCTTTTATTGCTAAAGACAGTCCACAGAAACACAGAAATGGTATAAATTCAAAACTGCAAAACATTACCATGCTACAGATACAGTCTTTTTTTATTTTCCAGATACTTGCTTAAAAAGCAAAAACTGTGGCAATTTAAAAACAGATTTCAGAGAAATTAAGTAACTCTTCTGGTTTGAACTCAGATAATTAACAGAGATACTGAAGTCCTATTAAAGCCCCAGACCTGCCCAGTTAAGCTGTGTCCAGACCATCCCAATAACCACATCACGCTACATACTACAGAAGACAGGATGCACCGTTACAGCTTGTTCCAAGCAAAGCAAGCATGCAGTTTCTATTCATGAGCAGGATATTAAAAAGCAAAGAATTCCCCGTTTACTTCTATGCATTTCTGTAGATCAGCATGTATTATTTGAACTTTAACACAAAGCACACTCTGCCTAAGACAGTAGCTGTAGCCTAAGAGGCTGTTAGAAGAAGTTAATTTAGACTGCTAACATTACAGGAGTACATTCCTAAAGACCGTTCCAAAGGAAGGTATGCCTATGAGAATCTTCATGTCTTCACAGAGATGAAGTGTACCTGACATCCTGTGAAGGTCTCACTCCTCAGAAGGAAGGAAGAAGATAAGGAAGCCCATGTTACCCTTACCTATTTTAATTCTAAAAACCTCATACTTTTGTGCCTTGCACTTTTTCTAGTAAACCACTATATGCAGAAATCTAATGTTTTTACTTTACAAATGCTCTAAAAATCATCTCTAGGAGCAAATCTAGCTCAAGTGCAAAAATATCATGGTGTTTGACATGCTGAGAAATGGAAGAAAAGGTACTATTTTCTTGCTGAGTCATACTCAGATTTTAAGTACAAGTATTTCAGTTCCTCCTGGTATCTCACCTCATGGATGACTGAAAAAAGCGTTTTTCCCTTTGTTCCTTGCAAAGATGGAACAATCCCATTCACTTATTTGTCCTTTATGCTCAAAGCAATTTCTGTATTCTAGGCTACATGCAAAAAGTTGATCAGAAATCCTGCATTATCTGCAGGCTGACGAGATGACCAAACAGGTTTTATTTCACCAGCTTATGGCTTCTGACAAACCAAAGCTTTCCTCTTCATAAATACCATATCAGCAAGAGTCTGTCCTACCAGATGAGGTGCAAAACTCATGCTTTTGGCAGAAAAGTTTCCAACTATCCCTTTAGTGATCTGTATTTCAGCAACCCAAGTCAAAAGAACAAAGCTTTTGTCTGTCATGTATCAAAGCAACTGAGTTGAAATGACTCTTACCCTAAACAGGAACAGTAGCACTTAATATACTCCTTTTTGTCATACTGTTGTTGAATGTGCAGAAGGACCCTTCCCCAACCCTCTCCCACCACCCCCCCCCAACAACAACACCCCCCCCCCCAAAACCAAAACTCACTAGAAACGCGCTCTCTGTCCTGCTCCTCCGCCCATACAAAAATCTGGTTTAAATAACACATTTTACATTGGTGCAAACTGCTAGACAGGCACACAACCATTAAAATCTCACTCTACATTGGTTTCACTTTTGTATGTGAGCCTGATGAACAGATTCAAAGAGACTTAAAGGTTAAGTTTAACCTAACGTGTTAAGAAATGTATGCCTTAAGTGATTCTATTGCTACTCTCTTCATAGAGCAGCTGTAAGACAAGACACCAGAAAAAGACCTGGAAGATCACAGCTGCCCCACAGAACAAACTGAAGATAATTTTCCTTCCCCTCATCCATTACTTGCTGCTGGCCAATCCCCCAGGAGAAGAATAAAACAAAATGCCAAAACTAAAACATCACTTGTCTAATGAATATAACAGGTTCTGAAATGACCAGTCTAAAAAAATGTCCCTTAAGAAGTTGAATGCTTCTGTCTAGAGATATTAATTAGTGAATTATTTACTATTTACTTTTTTTTTTTTTTTTTGAAAGTGTCAAGCAGTTTCCTTGCACATGTCATTCCTCTTGGCAGAAGTTCATGCTCCCTCACTTCCATCAAATACCAGGTCACCTACTGACGTGCCTAAGCTTTGTCTGAAGGACTGTAAGTCCCCAAGTAGGGCAGAGAAATTATCTTAGAAATTAAGAAAACAAACAAACCTTCTTCCCCACCCTCCCTTCCCCATCCACCCCAAAACCTTCTTGCTGGTTAGGCTTACAACATCAGTTCTATCCCTATGGCTATGCCTCTCTCCTAAGGTTAACAGCAAATGTTACAGCAGATGTATCTGCAATTCCAACAGAAGTGTTAGCTAGAAAATGGATTATAAGGCAGATGCATCTTCCACAGGCCAAGCCTTATTAATAACATCTAGTAAGGAATGACCCAAGTTAAATCAGATGTGAAGATCTACAGTGAAAGCATTTGAATATTGCCAGCTCCAAATCCACATACGGTTTTGAAAGAAGACTGTTATAAATGAAGATCTCCCCCCCCACACCCCTCCCCACAACAAACCAAACCCGACCCTCAACAGATTGACATTTAATTCCAAACAGCTTTCCCACTCCTCAGTAAATCACCTGAAATTCACATCACTAACCAGCAAATAAGCAAATAGCATGTCACAGGGCAGTTACCAAAAAGGTTTTATCATGCTCATTAAAGGCAGAAGTTGCTGATGGGTTATTATTCCTTGAAATACTGGCACGGATGGACACTAGTATTCCTTCTTCTGCAGTTTGCCCTTTCTCACCATTATTTTGACTCATCCTTACCTCCCGTGTTCTCCTGATGCTCTGAAAGGCATGCTCTGAAAGCAGTTTTTCATATATGAAAGCAAAGGGAAAGCTTAGATACTTATTCACATTATAATCTTTCTAGGAGAATTCTGCTTCAAGCAAGACACTGCTTATCCAACAATTAATTTTAATATTCCAGCAAGATTTTTCCCTTTATGTTCTAATCTGGGGACAAGAACAAATCCAGTAATAGAACGTCAACATTAATTTGAGAGGAGATGAAAAACGACTTAATAACACTTCAGCAGGATAATGTTCTACGATAGGTCATAGAGGCATAAAATTCTCAACTAATTCATTTTGGTATCACTGTATATTCTTGCTAATAGGGCAGGGCATGTCTGAAGGACTATTAATTCCTTGTTATACAAATAGATATCGACTTATATAGCAGGAAAAACAGCTCTTCCAGTTTCAGTTTCCCCAGTCAGCAGTAAAACTGGGAAAAGAGGCAGGAAGCCTCCTACTTGCTTTGCTTTGAGAAGCACAAGACAGGAATCGAGTTACACTTAACCAGGAAATTCATCTCAGCATTAGGTCTCTATACCTAACAAACAATATTAAATAATACCATAGGGAGGTTTTAGCAAAGAAAGTTGTGACTAGAAAGCCAGAATAGCACAGGCCAAGAAAGTGATGACAGTAACTCGCTACAAGTTTCACTCAGTCACTCCCCAACTAGAAGCAGAACAGAACCGAACAGTCCAAATTTAGGAAACTACTTCTTCATTAACTCAGCTATGAGCAAAGTTAGTGTTTGGGTAAAGGTGCCCATGTTCTTACTAGAATACAGCCTTCTGCTGCTTCTGCTAACAGCAAAACAATACATCTAGGGCAAGAAGATGCCAGGAGTAAGTTATATGATCCACTATTGGCAACAAAAACTAAATGAAGATAAACCTACCAAAGAAAAGGCAATGAATCTCACATTCTGCTACACTCCTTCCAATATTATACCTCTGTGTAGCAAACCCAGGTTTGGACTGTTTTGCAGGGGAAGAAAATATAAATCATGATACAGTTACTTCAAGAAAGTAAAGAGGCTCATTTTATTTTTTGCATCTGTAACCACGTTCTCAAAGAAAAAGGTTCAGTCGAATTTTTGGCTGGTGCGATAACAACATTCATCTGCAATTTGCAATGAATTAGCCCTTATAACAAAATTTGCTAACAGGCATAAGCAATCAAATATGGATGAAGTATAAACATGAATCTGTCTTAATACACACAGGTACATGATTTTTTGTTAGTTTATAGTAAATGACATTTACTTAAGAGACTGCGATATGTCCAAGTGTGTTTTTGAAATTCAGCTCAAGGGTATTTTTAAAAATAACTTAGCCTTTTCTGTTTGAGCACATTAAGGAAAAATATTAATCCATTTTACATTTGAAACAGGTTTTAGAAAAAGACAGTTTTCAGCTAATTTTAACTAATTCTCAACAATTTAAAAAGTAATTTAGGTGTCCTTTTATGATTTTGAAACTAGTAGATTTTGATACAAGAAACCAGATTATAGAGACAACTTATCTTCCACAGACCAAGCAGCTACTCCTTGTCAGTAAGCTCTAGTAAGGGCTGGCCCAAGTTCAATCAGAAGTGACAATCAACAGGGAAAGATTTGTATATTGCCAGCTCCAAACCTGCACCTAGTTTGCAAAGAGCCTGTATCCCTAAAAATCAAAATTGCCATTTAATTCCAGATAGCTTAATGATATATATTATAAATATTGTATAGGTACTGACAAAAAAAATCACCTTTCCTGATTTCCACTTAGTTTCTCAATCCTACACAAAGTTATTTATTTTCCCTGCAATTACATAAAAAAATAAAATTACATTTTAACAAACTCTGGTTGTAGGTATTTGATCAGTCATATTCTGTTAAGAATGTACTACCTAAGTCTGCAGGAATGAGTCATTCTTTATCTGATCAAAAATCATAACGATAAACCATACTGCATCTAGTCTTTAACAAGAAAAATTCTTGAAGATTTTTTTTTCCTCATAACATGTTTTCCTCATTATAGAAAATGGTTCAAATTCATAATAACCCTTTTAAAAGCATTAAGACTTCCAATAGTCCAACATATTAAATGTTAATTGTGTTTTTAATAAAATTTACAAAGCAGGCAGGGGAGCAAAAAAAATTCCATTTCTGAGATCTGCAGGCTGGAACCTGAGGAAGCTTTTATGCCAAAGAGGTGGTTTAAAACAACCAAACAAAAAAATTAAAAAACAAATGACCAAACAAAAAAAGTGTTTTATTCCAAAAGAAAGGGAAAACACCATGAGGTTGAGCATGAACAAAAATCTGATTCAAAAGAGTAATGATCAAGGCAGACTGGGTAGAAGTACTGAACTAAAAGCACAGACCAAGTACTTTTATGGAATGCAGTAAGACAACATAAAAGGGAAAAGAATCTTCTAATGCGAGGCAGGAAAAGTCAGAGATTTGGAGACAGAAAACGCCAGGCAACTGGATTCCCCTCCCCATCCTTACTGTTTCAGAGAGCGTCCTTATTTAGATATCTATACAGCCTCAAGCACTATAGTACACAAACATCCAAAAAGCTGCAAGTAGTTATAACTGTGGAACCAGACAGGACAGAAGGTGTCCTGGATGTGTGCAAAGCTGAGCACTGAAGAGGTTTCACTGAGAATTTAAAAGTTAGAGAATACTGGATGAATTTTTTCAGGCAAGCAAAAAGAAAGATTGGGTAGAAACAGCAAACATCTCAACCCCTGCAGTTAGATGTTTTACACATATTCTACAGCTATCGAGCTTAAGACTTTGGGGAAAACACAGAACAGAACACAACTTTTATTCACCAGCTCAACAAAAGGTAAAATAAAATCTTGGTTTGGCAACACTGTAAGCCCCAATCTCACAATACTTCATGCTTTTCTTCAAGTTGAATTCCTGAATTCCTTAGAATTTCAACTGAATTCCTTAGAATTTCACTAGGAAAGGGGAAATAGGGGGATTGGTTCTCAACTGGCAGCTCTAGCAAAAACTGTGAGACTTTAAAACTTAGTAAAGGCTATTCTAATCCTGTTTCACAGAAGACTGATTTAAGCCAAAATGTTTTTAAAATTGATGAGCAGTGTTAAAGGCTGATTCTTAGTCACTGTTAACATTTACACATATCAACTTGCAATTAAAAATGGCTTTACATGAAATTTAGCACTTCTTGTTAACTAAGAAACCAAACAGTATCTGTGTATATTTACACAATAATTCAGCTTAGTATTTGTTATGTTTTGTTGGACATTTCTTGTTTGCTAGATTGTTTCTCTATTCATAATTTATAAAAATACATTTGGATGCTAACTGAAATTCAATTGAAAGTTCACAAATACATGATTCTAAAATTGCTTTCTTGGTTAAATAAGAAGCTACCTAGATGTTCTTTGTTTTTTAGAAAACTTTAAGCCATATTTTATATTTATTTACAGCTACTTTCTCTGTTAGTAAAAAATGACTGCTTCAGACTACCATGTCCTTCAAGATATTCCTCCCTATTCACAGACCAAAGTAAAGAACCAAGGAAGCTTCTTTCAGTTTTAAGTGTTTCACAGTTTCATGTTAGTCATTAAAATAGTTAAACAAAGCAGAATTAATAAAATATCTCCCCAGCACCTCCAGAAGAGGTTACTACAACAAAAGCTAGTTTAGTGTTTCTGTACACAAGCTTATCCAGTGCCTTTGCTACTTCATGGCTCATTTGCTACTTTATAGCACCTCAATGGTGGAAGACAGCAGATTCAAAAGAAAACAGGCGGGGGGGGTGGCCCTGTGCAGAGATTTTAAGGCRTTTCTCACCCCAAGTATAACATAACTTCCATGCTTAAGACTTCCCCATAAGTTTACGAAATGGACTTATATCATGCAAGCTGCTCACTCTTGAAGACTAGGGAGCTGTCCATAACTACGATTTTTTTTTTTTCCACACATGGTCTGTGTGTACATACTACATGCCCTAGTTTTCAAAAGCTTCCCCTATATCAAATCAATGCATTTACTTAAGATAACACTATATGCTATTTTTTTTTCTCAGTAAAATTTTCAAAAAAAAAAAAAAAAGCCTTGGTTTTAGAATAGCATTTGTTTTTCCTCACACTCAACAGTTCAAAACTGTATTCACAAAAGAAAAAGAAGATGGCATCATGAGGAATACAAGGAGGGTAGCTAGCACAATTTTGGATGACCAGGTTTTGGTAGAAGTGGGCTAGGTACGTTGTATCACTGTAAACAGCTACAGCATTGTTAGCATTAAAAGCCAAACCGTTTCATATTCTTCAAACAGCCATAGCAAGCTGCATTTAGAAACCCTGTATTTTAACAGGCCACACTGCATCATGTTGCCTGAAACCAGTTAACAGGTGAATTTTGTTGGTATTAAGCAGTGCTGTAATGCCAAGTCATGCAACTGTCTCATCATTATAAGAACGCTAAGAAAAAAGCGGTTCCAACTATGCAATAAAACACACATTAAGGGCTCATCATTTCAGCAGCATGCACTTTGTATTATGATTCTGTTAGCTTCAAATTAAAATGGCTTGTAGTAAGGTAAAGTGGGGGTGCTGGTGAACAAACCAAGTTAAGAGAGCTGTTTTGCTCTCACACGTGTGCTCCCCGTAAGCTTTCAGAGGAACATTCCACAAGTTTCCTTTGAGTTTTTCCACTGCTATTGCAGAAACAAGTGGATGTAGCAAAGCAAAGCATACTCTTTTTTACATCACGCATCAGCTAAACTGCCAGTAAATTCCAGTTCCAGAATCTTACTCTTGTTGATGAGCCAGAAAAAACACAGCTCGATTTTTAGACACAGAGTAAGGCTAACCCTGCAGCCAGGAGAAAAAAAAACAAGAACACACTTTTCTTGATTTGGAGAGAAAGATCAATATAGAATTCACCAAGGAAAAAAAGGAAGATCTGAAGAAACACAATTTTCAATTTCTCTTCCACACAACTACTTAAAATGGACTGTGAGCGGGTCACTTATCTCTGCACTGTCTTGTTCACCCACTGCGATCCATCTGACTGAGCTATGAGCTTTCTTCCCAAGAACATTTAAAAAAAGCTGCAAACTCTCAAATTAGAAAACACTGCATATGTTACATACCAGATATTCATTATTGTGCCCCCAGAGACAGATGTATAAATTGTTCATTTGAGATTGTTTTATTTGCTCTTCATTTGGGAAAGGCTACTTCCCTGTGCTACGAGCACGTAAGAATAGTACAGAGAAGACTAGACTGCTGTCACCAGCAAGCTTGGACAAGTTCCTTTCCATAAATACGTTACTTATGGCCTGAGATTTGATAGGAAAAGCACTGAAATTAAGGCATAGCAACCAACATCACTTAGTTCTTTCAATTTTTGAAGGAATATTTCTATTAGAAGTGTGACAAGTTAACATAAACTTCTAGAAAGTGAAGCAATTTCAGGAGAGGCTATATTTAGCATAAGATTCAATGTAAAAAGCCACTTCAAAGCAGTGATACATAACACAATATATTATGTAGAGAGAATGTATATTCATATAAAAATAATGAGTATGTACATGTGTACATGCCTATAGAGATCAACATTTTAGTTTATTTCCTCACTAAGTAGCTAGACATGAAAAAAAAATGCTCTGGATTAAGAGATGTTCACTTTATTTCTATTTCTGTCATGAAACAACACTGCAGGGAAGAGAAACTGGTCAAGGACTTCAGTAATTTTGTAGGCACTGAAGAACAACATTTTAAAAATTATGTAGACAACAGCACTTAACATGATATTAATCAAGCACAGAAGATGCAAGACACTTTGCTTGATACTTCAAACCTTGAAATGCCAACCCCCCCCCCCCACACACACATTTATTTGGGTAAATATTTTAAAATCTGTTTCAAATTTTAAAGCTCTAGAATGGTTCCAAAATTTTCTTCCTAACTAACCGCTTACAWAACACATTACAAAATGGACTCTCATCACTTTTACAAGGGTGTAGAAAGGGCTATAAACTCTTCCTGTTCTTCACAGAAACCATCTTCAGCTTCACTTTATATAAATTATGTGTCATGACACCAATAAGATATTAGCATCTGTTTAATTTTATGATTATTATTTTTTTTTGCTGTCAGACTCTCACTGTAATGCTTTAGTAAATGTAACTCCTACAGATGCTTCATTTTTGTGGTAAACTCCTCCTTACACAGGAAGGAGCAAATACTGTCCTTTATTCCTTTACTGATGGCCTCTGTTTAAGGCTTTCCTTAGGAGGAAGGCTTGTTTTGTTATTTTCTTTAGAACTGAAATAGTCTACCACATTCTACATGCATGCTATGAGAGTCAAAATGTGTACCACATTTTAAGAAAAACAGCTTGTTGGGATACCTGTGGGTGAAAACATGGTAGGTAAGCAGACAGACCATACAAAATAACAGCGTACATATTTAAAACACTTCAGGGAGGGAGGGAGGAAATGGCTGCATACGCTGTTAAAAAGCCATCTTCACTACCACAACAAAACAAGCTGTCATATTATTATATAAGGTTTAATACTCTAAGTGTCTTTTTCTGAAATCCCTTAAAAGAGGACAACGTCTCAAGTACCACTAACAACATCTTCAGAAGTCAAAAGTGAGTGAGCAGTAAGTTTTCCTTCCCTGTAGGGTAAGGCATGATTTAATTTCTCAGGCTCAGGCGTGCGCATGAAGGGAGTGAGAACTGACTATTCATTCTCGCTCTACAGGGAGTTACTGCAGCTTACTGTGTGGAAGGGAAAATGGTTTCAAGTTAAAAAACAAGTACTTCTGTTCTGTAAACGGACATCCTGTGCTTGGCTATAGCACCTACAGAAAAATCCCAAATAAATAAAACATCTTAAATTCCCCCTTCCCCATTTACTAGGGTGTGGTCAGCAGAATACAGAACTGCTCACAATGGCAGATGTTTATGCAGTACTAACTCACAGTAAATATCTAATAAATCAGGAGCAAAACAGCTTTCATTCTGTCAAGAATAGCTCAAGTGGGAACAAGTACAAGAAATTTGACCTTTACATCAAAAAAACCCTCTTCTGTTTACCACCAAGAAAAACAGGTTTTGTGACAAAAGCTTCCAACAATTCTGCATTTATAAACCTATTCAATGAATATTCCTATATATTTTCCCCTGTTTGAGGCGCACCAAAACCCTTTCAAAGAAAAAATTGATGGACTGAAATGTACTGAAGACCTACTGCTATCCAGTGCTACCAAATAGACTGATTTGGAGGATACTGCTGACCATCTTGATTTTGGATTCAGAAATGCTCTTTGCCTAAGTTCAGTCACCCACATTCACAGATTCAAGATCCCATAAAAAAAGAGTTACTCACATTAGTACCCATCCTTTGACTAGCAGTCATGTATCAGCTACGATTTTCATGTGCTCTGAATATCAAAACAATTCACTGTTACATACATCTTAAATTAAGCCTTTACAGTCTTGTGGCTCATCTATTAAAATAGTTTTAAGTTGTATAATAATGTTATCTATTTTAAGATAATTATACTAACAAAAATGGTCCAGAATAAAAACTAACAAGTGAGGAATTTCTAAGCATTAATTTGCTATTGGCAACTTGGTAGACATAGACTCCCATATTAGGCTTCTACATTTCTACAATTATTCATGTTTATCACAGTTTTCTCTAGATGCTAGTGAGTCTCAAAAAAAAAAAAAAGAAAGAAAAAAGACAATGCTGTCAAAATGTAGTTTTTAAATTGCTGCTGAAGGCTCTTCAGTAGAAGGCTGTTTGATTAAAGACTTGGAAGTGATGCACATTGCTGAGGCACAGAGCATGCAGTAGCGAAACAGCGCACTCATCTATATTGGGATCAACTTTCTACTTCTTCAGGGCAAAACAGGTCAACAAAGGTGAATGAAAGCTTGTTTACTAAGAGCAGTAAAACACTGATAAAACACAATGTTAGACAGCAGCACAAACATATTTCATTTTCAGCCAAGAGAAAAAGCCAGACAACTCTGATATTTGCCTCCACAGATACCATCTAAAATTTTTTTCTTCTGAAGCAAAAGACAGGAGAAAACCCCCCACCTTTTTGGCTAAGAGAACAAAGTCTCTAACTTTTACAATTACCAATGAAGAAGAGAAATGGATCTCTTCTTGCTGATTTAGTTCATTGAAAACAACTTTTTTCAATGTATGCATAAGATGACACATCATATGATAGCATTCTTTCTTACATCATTCAGGTCAAACTTATGACTTGATTGCATCCTGACTCAAGATTTTCAAATGCTTTGGCCTGGTAATAGTCACATTTTCACATAACAGAATTTATTTAGAACAGAACGATGGGGGGTGGCATTAGGGGATGGCCAAAAACTTATGCTAACCTTCAAAAAATCAAGCAGTCAGAAATCAGGAAATGACAGAATTAATGTTTTCTGTAAACTCTTGATCTGACCTCTTTATTTAATTTTAATGATTGATGCAAACAATCACAGAACTTCTCTTTTAGAGGATCTTTAACTCACTTACTGGATAGGATAAAAGCAGTTCAAAATGTGAAATCAGACTTGTATAGAAAGCAAAGCTGCTTTCTGCTAGACTCTTGACTTTGTTTTGACTCCCTACAAAATTTTGAAGGGTAATCAGAGAAAACTGGATTCTACCCATTGTCTCCACCACAGAATCCCTATGTGACCATGCAAGTTCCTCCTACTTGCACAACAATTATTTTCAGGATGTTCAAACAGGCACTCTTGCAGCCTGTCAAGCAGAAGCATTCAATACCCTTGCAGTTCCTTAAAGGTAGGTAGAGCCATACTTTCAGTGTTCATATCATCATAAAATTATATACTATTGGGGGGGAAAAGGGGGACTGATTAAGAAAGGGCAACAGTCACCAGGCTTTTCTGAGGGGATATCCAAAATCTGTGGATGTTTAACATTCGTGCTTTAGATTCTAATCTATGCACAGTGAACAAGAATATCATCATCTCAAATCACAGAAGTGCCAAGATGGTAAATTATTTATTTTATTGAAGCCCTAGGTGGCTAATGAATGCTATAAATAAATTCCATGAAGAAATTAATAATTCTTTATTCAAGCTATATTATGTGTGAATGCTGTAGTAAGAATATATAGGGTAAAACAAAACATCTTATATTGTTCCCTATTTAGTACACCAAACTGTACAATGAATGAGAGGGGGATTCTGTGGTACCCCACCCCTGCAATACTGCAGACTATTAATAAATGTAGTGAGAGAGATTATTCATTAGAAATTCTAGTGCCAGTGGCGTATGCATTGCCCTCCGATGTTTTCCCCTAAAGGTAGGATATCTGTTTGAAGATGATGTTTTAGGCAGACAGAGTTTACCTGGATGTTATTTAAATGACCTGTGATTTAAACCAGGAGATCAGACTGGGTAATCTTATGCTTTCTTGTACTCTTTGATCCTTTTAGCATAATTAAAGGACAGTCACAACATACACAACTTGGATTAATTATTATGGCATAGGAACCTCTTGTCATTTCCTAAATCTTGAGTGTTCAACTTTCCAACCTTCAAGTTCTTTGAAGGTATGTTTTTGGATATATGTTTAGTAACAAAGTTAAATGCAACCCATACATTAGGCCCACAGAAGCATGTAGTATGAAAATAACTGAAGCTGGCAAAAAAAAGTTTACTCTAACACACGTGTATGTCTACACACAAATGCACATGCACATGTATGATGTGTATATTGTTTGTATAAATATGTGTATAAAACATGTATCTACACCCAGTTATATAAAACGTATAAACACTTAAGTTATAGATAAAGTGAGGTTTATCAGCTGCACTATGAGGCAAGCTTATCCAGACAGTCTTCTCTAGAAATTAACTGGCAGAAAACAGTCCATAGCAACTGCTAGTAAAGTAGTAGAATGTAGTTTAGATTATCAACAAATCACTAGACAAGATAATGATGGTAAATAAAATTTTAAGAAGCTCCATTTAACTTTAAGAGAGTGAGCCTTATACTGAATCAGCTTAACATCCCCTATAAATTATTCCTAAATGTGGATTTGATTAGACAGCTGGTATGCTGAGTGATCATCATGACATACAGAATAACAAGAGTAATGGTACTGTTTTTAACTGTTTCTGTATTTTCCTATTATTTCCATATTCACAGTTTCCCACTAACCATGTTGGGTCAGGTTGTGTAACAGGGTACAGCCCATCTCCTGCTGAAAACATAGAAGTTTCCAGAGCAACAGCTTGAGAGGGGAAGACAGCAATCAAATCCCCCAAAATGGGAAAATTAACATCTATGTCTTTCTTACGGGGCACAGATTTCAAGGCTGTAAGACAGAAACTCTTGTGTTATAGGGTACATTCAACTGCCATCTACATTGTACAGCTCCCCTGTCATCCTTAAACTGTTAGTTCTTTAACACTGGAGGAATTTTTTTTTTCCTATATTTATATGCATGTTAAACATTTATTTCTAATTTGCATTACTCTGGAATTCAAATCCATGACAGGTGCTACAGTAACATTAATGCAAACAATCTTTTAAAATCTATCTACAGCAACACATCTGCTTATTGTAATAGAGCATAATAGAAGTATGTCAGGACTTCCAAATGACACACAGTAGAAGTATGAACAAGTATATTCAGGATTTAGATGGAAAGCCACATTCAGTCAACAGTCTATGCTTTCTACAAAGGAAAAGGAACATCAAATCTTAAACCTTCAACTGATAGAGATCCAGGTACTTTAGATTCAAAAAAAAGACCTTCTCTACAGTCCTGCAGGCTTAGATAGCTCCCGCATAAGATTTTTTTTTTTCCATTACGGAGATTCCTCTACTCACAATTAAGGTTAAAGTCAGATTCCTATTAGAAAACATTTTGACCTACTATTCTTCACCACTCCTAACAATAAGGGAACATTGTGATGCAGTCGCAATAAAAACTTTTGTCTGAAGGGGGATTTTTTTCTGAAGGTTTGCAAAGTAGCCCAACAGTTTGAACCTTAACATATAAAAGTTATTTCTAATTCAACCTAAAATACTAACTTCCACATCTCAGAAGATGATAGTCATTCTTTTCATTTTCTAATTAATACTATAGGTAAATTCATGCACAGGCCATGTTTCAAAAAAATAAAGTTAAAGCAAAGTTATAGTTGTACTAGCAATCTGCATGAGCAGTTTGCCCTCTGGTGACTAACTCTGTGAGAACAGAAAACTTTATTGCAGAGATTTGTAACAGAAATATGAAGTCTGGTATGAATGAAGTATGGGAGGGAATGTGTGCAAGCTCTAGAAGAAAGAGTATAACAGGGGTTAAAAGGAATGGTATGCATTAAATGCAACAGTTCACCATTTATATCATTTCATTCAAATTAAGAAGAGAAACAAACTGAACTAAAGACAAAGTGTCAAGAAGATAAGAACAGAACTGCAGCCACAGAATACCCAGATAAGAAAACAAGAGAACTGAAATTCTGGAATTTTGCCTAAGACTTATGAGGGCAGAGACAAAATAATGAGGCAAAAGATCCCAAACAGAATCCATTCCTAAAAGATATAAAAGGCTAGTCCAAAATCAGTTTGTCACCGTACTGAGGGCTCAATAGCCAGCACTCCCTGTCCTCTGTGTCATATACAAGCGACCTTGGCCAGACTACTTGGACACACGTCTTGGTGCTTGTGAGTATGTGGGTATGAATGCATGAATAGATAAGTCAACTTATTTACAGACACTGTGAAATACAATCACCTTCCTCTTCCGTAAGATCTGACATTGAGTTTTGTTACACTAGCTTACTACATTATCGTAATGCTGTGCTAGACAGTATGCAGAGGCATCTGTATTACATATAACCTAAGGATCAAGCTTTTACTCCAGGGTTTGGATAATTTACTCAGTCTGAGGGGCTTGACTAACTTTCAAGACAGCTGAGCTGCATTTTAATCTAATACATGTACTAACAGCATGCCTACTTCAAGCTGATTTGGAAGAGAAAATAACAGATATCTTTTCTCAAAATGAATTTACTTTTCCCAAGATGGAGAGCTAGATTTATCTCAGCTCCTTAGATGACTATAACTGTACTGAACATCACATATATTTTATCTTCACAAACATTCCAGTGAATTAGCAAAATGTTATCAGCTCTCAGTAAAGGATGAGGAACTGAGGCACAGAAGAGGAAGACAGAAAAATGACTTGTCTAATATCTCAAAGAAATTCTCATTTTTGAGTCTGAAAAGGAAATCTCAGGTCTCAAGTTCCTAGCTACTTTTCTAGCTGCTAGATCACATTCCTTTCAGGAAAAAAATGACTAGACAATTGAAAAGTCATCAATTACATTTCCTATTTACCTGCTTAGCTAACAGCTTAAATCATCTTAGCAAACAACTGCTAACTACTGAGCTAAAAGGCTTTCATAAGGGAAATTTTTTCTTGGTCTTGCCTTGCTTGTGTATGTAAGGACTGCTGAAACGTTGTCTTAGAATTTAGGTGAACAGTCATGGTGATTGACTTTCTTGGTGTCCTTAGCTGAAGGTTGTTAGTAGACAGTAGCTTCTTCTTTATGAAGATGCACTAGCAGATAGAACGTGCAAGTTAGAGTGAAGAGAGGGGAAACGAAATGCTGGGAGTGGGATGCAAAAAAAGAGAATTGCAAAGTAGAGTTAACTTCCAAAATCTTTGTTGTGTCTTAGTTTAAACTCCTGGTGAATTCAAGACCATCAGAATGCTGGATAATTTCTGCAACAGTCACAAACATAATASTGAAGGTCACAGAAGTGCTCTTTCCAAGTTACCTCTAGTAGAATAACAGTGAACCCTTCCTCATGTTTACCTAGTACATTGGTATAGAAACACTCTTATTTAAAAAGCATTGCTTCTAGATTTCTTGACTTATAAAATACACTTTGAAACTAGGTCTTTTGCCTCCTGGCACTCTTATTCTCTGGCCTCAGCCTCTTGGGTAGCAGTACAAGGGGAAAGAGAAAGGTTAGCTGCTAGTCCTGTATAATTTTCATGTGGCATCAGTGATCAGAATCCTAGAAAACATGCAGTAAATTGGACAGCTATCCTGTGCATTTCTAAACACTCTGCATGCAGTACTGCATAACACAGGTCTCCAAAGGCAAACTAAATTTTATTTGCAAGACAAGGCATGAATCTGGATCACACTTCTCAAAGGAATGAGCTGGACATTTTTAAAATGTGCTCACAGATACTGACCTCTCTTCGCAGAGAGAAAGGAGTTAAACAATTTCTTTATTCCCCAAAGGTTGCTGGTCCCACACAGAGGTGCCATGTTTTATTTAAAACATTCTCTCTCTCAGTAACCACTTGTTCTAATTGGCAAGGCAAGGCTGGGTCCCCAAAGCACATAGCTAGTTACATTCAGTTTGGATTACAAAAACACAATGAAACAAACTGCATCGAAATGTACAAATTAACAGCTCAGGAGTGCACGACAGGGACATGGAATTAGACTGTAATATGGAACAAACTCCACAGGGAGGCTAAGGAACAAATCGCTAGTGCCTCTATAAACTATAGAGGGTTTCCAAACGAGCAAATACAGAAAACAGAGCAGACTTTTCCATAACTCAAACAAATTGTGAGAAGAGAAGAGAAGAGAAGAGAAGAGAAGAGAAGAGAAGAGAAGAGAAGAGAAGAGAAGAGAAGAGAAGAGAAGAGAAGAGAAAACTGCCCCCTCTCATATCTTACATATGCATGCATAGGAGAATGGAGTTACAAGAAAGTTTCATAAGTTAAACCTGTGGGCTGCACATTCTAAATACGTAGCTCTGTTTTCATGCTGACAGTGTGCAAAGACCATGGCAACTAAGTCATATTTCTAAACATTTTTTAAATCTTCAGAGAACCTATATACAAGGGACTAAATTACAGCTGGTGTTTCGACAAGTCATATGGAAAGGTTAATGAGTTAGAAGATGAACAAGATATTATTGAAAGAAACTGACTTTACTATGGAAAGAAAAATATACTAGGAAAAAAGAAGAACTATAAACCAAACAAAACGTAATGCAAGTCTGAGACAGAAAGGGGCTGAGGTCTGGTCTTTGCTTGTAGATCAACAGTCTACACAATGGGACTGGCAACTCTCTGAGTTAAGAAAAAGAAAACACATGGAAAATACCAGTGATGTCTTGCTGAGTCAGAAGAAAAATTAAATTTAAAGAATACTTGGCAGTCTTTCCAGGTAGCCAGCACTGAGAAGAGGTCATATTTTTGTTTGAGTATAGTTTGTATTTTTAACAGATGAGCCCCAGATTACTAGACTGTGAATTTAGCAAGATGCAATCCAGTGAAACAGCCACCAATGTCCTAGAGGGTCATCTGCTGATAGGACTGATCTACTGTAAAACGTTAAAGTTCTTAACTAAAAGGCAGCTGATCTTTCTAGCCTGTGTTTGTGAAAAAAACACTTTCAAATGTGACTAGAAGAAACCCTACTATCTTGAAGGTAGCAGTAGCCAGAGAAAAGAAATTGTCCTACCTTGATACACAAAATTTGACTGCCAGCCATGAAAGAAATTCTCTTTCTTCCATTAACTATTCAAAAATACTTTATGGATCTGCCCTCCATCAGTGCTTATACCTTCCCACTACTTTATTTGAGGGAGGATGAAGAAGGAGGAGGAAGGAGAAAATAACTGAGCAAATTAACTCAGCAGGTGAGCCACTGGCACTATTTACAACTTATGTTGCACTGCTGTACACACAAAGCCTTCACACAGCTAAGTTTCTAGGCAAGTAAGGGTTGTGTCTCTTTCATACAGCATCTTTAATATCTTTCTATATAATGCACAACAAAAACATATCAGTCCTGCCACAAAGCAGCAGGAGAGCCCTGAACTCTGCTACTTTCAGTCCATGATTGTATAGAGGGGGGAAAAGAGTGGACACCTCAAGCAATATTGTACTAACATGGTAACTCAAAGTGTAACATCTAATTAATTCTTAGAACCACGACAAGCCTGAAATTTAAAAAGCTTCACGTATCATTCTCTTCCGCCTTCCCAATTCTCCTGTACATATGGAGTTCTAGGAACACATAGCATAAATTTACTAGCTGATAGACAATTCTTGACAGAACTAAAACAGTTAGTCCTAAACTTAGATAGTACAACCAAACTTATAAAATCTTGTTTGCTATTAAATTTTATTTCTTCTCCAGAACTTTAAGACAGTTTAGGGGAAAAGGAGTTAACTAAAAGCAAATAAATCTTTTCCGAATCCTTCCACAAAATATTGCCCTGTTCTAACAGCCTGAACAAAGCTATTAGTCAGCTCTTCACACTTTTTAGAGCTGCAGAATAATGCATACCAACAGATCAAACAGAATTTTCAGGGTCAGCAGTGCAAATCAAGCTTATAAATAAGCCCAACTAAAGTCATTCAACTTTTTGCTTAGTTCTTTTTCATAATGATTGTCTTCCTCAAGTTCAGCATACAGCTGACCTGTTCAAGTTTACTGCTTGTGGTAAGGCATCTTTTCCCTACCATCCTTCCCCCTTTTAAAATCATCTGAACTTGAAATAAGGAGTAGCACGAGAGAAATTAAATGTATGTCAAACAATATCTATGTTTATACCAGGAATGCTATAGTTCTTTGTTAGTAGGTGCTCTGGAAATCAGCAATATCTTTATTGCTACTGTAAGCAGCCATACAATTTTCCAAAGAATTATTAGCTTGAAGCCTGACTGTGTAATAAAAGTTGAAGACAAAACTTTACTGGTCTCAAGTGCTAGCCAGTGAGTGCTGCTTTTTGTAGCAAGCAGTTCGTGTACTTCAAAATACAAAGACAGACATGAATACAGCAACAAATTCTAGCCTAATGAAGCAACATACTGAGGCATCACTTTCACTAGGAACCAACAAAGGGAATTCTACTTCAGCCTTCTCCAAAAAGATGTATTTTGTGTACAGATAGAGAAAGCTAGTACTTAGTGCTGTTGTCAAACTTCTACAGCAACAAAGCACTAAAATATGGGGATTTACAAGAGATACAAGGATATGAAAAATGCAAACATATCAGATTTTTAATTGTTCATTTAGGAACAGAAACTGTAGGAACAGAAACTTTATGAAGAAGAAAAGAGATGAATAAARTATACGTATAATTTATCATGCAACAGTATACATCAAAGATTACAAAATATAAAATAGCAACATGCAAGATACACCTGTTGAAAGGTCTCCAGTGCTGCAAGCTGAAAGTTTGACTGAGAGTCAAATTAGCAGTTTGTTAACAGCAAAATCTATTTAGGGAGGAGCCCTGACTTTTGCCAGATCATCCCTACAGTAGGCTTTATTACTACCATGCAAGCCAGAATTCTAAACAGCTTGCAGGATGCATGAAGACAGAGAAAAGAGGAAATTGTTTGCATGATTCAGGAGTAACTCTGAATCATGTAAAGAGCCAATTTTGTAAGCTCTTAAAACCGGGCACGTGACAAAATTAAGGTCTGCTCAACAAAGCAGAAGGGTTAAAACACACAAAACCATGAAATAACTCTACAGTCAGACATGTGAGTGAGTTCAGAAAATAGAAACAAGAGCCAATAATATGTTACTTTCTTCTAAAATCAGATGATTTATAGAATGTGTGTGTCAATTTTTTTTCTCTTTTTTTCCATATCAGGTCTCTCAAATTCATGAGAAAAAAAAATTAATATACTGCTGAAGTTATAAAACTTTATCATCTGGCATACAGTCAAGCCTATATATTGAAAATATCTATATGGTTACCAGCAATATTGATTTCCTACTTTATACATGGAGATTAAAATTCTGTAATTTTTACTCATCAAAATATCAGTATGTGAAAAAATATGTACAATTTCAAACTACAAGCAAAACTGAAATAAGAGTCACAACCCTTAAATCTCAAGAGAATTCTTGGGTTATATGATGTTGAAGTATTTTCCTCAAATTCAGTTATTTTGATCTACTGCTTCACAGAACATGAACATAAACATTGTTCCCATCTCTTTTCTGAATCCAGCTATGCACCTATCTCTAGAAAGTTTCAATTACACCTTCAAACAGAAGCACTATAAAATTTATTTAGAAATATTCCAACCCGTTAATGTTCTAATCATTATTTCTTTCTACTTCCAATTTTCTAAGCACATCTCTTCACCAAACCATCCAGTGCTGCACTTACCTTTGGCTTCATGTATTAGTTATTGAAGAAGATGCAATCCATTTCCAGCATCCCTCTTTCCCATGCTGATTGCACCATAATAAAAATTAACCTTTCTAGAGTCGCAATCAAATGCATTAAAGGCAGAATATGGTTTTGGGGTGGTTTAAGGGAAAAGTCTACTTTTACATCAGTTTTATGTATTTAAGCATTTGGTTTTACTCAGTAATAGTTTGTTCTAGGACTGTTCCCAGAGGCTCCAATTAAAATCAAGTCCTTGTGGTACCAGGTGTTGTCTTCATGAATGTTTGTAGAATTCCTGCTTGAAAGAGCTTATTTCGTAAAAGTGGCTTTTCAAAAGCACTCAGGCAATGTCTGTACCTGAAGCCAATATTAAAACTTCCATAAGCCTAATGGGAACAAAGGTAGACTGATGAAGAATACTYTTGAAAATTTTCACCCACACAGCACTGTCCAGTATTTTAATCATTTGGATTTAGCAGTTTACTGTACTGAAAGATGAGAGATTACAGTATTAGCAAAGGATGCAGTATCACTGAGGGATGTACTCTGGCCATACGTATGCACTTTTTCACTTATCAGTCTATATTCTGAATTAAAACAAACAAACAAACATGTTTTCTTGTATTTTTATTCTGGAGGTGCAAGCTGCCTGAAGCAACTATGCCTTAACAATCTCAAGAGCAAATTTATCTGAAGCAATTTAATACCTAGGCTTACACTTGTACTGTATCTGGAGACTTTAAGACATTGATAGCATGTGGTCAACACTGAAATAGAGACAGAATGTTGTAAAGGACTTTGCAGAAGCACAATTAATTTAAAATGATTTCAGAGAGGCTCTTGAACATTTCAGTCTGCTACTTTTATTGGGCCCAAGTAAGATAAGTCAGGTATTCCTTCTTGGAATAGGCAGATGAGATAAAAGGAGGAAAAGAGGGCGGAAGAGGATAGCTCATTTCAAACTCCTCTCCAACATTCATCAACCTTTGTGTGCAAGCCAAGAACTAATGTATCAAATCAGAAACAGCAGGTCCGTAGGTGCACAGASGAGTAAAGACAGGAAGGTTCCATTTAATAATTCATATTGCAATGCAAACTCAACAACATTTCCACCTCCTGCTGACTTGTTGCCCTTCTCATGCAATTTACATGAAAATATAATGCTTACACAAATGCAAGGAGCTTTGCTGCTGCGTAAGTCTGAAATTATTTTTGAAAAATTAAAAAACAGATTCTATCCCTTCCCTCTGGAAAAAAACAAAACAAAACAACAAAAAACCCCAGTCATTTAACAGAGTTACTAACCTTTTTCGTTGTGTGGATTTCTTTTTTCTAAAATAAAAGAGAAAGGAAAGGAGGGTCAAGAGAAATAATAATTCCCAATTTTCCCCTCTATACATATCTGCTTCAATATACTTGAAGGAATAACTTGTCATATTAAAAGGGGGGGGGGGAGGAAATTTTTTCAGATCATACCTTTGGGGTGCCTGGAATGGTGAAAAACAGATCTGATTCAACAGCTTTCTTGGCTAAATTCTTGCTATCTGCAGTGGTCCAATTTACAGAAAGAAGAGTATACATCTTTCTATTACAATACTCTGGCTGAAAACCCAGTAAAAAATATGCTAAAAGCATTTAAGTAAAATTGTAAATAAATAAATAAATAGGAGGACAGTAGTCTAGGGCAAATGACCAATCCTCTTTAGTAGTTACTTAAAAACTCTCACTATTATTTGAATATTACTGATAAGGATACATAATTAGGATCTAAGAAGATAAAGTAAATTTGCTTCTTTCAAAAATACTGGGTTTTGTTCCAATTAGCAGTAGCTTTTTAAGTTTCTCAAGTTTTTCAAAATTCTTATATTTGATTAAGAATAAACAGTTGATAACAACTGTAAATAAATTATTGAAAATTTTAAAAGTAAAGCTACTTTTTTTCTTAATATCTAAACCTGTGTGATTTATCTTGCATTTTTACAACAGAAAATCGATTTGATCAGAGGGAATGATTTTCAGCTGTTCAGGAGAATCACAAACTAGAAGTCAAGATGGTATCAAACTTTTTTTCCTTGTTAAAAAATATCTATATATAGATATATTAAAAAAACAAACAGTAAAACAAAATAAAATATGCTTTGCTTAATGCCTGTCCTGCTGGCTGTAAAGCTTAGGGTACTCCATTAATCCCAGAATACCAGGGATAGGCCATTTCAGTCTCTCAGAACCAGAAAATCTATACATCCCTGAGGCGTGCAGAGTCGTTCACAGTGCTAGTGTGAACATAACAAATGGCTGCACTGGGTCAGATCAAAGACCTAGTAGCCTGTTTTCAACAGCAGTCAGTAGGGCAAGAATATAACAAGGGGCTTGTACTTCCTTCAATATACCCTTCCAGTGATCCATGGCTTTATAAAATAGCCAGAGGGATATCTGTGTAATTTTGTTGAGTAGCCTTTGACAGATCTTTTTTCCATGTATATGTTTAATGAGGTGATCCTGAATCCAAGACTGGAAATCTACAAGTCAAAATTTAGGAAGTACAAACCTCAGAAAAGCTTTACAACTTTTTTTTTTTTTTTTGGTACACTTCACCTTAAGTTTCAGAGGTTGCATAGCTTTTGCATTGGAAACCAATGATAGAATAAAATAAATAAATAAAAAGCTTCGCAAGCCCAATATTAAGACCAACTTATGTTCTACACAATAATGTTTCATAGACAAACCAATGACTGAAAGTTAAGAAAAAAATTCTCAACTTAATATTAAAATGTCTGTTCCCCCAAAAGAAATTTAAAATCATGAACTGACAGCACCTTAATTGTAATTAAAAGATTACAATACTAAGAAATACCACAAAACTTTAAAAAAGGGAAAGCTAGAAGATGCTAACAGAAGATGTCAATAACAGTTCCTAATTTTTTACATATTAGCTGTGACTTTGAAGTAAGAAGATAATACATAGTATTCAGGATTAGCCTACTAATGAGCTACTGATGATTTAATGCTCAAGGGCTGCAAATTAAAAAGAAATGGAGCAGGAGTTTTTCCCTAACCACTTCTCCTTTTCAATTTTTTATCCCTACCATATATCAGAGGTTATTAGCAAAATAAAAATAAATTCTATAAAATTCCAAATTCCATTTCAGCCTGATGCACTGTGAAAGTCATGCCATCTAAGAGCAGAGCTCTGGAGCTCAAGGGCATTCCAGACTTCTGTGAACTTCACTGAGTCAAGGTTTGGTACTTTTACACAAGGAGTTCTTGCTTTACACACACTGAAGATCATTTCAATAGACCTGAGCAAATAAATGAAGCACCAAAGTGAGGAAAATCTGATCTCAGTCTCTCTCTCAATCTCTCTCTCTCAATCTCTCTCTCTCTCTCTCTCTCTCTCTCTCTCACACACACACACACACACACACACACACACAGAGAGAGAGAGACAGAAGAGAAATCCATGCACAAACCCTGAAGGAGATGCCAACAACGTGGTTTTGATAATCTAACAAAAACACAAAACCTTTTACTG